>NC_135369.1:141822549-142132728 GCF_049243985.1 Paroedura picta
CTAGGATACAGTGCCTTGCATCCCTTTTGCGGCAGTCCTAAGCAGTCACTTTCTGTGCCAACCATGTTCCGGATCAAGCCCTGTGAACTCTCTTGGTATTGTTCTCCAATCCACACCGACAGCACTTCCATGCTGGACCTGTAATGAGACACCCCCCTCCAAGCCAATCTGGCCCATTAACCTGGGATTGGCTGCCCTGCCAAGCAAGTCCGGTGATGACTCTGACACCATTTGCGAAAGGCGTGGGTCACCCTAAAGCTATCAGGTGATGCCTGGCCACTGCTGCAGACTGACCTGGCCACCAGGGAGATACCCCCTTTTGCACTGATATTCCCCCTGGGGAAGCCTTCTGGTTGGTGACCCCTGTAGACTGGTCCTTTCAGGGTCCATTATGTATCACAATACCCCTGGCTAATGTCCACCAGTGGCATCCAAAAATGTCCTAAGAGCCATAGCACATGCCACCCCATGATGCTGCCCCCCATTGCCTGTCTCACACTGTCATTGCTGCTGATGGGCCTGTGTGGTCCAGCCAAAACAATGGTGTAATCCTAGCCTGTGGCCACGAACCATAAGCGACCAGCCAAGGGCCCCTGGGTGCCCCATTCCCAGTCCATGGGGTTGGCGCCTGCCTACCCACCTGCACCAGGACCAAGCAGCCAAGGCCAGTGGAGAGTGCTCATAGTATGTGCTGCCAAAGAAGCCGTTGCTCCCCATGCCTGCAAGCCAATAGCCACCCCTTCAGTTTTCCATGAAGACCCTCTGAGCTGGTGCACAATCACCTGCCTCAGTGTGAAGCAAGGGGTTGGACTGGATGACCCCCGAGTTCCCTGCAAATTATGTGCTCCTGCAAACACAGACGGTTGTCTGAAGCAGGGGGCTGAACTAGATGACCTTGAGAGGTCCCTGCCAAATCTTTACTCCTTCAAACCACAACCACTGCCAGAAGCATGGGGTTGGGCTAGATGACCCTGGAGGTCCCTGACATCTCTGTGCTTATGTGAACCATGCCTACAGCATACTTCATGGGGTTTGACTAGATTACCCAACGAGGTCCCTGCCAGCTATGTGCTCTTGCAACAAACCATAGCTGTTTGTAGCTCCATTCTTGGATCCCCCCCTTTTTTTGAAAGAGGGCTGGCCCCCGTAAAAGGGGCATCTGTCCACCCACCAACTTGTCATTTTCTTTCAAGTGGGCTCTACCTTAAGGCTCGCAGCAGTGCTTAAAGTGGCATCTGTGGCATTGGCACATGCCCCTATTGAATTCCCAACAGGTCCTTACATCTGTCTTGTTCTGTCCTCCTGACATATGGCCCCGCTTTCATGTTATAGGTGTCGTGGTCCTTTATGTCCCACCTCACCTGGATGTTGTTTAAAGACCACTTGCAAGCCTACTTATCATGTGCCATGGCCTCTGCATCCCCAAAATGTGCTTTGGCCTCCAAAACATTACCAAATGATTCTCAACTCCTTTCTGGGTAAGCACCGGCAACAAGGCGTAGAAATACTGCATAACCCTTTAACCAGTTAGTGGAGTGATCATTTTGCGCTGCAGCAAAGCCTTTTTTTTTTTTTTTTTAATCCCTTTTGGACCCCGTTTTGAGATATCTCCATTTGGTCGCACCATGTTAAATATGTCAACATAAACCCAAAGGAGGGGGGGGGGCTTCATGGACTAACCCGCCCCCACCTTTTCTTATAATACGGATCTGCAGAATCCCGCCAGTTCATATTCCAGGTCAGGATAGCTAGCACCAAAGAACCCTGAAGCCAATAGGTCCCATCCCATTGGCCTTCAGAGATTTTGACCCCAGATGAGGATGACTCATCCGAAGGCACTGGCAGCCTGCTGGGCCCTGAAGCACTTTCCTCCTTGCTTCTTTTTACTCTTATGCCCAGTCATCATTTGTTGCTCCGTTCCTCCCTGATGAATATTCCTGAAGGAGCTAGGAGTACTAACTGAACCTGCACCTGCCTGTCCCTGTTATGCTGCTATAGCAGTTTTCATAGGAGGGATGCCCACATGTACAGTCTGCATACCTAGATGCGGAGATGGCCAACACCGTCTGCTTCCACAACTTATGTACCACCCAGTCATCGTACAGCCAGGTTGCTGCCAGCTATGCCTGGGCATTACCTCCTGGCCATATGACCAGGGTGATACCTACGGCTGTGCAGCAGAATTCCCACTTCACATCCATGCCTACAGTCACACAGCATAACCCTAAGCTTGATAGTTAGCCAAACATTGGCTCTCAGGACCTGCAAACAAAGCCAGATGGGCCCCTGGCTTCAGAGTGGGTTGTTGGTATCCTGGACCCCATGGAGTCACAGATGAGCAAGATGAAGAACTACCATTTCCACGGTGGCTGAAAACCACCTCTGATAGGCTTGGTTGTGCAAACCCTCTCGGAAAAACCCCTTCTCCCATGGCTGGTGGTCCAGATGATTCCTGCCACCAAAATGAGCCCACAAAACCTGATCCTGTCCTGCCCCAATTGTAAAACTGCAGCCAGGATCCACCCCCACCCCAAATGATGGGCCCGAAGGTTACAGAGTAAAACCACCCCCCTGCATAATTGTTGGAACCTGCACAGGGTGTGTGTGTGGGGGGTAGAAGCCTCATCTTCCCCACGTAGACACCCCTTCCTCTATCAAGGTGGAGGATCCCACTGCCACGCATCTTAATGCCCCCAGAATCCTATAAATCACAGAAGAATCTGCTGCTGCTGCATCATTAAATGTGCCTGTCCCATCCCATGCTCCAAAGGCCCTGGAACCAGAAGCTGCCACCAGCGCAGCACAGTTCATGGGCAGTTGGGGCTTCACCGCCACAGCCTGCCCTGACCCATCACTTTTCCCCCACTGGCATCCTTTTTGGCGCCATGGTCGCTTGTTTCTCTCTCTCTCTCTTTCTCTCTCTCTCCTGCCAAAATGGCCTGTGAAAGGCTTAGGGTTTTCTTTTTAAAAAACAAACAAACAAACAATGCCCTCGCAGCGTGTCTAGCATCCCTTTTCCCTCAAAAAGTAAAATGAAATAAAATTGCTGGGCTTCCCTGACGTCGCGAGGCGGTTGGGCCAGAAAAAACGGCTCCTCCCACCGAGCGACGCGTCTTTGGGCGCCCTGAAGGGGGGAAAGAGGCCAAAGAATATCAGGCCATCCGTTTAACTGACGCCCAGTTCAGCCACACCCCCTGTTGCCATGCCAACACACATACTGCTCAGAGAATGCCAGGGCTGGGTGATCTCTCCAACCAGCCAGGTCCCTGTCGGTGTTCCTCCCCCGCAGCAGCAATGGCCCCCCTTAGATAAGTCTTGGGGGCTTTTTGTTCCCGAAACTCAAAGAATATTTAAAAGAAACATGATTTAGGTCCCTCAAGGATGCCAGAATTGCCATTTTTGACATGGTGCAAATCAAAGACTGCAGAATGGAAGCACCCCCTTCTTAAGTGCATATAGACCTAGATGGAGTATATGACAAGAAACAATAGCTTCACATTTTGATATTATTGTTAAATAAAGATTTCTATGACTTTGTGGCAATACCTTTTGACTTACCTCATATATATCTTGCTCTTCCTGGGATTTTATAATTTAATATAGTTCTGGCAGAATAGAATCATGCACTCCCGTCCAGCACTTCATCATGTTTTTCACTCGTGTGGGAAAGAAGAGAAGCCAAGTAGGTAAACTGAAGAATAGGGAGGATTTAAATTACCTTTTCCCCTCTTCCTATGAAAAATGGTTTGATTTGCAAATACAAAATGGATCCGTCAGGATTTATTTTGAATTTTCTCCAGTACATAATTTATTTATTTTTTATGGTGAGTTCTTGTCTTCTGGCTCTTGAGTGAATGACAATGTTGCCCTTTGCCTGTACATTTCTAATTAAGGTTTAGTTCATTCTTTCAGCCCTGCCCTAATTAGGTTTAATCTGGTTCTTTAATTAGACATTTTTCTCCAGTGATCATCCACTGAATTTTACATTCAAGGATCAGAGCACAACAATGAAAGAAAAAGGCTTCTCTCACACCTTTTATGCATGGCAGCTTGCTTCTTGTTTGCCGATGGGGGAAGATTTTCCCCGGCGCACATAGTCCGCCCTGGAGTTGTGCGTGTACATGCCCAATTCCCGGGTGGAAATGTTCCTCTGCGCTTTGACATGGCGGTGGTGGGCAGGGGTGGCGGGTTACTTTCACAAGGGTGGGATTGTGTGCCAGTGCAATCCTACCTTCATGACAAGTTTTAAAAATGCACCGTTTAGGGTGTTTTCTGTCCCTGCTGGGACACCATAGGCAGGAGAGACTGGGCCGGCGGCATGCATAAGCGGGGTTTAGCCCAGCTACCATGCAAGCGCAGTCCCGGACTTTCCTCCTATGCATGATCAGTTTCAATGTCTGTGGAGGCAACAGACAAAAGTGAACTTTTTAAAAAGTCACATGATGCACTTCTGCATCCTGAGAACTGGATGTGTACCCATGTGATGCATCATTAAACTATCAACTGAAAATGCTCAGTGCCTCTTCAAAATTAATTCTTTATTTTTTTTGGGGGGGATCCTCTAGTAATATAAAATTTTCAGCACTTGAGCTAGTTGTTGTCTTTCATTTCTCTGGTAGAGAAGAGCACTGTTATGTTCTTCCATAGTGCAAAACAAAACCCAGAAGACCTGCTTCTGTATGCCCTAAACCAGTGGTTCTCAACCTTCCTAAAGCCGTGACCCTTTAATACGGTTGCTCATGCTGTGGTGACCCGCAACCATAAAATTATGCAGGTATTCTTTCAGAGAAATTAAACCAAAACTGACCAGTGGCGTGAAGATCCATGGTTCATGATTGTATATACATTTTTTTCTGGGAAATCTCAGTTCAGCTTTGCCTCTTGTCACGCCAAGCTGCGCCAACCTGTTTGCCCTGCTGTGACCCCTGTGAAAGGGTTGTTGAACCTCCAAAAGGATCCTGACCCCCAGGTTGAGAACCACTGCTCTAAACCAATAAAATTAGATTAGAAGAGGCTTTTTTCATTTTTTTCATTTCTAATTTGCAACACACAAATGTCCTTTTGCTGATGTCCCTGAATCTCAAGGTTGCAGATGTGAGCATTTATTGGACTTCAAAGAATCTATCTCCCAATGTTGCCAACTCTAGGTTGGGAAATTCCTGGGGATTTGGGGCTGGATCCTACTGAAGGTGGGGTTTGTGGAGGGGAGGGACCTCAGAGGGTTATAATGCTGTCCAAAGCAGCCATTTTCTCCAGGGGAACTGGTCTCTGTATTCTGGAGATAAGTTGTAAGTCCAAGAGAACTGGTGGTTGGCAAACTCTATCCAGTGGTTAGAGTCTACCTGTACAGTAGAGGGAAATAGAATGCTGACCTGGACAGCCCAGTCTCATCACATCTCAGAAGCTAAGCAGGGTCTCCCTTTAGCAGGGTCTCAGAAGCTAAGCAGGGTCTCCAGCATTTAGATGGGAGATCACCAAGGAAGTCTAGGGCTGCTACAAAGAGGCAGGCAATGGCAAACCACCTCTGAGTGTCTCTTGCTTTGAGAACCCTATGAGTTCACCATAACTGCAACTTGACATGGGGAGAAGTGTGATGTTCTTTCAGATTGCTTATCAGAACTCCTACAGGTGAGGTTTTAATCCAAAAATCAGTGATGGGAGAGGGTCAAAATACGAAGTGTACATTCAGCATAAACCAAGCTGAAAATATACCCCCAAAATAGCAGTCATTTAAGCTGAATACAGATCAGAGAACTGATTGACTACCAGTATAGCTGAGCCCAAATAAAACTGAATATTTGTTGTTTTTATTTGGGTATATTAAGCTATAATTTGATCATCTCCACATTAACTCAGCACATATACCAAAAGCTAGGGCTAGAGAGATTGAAGCTTGAACATGTAGGGACATTTCATCCACTCCCTCCCGCTATGTCTTGTGGCATTAAATTCATGATGCTCCCCTGACCTCTGTCTTAGAGACTGCTAGGGAAGGGAAAGATGGGAGGAAAGATTCACAGGATCCAACACAAAGTTCTTTCAGTTTTTCATGCATGTAATGAGTAATGCACTCATGTTTTCCTTAACAGGGAAATTCATCCAGATGGACTGCCAAAGGCTTACACTATCATCATTTTATTCCGCCTTCTTCCGGAAACCCCCAATGAGCCATTTGCAGTTTGGCAGATAACAGACAGAGATTACAAACCGCAAGTTGGAGTTGTTCTTGATCGTAAGTGTTTCTGCAGCATGCATAGTATCTGCAAATGGAAATCTACCGCTTACTTCCTATTTTCCAGTCTTTACAAGTTCCAATGAAATGACAAAGTACTTACTGTTTTCACTCAAGGTAGGGTGGACAATAATCAATTAACTATGCTCTGAAATTGTACTTTAAAGTGTAGGCAATTTGTGAGTAGGTAATAATATCTACCTTTATTACCACCAGCCTTTATTCCAGTTCACTGAGTGAGAAGAGAGTATTTTTATTCAAGTCTCTAACTGACATAACTTATGCTACATCCATGGAATGAATGAGTTTAGAGAGAAAAAAAATCATCGTTTGGGAATTGCAACAAGTGTCCTCTTGCCGCACAGATATTAGTGATAGCTTTGTTTGTCAGAAGTGAATCTAATAGAGATTTGCTTTCTCTGTCAGTGAATCATGGTTTACCTTTTGAAGATTGAGAAGAGGTTGATGTTTGCTTGAAGTCCAAGTCTTCAAATCTACTTTACTACATGAAATAAATATGAACACTGGTGTTTTGGATTTCAAAATGATTTTTAAAAACCTGTGTACATTTTCTCAAGCTTACAGCCAGACATGGAATAAGGAGAGCTGACATCATTAGCTGGGAAATAAAAGTATAATTTTTGCTTCATTTTACATAAGTCAAGGAATCTGCAGTACCAGTGTGAAAACCCATTCGGTATCTAGTCACAGTATAATCCATTGTTCTGATGCAGAAAAGTCAGTCTCCCTCTGACTTTACAGTCAAGACCACCCTGGCTACAAACTCTGAGCTGTCAGCTATGTACAGCTCAGTCTCCTTCTTGCCAAACATTTAATTTCTTGAGAAAGGTGTGCTACGTCCTTTCCTCCCAATGGAAAACAGGTTCATGGCATTCCTCAAGGGGTTCCTGTCCCTGTTTCATTTAGACACTAAGGCCCCATGCCTCTGGCTTGAGGATTGCCCCTTCACTCTATGCTAGACATATATTATTCAGAACCTCCTGTTTATCCAGTTTGCTTGCCTTTGCCAAACAGAACCCCCATTTTAAGTAAAATATATTTCTATTAATTGTGAAACACCTGTACTAAATCTGAATCAAGCAAGTTGTAAATGTTAATGCCACTAGTAACCTATGTTTTTATTGAATGTGACCAGTTTCACAGTGTTACAATGGTTTGGATCCTTCTCTGGGGGAACTACAGAGATGGTCTCCTGCTGCTCTTCTTGTTCTCATTTCTTTGGAGGGTCTTTGGTGTGCTATAAGCAGAAGTGCCTAGTGCCTGAGGAAGAGGAAGAGAGCAAAGGGCCTTCTCTGCTGTGTTGGGAAAGAAGCATGCATGGTGTTATAGGCATATGATGGTGACTTCCTTGTGTTACTAAATGACGTAATAAAAATGTATCTCTCCCTTTCCCCCGACACTAGCCTCCAGCAAATTATTATCATTCTTTAACAAGGACACAAGAGGAGAGCTTCAGACTGTAGCATTTGATGATGATGAAGTAAAGAAAGTCTTCTATGGAAGTTTCCACAAGGTAATCCCCCTCCCCTTCAAAACAAACAAAAGCTGTGCATGTAGGATGTGCAGATGCCTAGTATTTTACAAAAAAAAAATTCCTTATATTTGTAGATGGATGTATTCTATGTAAAAACTTCCAGATAAAGTAAAGAAGAAGAAAAGCACGCAGCCATATGAAAGATAATTTTAATATTAAGAATCATCCTATGTTAAGAAAATAGTTTTACACTTGGATCAAATTCAATCCCCAAAATAGCAAAATACATTTGTAGTGTTCATTCAATGAGTTATGCACTCACTCAATGAAAAATGGCTAACTTAAACCTGGATATTTGTGGAAAATTTGCCTTGGCATACTTTTCTGGACTTAGAGTAGTATTGCTATAGTGATAGCCGATGAATCTAGCAACTCTCTTGGGAGCAACATTGGCTTAGCAAAACAGCCATTAAAATTGCATCTAAGAACTCTTAAAGAAACATATGGTTTCTGTACTTTTTCTTGCCATTCATAGCCAAAATACACATGACAGGCAGTTCTGTAATCCTTTTCTTAACAAGTGTTTAATGAAAAGCAGACAGGGGGAGGTTGAAATGAACATGGGGAGGCAAGTGCTGAATACTTTTCCTTCCTGCAGACTGTCCATTAAATTATCTTCTGTCAAACTCATCTATTTTGTCCCTTTGAGGCAAAAGCAAGTTAGGGAGAATAACTCTGAATGGACAAATAGCAAGGAAAGTGGGGGGTCAAGCAGTCCTATTTCCTACTGCCAGTCCTTTACTCCTGAATTCACTCCCTGTAGCTACTTTTCATTTTTTAATAAAAGGAAAGAGAAGAAAAGAATGATAGAGTTGCCTGTCACCTATAGTTTGCCCAGTGACTTTGCCATTACCTACTAGTACCCTCCCACCAATAGAAGCCATGTCTACTTTGCCCCACCACCTGGCATGAACATGCCAGACATCTATGGGTTACATTGGGCCTTTTAAACCAATTATCACTACTCAATAGGATATCTTTTCATATGGACGGGGGGGGGGGAGGTTACTGTATATTTCTTGCCATTATTTAATGCACTATATGATAATGACCATTAGTCTATCTGAAATTTTGGAAGAATGGTTCCATTTAAATGATTGAACATCTTCAGATGTGTCATTTTCTGCCAAACATAAATCTTTGGGGGGAAAGAGCCTTATTGAATTTGTTTAAGACCTAACTACAAGTTTGGAGCAGTTTCTGATTTCTCATGGACTGATATTTCAAACATATTACTCAACTTCTGGAACATGTCCCAACATATCTTGTTATATATTCCAAGAGAAACATATCCCTGTTACCCAAGCAAGGTTCCTACCAGGTACTTTTGTGTTTCACAGAATGTAAAACAAGTAATATTAAGACTCTTGCTGTTAGAAAACTTGTAGAATGATAGTGTTAGTAGTCCTATTAACATTTTATTTATATTGGACAATATAGATATCCTGAACAATTATAATTAATCCACTGGGTTTGTTGGAATTTTTTTAGCAAGTTGCAAGATGGAATGCTTTAAAAAGGTGTTTGATAATATAATACATCTGAATTTTTCTAGACTTTATAAAATTGTAAATCTCCTATTACAGCCTAGCATTGGGAATATAAGAAAAACTGTAATCTTCATCCATGTCTTGATGTCTGCCCAGTATCTATGAGTGAGAGGAACTGTTTGATTTTCTAAACTATAGCAAATTTCAGCATAATACATTTCTTGAGGAGTCAACACATCCCTTATATGCTCTTTTCATTTTTATCTTTGGTGGTTGTATTACTTATATGGTCATGGTTGGTCCATCTCATCTCTTACTAAACATATTTACCTACCCTGATCAGTAGCCCAGATTGCCCCCATTTGCTTGGGCTACCTTATTCATTTCAGTGGAGGGAGCATTTCCAGGGGAGGGGGGTGGAGCTGCCATTTCCATTACAATCAATTCAGAAGCTCTTCACCACAGAGATATCTCTGTGTGTACCTAACATAGTAGGATATTTAATGTGCTGAAAGAGCTTTACATATGTTAATGCTTCTAAATAATTTTTATGCAGGTTCATATTGTTATAACCCCTACAAGTGCTAAGATCTACATTGACTGTGTTGAAATCATGGAAAAACCCATCAAGGAGGCTGGAAATATCACTACCGATGGGTATGAAATACTTGGTAAACTGCAGAAAGGAGACAGGAAAACAGCAACAGTAAGTAATCAATTTTATTCATCAGCTCAAAGTTCGCCCTATATAAAATTTAGGGGGGGGGGGAATCCTTGTAAATGCTGAAATTGCTTACATAGCCACAAGAACATATGCATCTATTGTGGTATGAGCTTTCATTGGTAAGAGCTCACTTTATCAGATGCATGAGGATAACGGCAAGACTTTTGTATTTTGGATTGCATACAAAATGTTGTCACACATCACAAAATCAGTGCATCGGCCTACCTCTGCACCGATTTTATGCTGTCACCTATGACGGACTTGAGATAAATATACAGTTAAAATATGAGAAGTCGATGATTGTGAAAAGTCTGAATCAAAATTGTTGTATGACCAAACAAAACACAAATATGGAAATATGGCTGAAATATTTTATTGAAGTAGACAAACTTTAGGTGTCTTAATTTTCTACTAAAATCCACCAGTATTCATCGATGTTTTTCATCCCTAGATCTTATTTTCTATAACATTGGCCCTAGCATAGAAGCTGTTCTGAAGATACATAATTTTTAATTGGAAAATTGGGTCTGAGATACATAATTTTTAATTGGAAAATTGGGTCTGAGATACATAATATTTAATTGGAAAGAAATTCTGTTTCTTTTGACCAAACTTCCCTAACCATTATTAGTAAGTATATAAATATATATAAAAACTTAGTGACATTAAGAATATCTTGGGAGTTCTGGTAGTCTAGTGCGGGGGTGGTCAAAATGTGGCTCTCCAGTTGTCCAGTTCCCATGAGCCCCTGACAGCATCTTCAGGGGTTCATGGGATTATACTTTGAAGCACCTTTTGTGACCAGGATGAAGAAGAAAAATGTTTTTGCCTAATATTGTACTGCACGGCTGTGTTCTTGATGTTTATTATGGATGTATCATTAATTAAAAGCTTTCTTTTTCATTTTTCATAGTTTGAAATCCAGAGCTTTGACATTGTGTGCAATGCAGTGTGGACTAGCAGAGATAGATGCTGTGATATTCCTTCCAGGGTAAATATAAAGGGACTATCCTGGCAGCTTTAATGCTAGTCAAATGGAATGTTTTATGTCAATACTCTAACTCATGCCTGCCAAGAGGACAATGTGCAATAATAGGTGTAAACGTTGTCTGAGCCAAATAACAGATTAAGTATGTGACCACATTCATCATCTTAAGACTTCAAGAGAAGAATTGTGTACACTTTGCCAGAATCCTAATATAAATGCTTGTTCTGTAGGCTGTAGTGAAACCAGGTCCCTTGTCATACTGCATGTGATTTCATTTCTGATTTGGCTCTTAGAACTTTTATTTGCTTCCCATGCATTTGCCTATTTCTTGCTGGAACTGAAGTTTATATTTCTTGTTTTCCCATAATTCAATAAATATTTACTTGGATTCAGTGTAGCATTTTCTGCCTGCAGAACATTTTTTTTTTGCCTCCCACTGCAGCCCAAAATGCCCCTTAAAATGGTACCCTGAATCTGAGCCTCAAAGATGGCACAATTAGACTCATGTACTTCTTCATACATTTAAGTTTTAAATAAATAAATAAACTGAGTAGGAACTTTGAGATGGGATTATAAAGAGCTAGGTTATACAATGGGAAATGCAGGTTATAGAATGGCAAGTTTTTGGCTTTTGTTAAATGAAATAACTACCAGAGGGATTGCAATTGGTTTCCTGTGAGAAGAAAGTGACAGCGGATTGTGCTTGAATTTTCAGAGAGATGAAGCAAAATGCCCAGCATTGCCGAATGCTTGCACATGTATGCAGGACAGCGTGGGACCCCCAGGACCTCCAGGACCCGCTGTAAGCAAAGATTAATATATATTATGGCTGATACATAACCCTAAAGAGTGCCTGTCATTTACACACTGATCTCATACCTCAATTCTTTCATGCACAAGTGCCAGCTCATGGCCAAAACCTTCCTTTTTGCCTTGGCACTGTAACCCAAATATCGATGTAACACCAATGACTGTTGATTTTTGGCACTTTCTCTTATATGGCAGACAGCATAACTTTGCTGCGCAATAGATTTTTGTAGTAGAAGAGTACAAAGGGAAGAAGAATTGTCCACCCATCTCGGGCTAAGGTCATCTTGCTCAATACACTGGATACCTGTTCTTCAGGGATTTAGTCAAAACTTTCCTCCACTCTGTTTCCCGATGACTTAGGGCTAATTAATAAGTCTCAAAGTCCTTGTGCCCACCATGAGGAATTTTGATCAGACATGTGCTGGGAGTCCCCTGCTTGAACGTAATTCACAGGCATTCACAGTACAACTTGGGGAGAGGGAGTTTAAGCCTTTCTCATGCAATTTTTCTCATCTGAAATGGGAATTATTATTTCATACATAAGTCTCCCCCATGGTGCAAGAAGCCGTTCTTATTTCAGATCAGGGAAGCTGTGTCTGTAGGATGAAAGGCTTAAGCCCCTTTCTCCTTGAGCTGTGGGTTCAATCTGATTCTATCTGTGAATTAAATTCTGAGCATGGAATTCTCAGACCACATACAGGGGTCAGGTGGATTTTGTAATACATGAATCATGAATCAGGGCTGAACGTGAGATACAAAGCCCTTGTTCTGTTACTAGAAATTAGGAACAGGACTGTCAAAATATAGCAACAGCTATGCCAATTAATGAAAATGATGCTTCCCCTGTGCCACAAAAAAAGAGGGGAACTTGGCTTGGAGAAAATATTTCTTCCTATCCACAGTGCAACAACTTTCCCTGCTTAAGACTATATTGGAAGATAATGGTTCAGGGAGGGTTTTTTTTTCTTCAAAGAATGACCAGTATGCATCATATTCACTGTTTGGTTGCTGAATTATTGTCCTGCTCTCACCACATTGTTTAAAATTTCTAATATCCTGCTACAATTGCATTGCTTATTAGATGTCACAGCCTATTGGTTGCATTGATTTACACCTTGGAATCCATCTTGAAAATAAACTAAATAAATAGCTGCATATTCATCAGCTGACTGGTTAAACTGACTACACTAAATAAATAGATCTTTCTGATCTAATTAATTGCATTTCAAAGACTGTTTACGCACTGGGAACTTCACTGCCCCAGCTCCCGTGCAGGAGCACAAATTGGGGGCGGATGAGGTGCACCAGGCCAAATGCTCCCCCATGTGGGTGCAGGAAGAGGTGGGGCAACCTGCCATGACTAAAACTCCAGCATGCAGCCCGGAATGAAACCTCCAGTGCATAAGAGGTCAAAGGGGTAATTTTAAAAGAGAAGGAAAATTCTGAACATTATAAAAGAGGGCATGCACACTGATCAAAAGCAAATTTTGAAAAGTAAGAACATGTTCTTGTCATGGTGGATGTAGTTTTGGAGAGCAGGCAATTTCCATATCTTTTCATGACTTCAGAATGTATGCACATATGAATATGTTATTTTTGGAACTAAAATAAGGAAGACTTTAATATCTTCTTCAAACATTATTTGTGATTATAGGGGAGCATTGCTTATTGCCCATGATAACCCTGTCCATTAGGTTCCCACAGTAGCAGGACACATGCTTGCAACAACAGTGGTTCTTGTACTACGGACTGCTCATAGTGGCTTTTCCAGGTGCTGTTTGAAGCGGTACGGTGTAGATGCTATTATGAATGGGATGGGATGGAAATCATTAGTTTGTGCATAATGGGCAATAGCTCCAGTGTTACTCAGTCATAGATGTATTGTTTACCCTATTAGGCCATTGACTGTGCCATTTCATTTGAGTTTCTGAAAAGATATATGTACCTGGCTGTTAGCTGAAAGTAGCGCACGCCACCTTATTTTGCCTGGAGAATGCTTACACTGTATGGAGCTCTTTGCATGGCTCGTAATAACTGTGGCAATGACTATTTTTCTGCATATATAATGTGTAACCTTGCATTCTTCATACCAAAATGATATGCCTGATGTTATTGTTTTAGGGAGGCCCAGGTGCTAAGGGACCAAGAGGTGAAAGAGGCGCAAACGGACCTCCTGTAAGTCTTTGTCTTTAGGATATTAACAATATTTTGTCTTATGTTTTGAATACTGAAAACCTAAACTAGTTAATGTATTTTGAGCAAGTATTTGTATCACATTTATGTATAAGATAAGACTATCTAGAAATGCAAAGCATAAATGTGACAAAATACATTCACAAACAAATGTGTTTCTGTGCTCATCAGAAAACTGTAATTAGCTACTGATTCTGTTGATTATACATGTTGCAGAATACCTAGGTTTGCCTCTTTGTACTGTGTAAATTGATTATTATTAGTGTCATACAGATAATGAACATCTCTTGTTTCCTCTCTTCGGTTCATTTCTAGCATTAGGGTATCCTAGAATAAAGGTAGTGATAATGTAAGAAATAGACTGTCAGTTCTGCTGAACTGTTCTTTCCTTTTCAAGGAAGTTATATGGGATATCCACATAGTGCTTTGGGGAAGAACCTGAGAATGCATCATTTTTCTGAATAATGGGCAAACCATTTTTTCAGTTAATGCCAGAAGAAACTGCACTAACATTTCCAACATATTTTCAAGTAGCACATCCCTGTCCTTTAAATGGCATTGCTTCAGGGGCATATTCAGATGACCTGTTCACAAAGTGATAAACTTATTGACCAGGCAATCTTTGCGCCCCCTAATGGCTTATAGGATTTCTGCATATGTTATTATCACTATCTAGAGAGCCAGCAGATAATGAAACTTTCAGAATATTAGTCCATTGTTTGATAATTTCTGTCACCATGTGAAAAACTATTGATTTAAATCAAAATTAATTGATCTTATTTAGATACAACTTTGTGAGTCACCAAAGGCTAACAAATCGGCTTTTATTTTTCTCCTTAAGGGGCCACCGGGACCTCGTGGAGATACGGGTGCTTCTGGCCCTCAGGGCCCACCAGGTCCACAGGGGCCAAATGGACTTTCCATTCCAGGAGAACCTGTGAGTATGCAAGGAGTCTTCATGCATACCTGTGTAGAGGACAGGATGACTGGCACACCCTAATTTGGGCTCACACACAACTTTTGGTATTACATTTTAATACATATTGCACAGGAGACTTGAACACCTGCTGAATGGGGGAAGCATGCTTTAGTATATCAGCATGCTTTAGTATAAACTGCATTGATAGACAGACGTGTTGTCATAACCCTTGATCTATTAATCTTACTTTGGCAGAACATGGTGATATCAATAATAATAGTTTAATCTAGTCTACTTGATTGCACTTTCCATTGGTGCAATGAGCCTTATGCTGCTGCAAGAGCTGGATAATTCATCCAGGGTAGGCTTTTTACACCAGGGAAAACACTATTATTAGTGGAACAGAGCCACAAGAACTGCACTGTTCTCGGAGAATTTATTTTAATAAAACTTTCAAGGAAAGGCAGTTCGTGAGAAATTAAATCTGATATTGTAGATTCTGGGCTTAATTACACATGGGTTTTGTGTTAATTTTCAAGAAAATTAGTTCAGGAAAATTTTAGTTCTTATTGTAGGAGGAGTAAGTCTGAGGGCACTTGGGTTAAGTTCAAAGAGAACAGCTGTTTTCTTTGCCCAAGCAACTTGCACAAGAATCTTAGGGCAGTAGCTGGAATGGTGGACTAGAATCTGGGACAGCTGGATTCAACTCCCTATTCTGCCATGAAGCCTTGGACCAGTCACATTGTGTACCTACAAGACAGGGTTCTTATGACAAGGGAGAGCCCAGTGCACTCCTAAGGTCCTTGGAGGAAGGACTGTATTAAAATGTACTACTCATGTAATGGAAATCTGTATTGTCTGTACAATCTACTCTAGAGTTAGTAATGCACAGTAAATGAATAATAGATTGCACATCTGTATCTGAAACTATACAATTGTACAGCCTATTGAAATGCAACCTTTTCCCTCTGTTCTTGAGCATTTACCTACACCAAATTGGTGTAGTGGTTAGGAGTACAGACTTCTGATCTGTACCAGATTTGATTCCCTGCTCCCCCGCATGCAGCCATCTGGGTGACCTTGGGCTCACCACAGCACTGATAAAGCTTTTCTGACCGAGCAGTGGTATATCGGGGCTCTCTCAGCCTTACCCACCTCACAGGGTGTCTGTTGTGGGGAGAGGAAAGGGAAGGTGACTGTAATCCACTTTGAGACTCCTTTGGGTAGAGAAAAGCAGCATATAAGAACCAGGTCTTCTTCTTCTGGGCTGGATCCAATCTTTACACCGCTCTGCGGGAGCGGTACAAATAAAATGCTAAGGGCTGTGGGGGAGGGCTGGGTCCAGGATGAGAGGGCCAATGATTGGCCCCTTGCCTCCGCTTGTCAGTCTGCCTCCCTACCCGCTCACCCCCCAGCCTGGCCTGCCTTCGGCTGACAGCTGCCATTTCACGGCTGGCCGCCAACAAGGCAGGTAGGCGGCCCCCCGACCTACCCTGCCATGTGGCTCTTGGAGGACGAGGGGGGCTCGGCCCGCCCACTGGGCCCTTAGCCTCCGCCCCCCAACCTCCCCCCTGGCCTGCACCAAGCCCCTCCATCCCCACTCACCACTCGCTTTCCCCCTCCCCCTTCTCCCCAGCGCGATCTCCCAAGCCCCCCCATCCCCACTCACCACCGACGCCTTCCTGCCTGCCTTCCTCCCAGCATTCACTTCCTTCCTCCCTCCCTCCCTCCCTTCCTCCCTTCCTTCCTTCCTTCCTTCCATCCACCCACCCCGCTAGCACCCGCTGTATTTTGCCTACAGTGGGCTTAATATCTTATATTTTCATAAACTGGGCGCGATCATAAAAGGTTTATCACTTTCCTGTTCCCAGTGCAGCCTCATATACTGCCCAGAAAAGCTGCTATTGAGGAAGTGGGATATTCTCAGGAACAGGATACTACAGGGAGAAAGCAGATTTGGCAGAACCCTCTCTTCTTTGTGCAGTTTTTACTCTGCTTATAGAGCTTTCTCCACATTAAGATGCAAGAGCAGATTTCTTCAGGTTCCACTTCCTGCCACAGCACCTATTTTGTGCAACTCTCATTAACTGAAGTGCTGCATTGGGAGGGACTCTGTCCATAAACTCTTATTCTTTTTCACAGAAGGGATGAATCCAAACCAAAGTATTTTGAGGCTATCTGGTATTAATAGAACTTTTTCTTGCTAAATATAAACTGTGACTGAAATTCACTGCTTATTAGGAAGAATTAATAAATGTTTAATTTGATGGTAACAAGCATTCATTTAATTTTCAAAAAGTAATCCATATTTCTCTCTGAAGTTTCATAAGTGTCCTAATTGAAGACAGCAAACCAAAAGCACATTGAGCACTAAATTAAGTCTCTAATCCCACTGGAAAAATTACTAAATAATATGCTTTATAAGTTATTATTATTTAGTATTTATAAAACATATATATCCTGCCTTTCTATTTTTTACATGGCTCCCAAGTTACATGATAAAATCTTTAAACCGCCCGTGGCGCCACGGACTATATAATTCGGTAAGGGGGGTAGAGGTGGGATTAGTCCGTGATGAGGAAGGGTCCGGATTGGACCCTTCCTCATGACAGACAATCGGAGGGACCAATCGGCAGGCGCAAAGCGCCTGCTGAATGGCCCCTCCGATTCCCAGCTTCAGGAACTGCGAGCCGCGCGCAGCGCGGCTCACAGTTCCTCCCGGTCGCGCCTCTCGCCGCGTCAGGCCGCCGACCCAGGGAGCCCCCGATTCCCAGCTCCGCGCGGCTCGCAGTTCCTCCTGGCCTGATGCGGCGAGAGGTGCGAAGCGCCTCTCGCCGCATCAGGCTGCCGACCCAGGGAGCCTCCGGCAGTCGCGCGGCTGCCGGGGGTTCCCTGCCTGGCGGGCTGATGCGGCGAGAGGCACAAAGCGCCTCTCGCCGCGTCAACCTGCCACCAACTAAACAAGCTCGCCGCCGCCGACCGCCGCCCAGCCCACCGCCGCCGCCGCCCAGCCCGCCGCCGCCGCCGCCGACTAAGGTCAGGACCTAGCGCCCACTGCATTCCCCTGCAGCGGGCTTGATTACTAGTTATGTTATAATACCACTAATAAAAACATATATGATACAACCATGATAATATAAACATATTTAAAACATACATCATTAAAACAAGTGTTAAGAGTTATAAACATATAAAACATTGGTTAGGAAATAGGGATCATTGAGGGAATGCCAAGTGAAACAAGAAAGTCTTTGCTTACTGGCAGAAGACAGCAACTGAAGGGCACAGGTGAATCTCCCTGAGGAGAGAGAATTCCAGAGGTGTGGTGCTATGACCAAGAAGATTCTCTCCCTTGGTTACTGCCTGCCTAATCTCAGAAGGACCCTTGGCCTCCATAGAAGATGGTAACAGTCAGGAAGGTTCAACATATACATGTATGGGGACTTCGGGCCCCATCTCAAGCTAGAACATTCTTTTTCTGTGCTACAACGGCAGCAAGGTTAACATTGGCTAAGATATGGAAATCCATGGAGACACCTACTCTTTCATTCTGGCTGGATAAAGTGGCTGAGTTATCAAAAATGGCAAAACTCACCTCGATAGTCAATAGAAAACCGTCTGAAGAATACCAAGAACAATGGCATTTCTACATGGATTGCCTTCGCAAGTGATCTAAAAAGTTACTCAGACTCCAAGAGGGGGAGGGATGAAGGAATTTGTAATCACTTATTATTCTTTTTTTATAATTTTTAAAATAAATAAAACATTATAATAAAAACATATACATATACGTGCAGGTGGCTTAGTGCCTCCATCGTCGCCCATGAAGAGAGAGGCAGTGACAGGGATTTGTGGCCCACAAGTACACTCCTGCTGGGAGGGAGCCGGGGGGGGGTTGCAGACTCCCTGCGGGCCACAAAGCACTGTCGCCACCAGCAGGGGGGCGGGCTTTCCACTCCCTTTAGCCCACTTTGCGGCCAAAGGGAGCCATGGCCACCCTCTCATACCCTCCTGCCTGCCACCCCTTTCAAAGCCCATTTTTAAAATGGGCTTTGATTATAGTTAATAAATCTATTAGTCTTTCAGGTACCAAAGAGTGTTGTCTTAGTTGCAGCAGACTAATGCAGCCACTCTCAGGAATTAATTTATTAAGGATGAGTAATCTGTTTTCTTGAAATTGTGATCATTTATCTACTGAAGAACTTTCAAATAAAATTATATAATAACTAGAAGTTGTTCTAATCAGTGAAGTTGCATTAGCAAGGTTTAATCTGATCCATAAACCAGCTGAGAGCAAATTTCAGTATGGCTAAATTTGTTTATATCGAAGAACATTTTGGCCTGACTGAGTGGCACATATATGCAAATTAGAGTTCTGAATATTTTGCTTTTTGAGGAGGAAGTGCTGGGTGTACTGATGTAATACTGCCAGTACTAACAGACCATGTGAGTGTGTCAAGCATCATGTTGACCCATACTAGGCTGAATAGGAAGGCCAGCAAAGCACATATATTCCAACCATCAACTTGCCATAAAATTATTTTCCTAAGGCTGCCCATCCCACAGTAAGGTAAAGGTAAAGGTAAAGGTATCCCCTGTGCAAGCACTGGGTCACGTCTGACCCTTGGGGTGACGCCCTCTAGGGTTTTCATGGCAGACTCAATACGGGGTGGTTTGCCAGTGCCTTACCCCCCAGCAAGCTGGGTACTCATTTTACTGACCTCGGAAGGATGGAAGGCTGAGTCAACCTTGAGCTGGCTGCTGGGATTGAACTCTCAGCCTCATGGGCAGACCTTTCAGACTGCATATCTGCTGCCTTACCACTCTGCGCCACAAGAGGCTCTATCCCACGGTAGGCTGCAGCAGATAACAATAATAAACAAGAATAAATATTATTAAAATCATTAATATCTAGTAAGATCCCAAATTTTAAAAGACACACCCAGCAGTCTATAGACAGTGCACTTGAGGTGATGGTACCCTTATATGATGGTGTCCTCAAGGCCACCACAAGAACAATTATGCCATTCCAAAGTAATTTGATGCTATAGGGGCCTGGTTCTGATCAGGCCCACAGCAGGCTGGGCTGAAGTTCTGTTGTCCCTCTCCTTATCATCCTCCTTCTTCCTCTCTAAAACTGCCCCTCAGACTGTTCAGGACTTCAGAAGGCAGGGGCGGAGGGGGGTCACAGCCCTTCCTGTCAACACTGCAAGCTGCTCAGAGAAAAATTTGGAAGTGAAGATTTGCAGCTGAAATTAGTCAGCTTTCAGCCCAGCAAGAAACAAGCAACAAGGCATTAAAGATGGAGAACATTCAGCTGGAGGCAATTAGTTGGGCTTTGGACACTGACAGCTCTGACTCCCCTACAGGAGAGGCGTAGATCTCCTCACCTGCAAAGCCAGCATTGTTTGAAAGACATAGGCTCTTGGTGATTGCAGAAACAATCCCCAGGCAAAGTGCAAACTGGATTTAAGGCACACCCTGAATAATATGGCATGGAAGCAACGTGCCTCAACCTGTGACAGCCTGACCCCACCCACATGCCTTTACTCTTCTGACAACTTCAGAATCTGACTTTGAACTTGGAAACTTCCTGACTGGCATATTGATTATATAGCTCTTACTTCTTAGCTAGCTTTTGGACACTCCTGGCTCCAGTACTCCCCTGCTGTTGACTCCTTGGCTTGTTTATGACTCTGCTAATTTGGACACTCTTGGCTGCAGGAATGCCAGTTCCAATTCCAGTCCTTGTTCAGCAGCTGTTCCAGCTCAAAGTCTTTCCTCTGAACCAACACTTTTTCTGTAGCAGGAGCACACCTGGCCATGGGGTGGAGATGGTGTTGGTCGCCTGGATGATCTCTGACGCCAGCTGGATCGGAGTGGTTCAGCCATCCTCATGATACTAGATCTGTCAACCACATTTGATGTGGTTGACCACGAGTTGTTGGCCCACTGCCTCGACGGGACAGGGACATTTGGGTCATTTATAAGATAGTTACCTTCATGAACCTTTGATATTAATAGACCCAAGTTATATGGCTTAAAATATAAGGTAGTTGTTGAAGACTTTGTTAGTATCCTTGAAAAAACCCAATTAAGAAATAAGTTCACTGATGAAGTAAAATATGAAAACGAGGTTTTATACCTAGGAACTCGTTCTATTGTCTGAATAAAGTTTTTCCATTGCCAGCTTGAAAATTTCTTTCTTGTCTACTCATCTTTGGCTGATGGGTCATTTCTGCTTGAACTTATGAGGAAGATAGTTAATGTGACATTGGGTGTTAAGTTACAGGCAGGTACTTTGTCATTGTCAGTGATGACAGAAACATGGGTGAAGAAACTCACCTTTGCCTTGTTTTTTACTGGTTTGAGTGAAGAACAAGATTTTTCTATTCAACAGTTACTTGCATGAACACTGGGCATAATGAGCTCTATTTGAATTTGTATTTTGATCAGAATATTACAAAGGCTTTAGTTCATGCCAATTGCTTTCCAGAAAATAATACCCTTTATTATGTGTTATCAACTGCAGGGCCGTCAAGGGATAAAAGGTGATGCTGGAGAGCCAGGGCTACCAGGTCGAGCAGTAAGTTCATTTTTGTGATGTGACTGTGATGTTTAATCCTTAATTGATATCTCAACATCATCTCTAAAAGTTCTGTAACATGATAATTTTTAAAAGTGTGGGGCAAGAATATAATTGAAGTGAAAATTAGATTGATTTATTTTTGTTTGCTTTCTTATTTGTTTGGATCTGGGTGCTGTTTGTTGTTCGTCTGCATGTTCTCTCTGCTGCCCAAAAACAGTGTCACTAAATGAATGTGTCACCTTAAGGGTTCTATTGAAAAGCTGAATAAGTTTCTGATTATTTTTAAAATCTTTTTTCTTTAGGGATCTCCAGGATTAAGTGGGCCCCCTGGCCCAATGGGACCACCAGGTGACAGAGTAAGCATTTCTATTTTATAAGAGATGAGAGATTCATCAGTAATGAGGCTGGGGTATTGCTTAAGTGATGGATCTTGTTTTCACTACAGCCAATAATTTTCCCGCTTAGAAAAGATTTTGATGATGTCTTCACATATAATTTTGATGATGCTATTTGATGATGCCTTCACATATAATTTCATATATAAATATCTTGTCTAAACTGGAAAATTGTAAAGTAGAACATCTTAGAATCATATCGTTGGAAGGGGCCACACAAGCCATCTTTTCCAACCTTCTGCTCAAGGCAGGATCAGTCTAAAGCATCCAGGATAAGTATCTGTTCAGCCACTGCTTGAAGACTGCCAGTGAGGTGGAGTTCACAACCTCCTTAAGCAGTCAATTACACTCCTGAACTACTCTGACTGTGAAAAAATTTTTTTCCATGTAATTTAATCCTGTTACTGCAGGTCCCGTCCTCTATTGCCAACAGGAACCTTTCCCTGCCCTCCTCTAAGTAACAACCTTTCACATACTGAAAGAAAGCAATCATGGCCCCCCTCAACCTCCTCCAGGCTGAACATTCCCAAGTCCCTCAGCCTTTCCTGATAGGACTTGGTCCCCAGACACCAGACCATTCTCGTCACTGTCCTCTGAACCCTCTCAATTTTGCCCATGTCCTTTTTGAAGTAAGGCCTCTAGAACCGCACACAATATTACAGGTGGGGTATACAGTGGGGCTATGGCATCTTGTGATTTTGATGTGAGGTCTCTGTTGTTATAGCCCAAGACTGCATTTGCCTTCTTTACTGCCACATCACACTGTCTGCTCATATTTAGCTTACAGTCCACAAGTACCCCAAGATCATATTCACACATATTGCTACCCAGAAGTGTATCTCCCATTCAGCATGCATACCTCTCATTTTTGTGACCCAGTCTCAGTTGTCAGTGGTATCAGGCTACATGTGTCAAAATAGTATTGTGTGTGTATATACATTATACACCTTTGGCTATATGACATGTAGCACATGCACAATTTTCCTACATTGACATGATACCCATCAGAGGCTGCTGCAAGGAGTGGCCAAGTATCTGGATGAATAAAACCTGAATATGACTTAACAAATCACATGTTTAAGTGGAATAAATTAAGAGCCAGGGAGGCATATTAGCTAAACAAGTGATGGATCAAGTAATCCTTGGTTTGAATCTCACGTCTGCATGAACTGAACTCAGGTAGTCATTTGTCTCCATCCCTCATTTGCCTTTACCTATTTTACAAAGTTGTAAGTATTACAAGAAGGTAATGAATGTGAAGAACTTTGAATACTATAAAGCAGGGGTCCCTAACTCCTGGACCAGGGACCGATACCAGTCCATGGATCAGTCGGTACCGGGCTGCGGCTCCTCCTCGTCCTCCTCCCCAGCTGCTGCCGTGGGGGCTGCCCTGCCACTCTGCCGCCGGCTCACCTTTGGTGCTTTCCGGCAGCTGCCATAGGCTGGGCTCCCCCTCGGTGTGGCGCTGCACAGCTGCTGCTGGCAGCAACCCCCATTGGGTGGCGGAAAGTCAGGGGCACCGGCGGGAAAGCAAGTGGAGCAGGGGTTACATGAGGGAAGTTACAATTTTACATCACTCAAAGACTTATGGTTTGATTTTGATCATTATCTCTATGTGCATTGTCAAATTATCCATAAACCATCAGCACAAAGTCGCTAATTGAATCCAAACACACTTTGGATTAAGAAAAGAAGTTTCTTTTTGAAAAGATCCCTTTAGTACTATACTAAATTGCATAGTGGTTTCCATACCAAAAGTGGAATTAATACAGAACAAGGATTTGAAATAATTCACGAAAATTATAAGTAAATAATGAATACCATAAACTCATTGCCATACAATTAATTTGTCTTTTTAATTTTTAATCTAAAAATCTTCATTTTTCAAATAGGGCTTTACTGGAAAAGATGGTCCATCAGGACCAAGAGGTCCCCCTGGACCAATAGTAAGTGTTAATTTATAACATTATTCAGATGTAATATTTTGAATGTTAATTTGGAGGATTTTGTTTTGTTGGATCTTGTATTTGTCAACTGCATCAATCTCATATCAAAATGTCCATTTTCTGTTTTCCATATCTACCTACCTAATCTTTTGTACGACTAGGTGAACAAGTTATATTAGATAGCTGTTTAATTTTGTGTGTTACGCAATACCTCACAATCTTGTTGTCAGGTCATTGAGACAAAATATGCAGCCTGTTGACTTTCCCCCTGTGCATTCTAAGTCTCTACAAATATCACAGAATAGAGAGGAACACTGATGACTACAGATGGTTAAATTGAAGATGTTTTTAAAATCTGGCTGCAGCTAATGTGGTCTGCACATGTTCATTATGCTGGAAAACAGTCAAGAGGAAATCATTTCGAGTACAGTTAAGCTTTGAGAATACAAGAAGCTTCATGATGTTTTATGAGGCTTGAAAATTTCTCTTATGGAATGTGTGCCTTTGATGTGATGAGAAAGATGTTAATGTTGAGAAGACTTGGGGTTTGTGGCATATTGGAAAACACATTCTCAAGAGAAAAGCTCCTGGTTTCTGAGGTATAGTGCTTAACAAAATAATAGTAGTAGTAATAATAAGCTAACCATCAGGAAGGAGTCGCTCTGAAACTGCTATTTAGTTTCCCTATATAAAATTCCACATGTATTAAGTCTGCCTGTATGTCTGTCTGTCTGTTTTCTTGTCATCTCCCACTTCTTCAAATGGAAATAATACCAAGAGGAAGCTGAGGGGAGCAAGAATTCTGTAGTCCTTAAAATGGAATAAAGCACACTCCCCCACAGGCCAGATACTAATAGGAACTGCAGTGAGTATCTGAGTATGGAGCATTCAGCTCCGTGGCAACTAGACAGCCTCTTGTTCTCTTACTACATGTATTTGAATCATGTTTAAATTAACTGGAAGAATAAGTTGCCATTTCAAAATACTGCTTAGCCACAGAAGCTCCTGAAACAGACACGTTTACTCCTATATCTTCTAAAACCACAGGCCAGTTAGTATAGCCAAGAAGCAGAAAGGAATTTGTTAGGCACATTGCCAACTGGAAATATGACACCTTTGCTCATGAGAACATAGAAAATAAAATCCTGGTTCCAGGTGTAGTTTGAAGGCACCAAGATACAGCAGGTTGGATGAAGCCAAGCAATGTCTGGGAGCCAGTTTGGTGTAGTGGTTGGGAGTGCAGACTTCTAATCTGGCATGCCAGGTTCGATTCTGCACTCCCCCACATGCGACCAGCTGGGTGACCTTGGGCTCACCACAGCACTGATAAGGTTGTTCTGACCGAGCAGTGATATCAGGGCTCTCAGCCTCACCCACCTCACAGGGTGTCTGTTGTGGGGAGAGGAAAGGGAAGGCGACTGTAAGCCGCTTTGAGACTCCTTTGGAAGAGAAAAGCGGCATATAAGAACCAACTCTTCTTCTTCTTCTTCTTCATTCTTGTATACACCTGTTTGAATTGCACGGTGAAAGAAAGGTACACCATAAAACAAGTAAAAGGAGAAAACTAAGGTATCATGATATATGTCGCAAAGTATATGAAAATGTAAGCAAATGAAAGTGGACAAGAGAAAGAATTTGTAGATGAATTTCTTTACACCACTTACAATTCTGTTGTAGGCAGAATTACACTCTTCTAAGTCCTTCAGTAGAGTATATATTAGTAGAGTCTATTAGTAGTGTCTTAGTAGAGTATAACTCTGTTTAGGCTAGCATGGCTAGTTTTCATTTCACTAGTTGTGCATAATGCAGATGATTGTTCTGATCATATCTACTGAGCCACACTTTATTAGTATGCTCCTTTGTAACGTGCCTTTCCAATGTTCTTCTCCACAGGGTGCCCCAGGAGTGCCTGGAGTAGCTGGCCCGACTGGAAAACCAGGGAAGCCTGGAGATCGTGGGTCACCAGTAAGATAAACAATGACTACATTTCTCTTTATCTGTTGTAAAAGATATACTTAGAAAATCAGACAAGCAGGAGCCATTTCTCAGCTTGGCCTCATATACAATAGTTATCCTGAGAGCTATTTAATATTTTGAAATTAATACTTTGATTCTGATTTTAAGCATTATTTTGAAACTAATGTCTCAATCCTAATTTTAATTTTTGTTGTTTTTTGTTTGTTTGTCTGTTTTTGTTTTTGGAGTGGTGTGTGTGTGTGTGTGTAGTTCAAATCTCAGATCTAGAAACTACACTTATAGGTTTTCATTTTTAAAAGAGCACTTGCCAAGGCTTATATTTCTGCATTATGGAAACATCTCAGAACTGATTCAGCAAAATTACTGGATTTAAAAAAAAAAAGCACAGGCACATGTAATAGGCTGCCTAAGGTGGAATTTCTTAGATACAGTATCATAAGAGCTATTGGTTTGAAAATGTTTGAATTTAACAATGTAACCTCAATGTTGTGCTGTGGGTTTTGCTTTGAGTTTTTCATCTGAAACCAGCTTAGGGAAAAGGCGATGTGGTGTGCTAGTAGCAATTGCTGGAGTCACTCTGTCTGATGTAGCCAAGATTACTATGAGAAAGCACTCAGTTGGTATCAAAGGATGCCACATTCACACTCATTTCTTGAGACCATGTGGAAAAAAAGCAGACTTTCTTTCGCACTTCTTTCTTGTATCAATATTATTAAAGCTATATAGGGTAGTATTGAAAAGGACAGCTGGGAGACCTAAATTTATTTTAAAATATTAGGGGAAGCAGGATGTTGGATTAACTGGACCTTCAGTCTGATCCAGCAACACTGTTATGCTTTCCCACTGAGAAATGGCCTCATTCATGTACCATTGATTTCAGTGCCTAGCTCTCTCAGAATTGGTAACTTGGTAGGACTGTTTTAATGGTATGTAGAAAAGCACTATTGCATGCTACTGTCTGTACATCAAGCTCCTGTTAAGTGGTCTGGGAACAGGGACTGGTCTAAAAAAAAAAAAAGAGCTATCGATGCTACTGCTATGCACCAATCACTTTTCAGTCTAGCTTTCTGTTTCACTTTTCTTTTTCCCCCCTTTCTATTTAAGATTAATCTATGTACCATTTTCAGTGTATAGTGTAATTGGATTCAATTGTCCCAATTCCCAACTGGCCTG
Source organism: Paroedura picta (assembly GCF_049243985.1). Taxonomy (NCBI): domain Eukaryota; kingdom Metazoa; phylum Chordata; class Lepidosauria; order Squamata; family Gekkonidae; genus Paroedura; species Paroedura picta. Next base: position 141,849,541 of record NC_135369.1, read on the forward strand.
ACATCACATTTACTCTTTCTCGAGTTCTCAGACGGGATCTCAGCAGGAACTCTGGCATACAGTCTTTGCAGATGTGTTTTCAGACTCATGCAGCAGATGTGATTTCAACACCTCCATTTATGCTATCAAGAAGTGCCAAAGGGGCAACTCAAGGCCATATGTGTGACTGGTCCGCCAAATGTAGCCTGCAGAGTTCTAAAGGTCATCCAAGCCTTTGCTTTAGCTGTGTGGCCCAGTTCCAAAGCAGTATTCTTTATCTGTTTTTATAATCTTTCATACTGTAATTTCATTACCCATTGATCTTTGTTAGCACCAGTCATACAAAAATCCATATAGCATAGTATAATCCAGACATGAAACTGGGTGCTCTCTCAGTCAGTGATATTATGTGAGATTCCTGCAGCATGAACATAGCAGCAAGAATTCTACCTCATCTCAGACAATAAGGCCCATAGGTTTGTGCCCATGGAAAGTGGCTCTTTCTGTGAGAGCTTTCAATAGAGTAGTCTAAATGCCATGACACAACAGGGAGAGGGTATCAGACTAAATCACGGAGAAGGAAGTAAAAAGCTTTCTTTTGATGGGAGAAGTAGGAAGGGCTATTTCTTTCTCACTGCCAGCCCCACCCCTGTAATGGTAGTAGATGGTAGTAGATCCCACTATGTGGTAGTAACTGCCACCCTTCATGGTAGTGAACCATGAGACTCCTCAGCCCATACTGTTTACTTCTGGTCTTAAATGGTTGCTTAGACAAAGAGATCTACCACTATGAATGCTTCATCCAGTCTTTGAGCACACATTTCTTGAGTCTGTTGGCCCATAATGTTCTAAATCAGAGAAGACTGGAATATCATCTGACAATTCCAAATTGCTATGAAACAATCTTCAATGGTGAAGGATTAAAAGAACCATTTGTTCAGGAGTTTAGGAAATATTTGAATATAGATATACATAGTGGGGAAAATCTGAAATACGCTGTGCTAGTACTTTGTGTGGGACAAGGTATCAAAAAGGCAAATTTGGGGCTGATCCTAAAGATTACAAATGAAGATCATGAGCTGCTGCTTGGCTACATTGCTGCCATGAAAATGGAGGGAGGACATTCTGCTCACTTCTGAGCACAATTCCATTTTACCACCTCATAACAGAAGTGGTCCCCAACCTTTTTAGCACCAGGGACCACTCAACGCCTTTTACTGAGGCCCGGTGGGGGGGGGTAGTTTACTCCTCTACTCTCAACCACTGCCCTAACGCTCTCTGATCGCTATGGTAATGTTTAAACATCCCTTCAAAATAAGATACAGACATGCCACAACAATGAACATAAGGAACATTTTATTTTCATGGAAATTTTAACTCATGACAATGACAAATCAATGGGAACCCTGAGCTTGTTTCTCTGCAACGAGATAGTCCCATCTGGGAGTGATGGGAGATAATGACGCCCAAAGTGTGTTGTAAAGGGCCAGGGGGGGGGGAGAGAAGGCGTCCTTCGGGGCCCACCTCGAAGGACCACATGTGGTCCGCTCCCCACAGGTTGAGGATCGCTACTGTAGAAGACAGAGGCAGAACTTGGTGCAGTGGTTAAGAGCAGCAGCCTCTAATCTGGACAGCCAGGTTTGATTCCCCACTTCTCCACATAAAGCTAGCTGGGTGACCTGGGGCCAGTCACAGTTCTTTCAACCTCATCTACCTCACAGGATGTCTGTTGTGAGGAAAGGAAGGGTAAGCAATTTATTACCTTTGGGTAGTAAAAAGCGGGGTACAAAATCACCGCTCTTCTTCTAACAGGGACAAATCATCTAGCTGTGTATCGTAGACTCCCATATCGATGAAGTAACCCTCCCAGAGATTACCAGTGTTTAATTCTGGAACTGCATTTCACATATGATAAACATTATTTCTGAAAAGTAAATGCTTCCTCAGACAAAAATAACATAGAATCGTAGAATAATAGAGTTGGGAAAGACCTCCTGGGTCATCTAGTCCAACCCCATGCACTATGCAGGGCACTCACAACCCTATCGCTCATCCACTGTAACCTGCCACCCCCTTGATCCTTCACAGAATCAGCCTCTCCGTCAGATGGCTATCTAGCCTCTGTTTAAAAATTTCCAAAGATGGAGAACCCACCACTTACTGAGGAAGCCTGTTCCACTGAGAAACCCCTCTAACTGTCAGGAACTTCTTCCTGATGTTTAGACAGAATTTCTTTTGAATTAATTTCATCCCATTGGTTCTGGTCCATTCCTCCGGGGCAAGAGAGAACAACTCTGTTCCATCCTCTACATGGCAGCCTTTTAAATACTTTAAGATGGTTATTGGATCTCCTTTCAATCATCTCCAGGCTAAACAGACCAAGCTCCCCTAACCTTTCCTCATACAACTTGGTCTCCAAACCCCTCACCATCTTTGTTGCCCTTCTCTGGACATGCTCCAGTTTATCTACATCCCTCTTCAATTGTGGTGCCCAAAACTGAAGACAGTACTCCAAGTGAGGCCGAACCAGAGCAGAATAAAGCTGTAACATCACCTCCCATGATCTGGACATGATACTCTGTTTGATACAGCCCAAAATCCCATTTGCCTTTTTAGCCACCGAGTCACACTGCTGACACATTGATAAAAATATTCTGTGTCAGGCTTATTGACAGATGAGGGAGATGATCCAGTTGTGTAATAGCTCTGTAAAGGTAATTCTTCCTAAATAATATAGTGTGCAATCTTACTTTCAAGAGACTAAATCCCATTGGATAGACCTCAGTAGGATTCTGTGTAGATCTGTTTGATTGGTCTCCTAGTGTCCTGTTCTTTCATGTATTTTTATATCTAAGTAGGGACAAAGCCCATTGCATTCAGGAATACAATGAGTGCTAGATTGGGGGGAGTGGGGGTGAAAGAACTCTGTGGATGGTTTCTCCCCCCCCCCCCAGGACTTGGAAAGGCTGCAAGTTGGAGGCCCCTGGGAAGAGAACTCACTGGCAGGGGCAGCTCTCATGCAGCAGGGATCTGTAGCCTTTGAGCCTTGAAGGGAAGTGGAAGGAGGAGAGGGTGGTCAGGGGTGGGGAATGGAAAGCAATTGGCTGACCACTGGACAGACAGGCAAGCCAGTTGGAGGAGGAGGCACTCAGGGCGGGACAGTCGCCCTGAGTGGGTGTTAAGTGGTGCTTAAGCCCTGAGACCAGCTCCTCCTCCAATCCCTTACCAGAAATCTATAGTGGTACAGATCAGGAGATTTTTTTAAAAACCCTTAGGAAAGTTATTCTTCCCATGAACAGGATACTTTACAATCCTGAAAATATCTTGTTGAAAACTCTCCTGTTTCTTTTGAATGAATTTAGGTTTGAAACTGATTTCATATGTTCACTAAATGGCTTTTCAAAAATGATTTGGGGTAGCAATACCCTGTTGTACAAAAGTAGGAATCAGTTTTGGTCAGAGACTTTGCAGTGCAATTAAAGTCATTAGGCTTACAAGGCTATAAACTCTGTTTAGGATTGCACCATTAAGTATTTTATTGCTTTGGGCATATGACTCCGTGTCTCTGGTTCTTCTCTTCAAATACCAGCAATGCTAATTTTTAGACCCTTTATGAAGACCCTTTATGTCATTTCTGTAGTTGTCTAGAACTATTGGGACATAGTTCCTCTAATTTTCAGTAATATATGACTGACTTTACTTAAAGCTAAATAGTCTGTTGTTATATGCGCTTCCAGAGCCTTAAATAGACAGCTAGGTTTTGCACATGGACTTTAACCTGGATCAGTGTGACTAAAGTGGGTTCCTGGTTTTCTGCTGATGGTTCAGTTTCAGACAAACATTTGGAGTGATCTCAGATGTGATTTTCCATGATGCCTACTGACAAAACTGAACAACAGATATATCCCTATATGATCAGTGTCATGTCATCTTGAAAATCTCCAGCATTCATCTTAAAAACGTTCATGAAGTTTCACAAGGGAAATATGTCAGAATCTTTCTTGGCTCTTCTGTTTCCTAACTGAAGAATGTAAACAATGAAGCAAAATTCTCAAAGTGTTGTTTTAGGGATGTACATATTAACTCATATTTACAGATTAGGTTATGTGTGTATATTTCCAGAATATTATTTTTGGTAGCATGAGGTTAATATTGTACATAGCAGTTCATAGTCACTTAGAAATTGCCTGGCTCCTTTCTTAGCACTATATTTAAATATGGTTAGGCAATTAATAGGCCTCTTGTGGTGCAGAGTGGTAAGGCAGCAGACATGCAGTCTGAAGCTCTGCCCATGAGGCTGGGAGTTCAATCCCAGCAGCCAGCACAAGGTTGACTCAGCCTTCCATCCTTCCAAGGTCGGTAAAATGAGTACCCAGCTAGCTGGGGGGTAGACGGTAATGACTGGGGAAGGCACTGGCAAACTACCCCGGATTGAGTCTGCCATGAAAATGCTAGAGGGCGTCACCCCAAGGGTCAGACATGACTCGGTGCTTGCACAGGGGATACCTTTTACCTTTTAGGCAATTAATAACCTAAACAAAATTCTAAACCCTTTGAAATTCACAGTAATAGTCTGTAGCAACTCTGCATAGGATTGCAATAAGAATATTTTAGTTCATGAAAATAGTTACCTTAGAGAGGAATCCTAAGCAGGTGTATTAAAGCCAGGCATGACAACTACTTATTTGTTTTTGTTTGTTTGCTTTTATTCTGCTCATCCTGGTAAACTTGTACTCTGCTTGTCAGCAGCCCATCTAGCCACCATGATCCATACAACAGTTACTTCCAGGCTAAATTACTTCTGGAGAGGGGCGGCGTAAAAATCTCATACATAGAATCATAGAACCATAGAGTTGGACGGGGCCATACAGGCCATCTAGTCCGACCCCCTGCTCAATGCAGGATCAGCCCAAAGCATCCTAAAGTAGTGATCCCCAACCTGTGGGCTGCGGACCACATGTGGTCCTTCGACTAATTGGAGGTGGGCCCCGAAGGACACCTTCTCCCCCCCTCCCCGGCCCTTTACAACACACTTTGGGTGTCATTATCTCCCATCACTCCCAGATGGGACTATCTCGTTGCAGAGAAACAAGCTCAGGGTTCCCATTGATTTGTCATTGTCATGAGTTAAAATTTCCATGAAAATAAAATGTTCCTTATGTTCATTGTTGTGGCGTGTCTGTAACTTATTTTGAAGGGATGTTTAAACATTACCATAGTGATCAGAGAGCATTAGGGCAGTGGTTGAGAGTAAAGGAGTAAACTACCCCCCCCACCGGGCCTCAGTAAACGGCGTTGAGTGGTCCCCGTTGATAAAAAGGTTGGGGACCACTGTCCTAAAGCATCCAAGAAAAGTGTATATCCAACCTTTGCTTGAAGACTGACAGTGAGGGGGAGCTCACCCCCTCCTTAGGCAGCCTATTCCACTGCTGAACTACTCTGACTGTAAAAAATTTTTTTCCTGATATCTAGCCTATATTGTTGTACTTGTAATTTAAACCCATTACTGCGCGTCCTTTCCTCAGCAGCCAACGGAAACAGCATCCTGCCCTCCTCCAAGTGACAACATTTCAAGTACTTAAAGAGGGCTATCATGTCCCCTCTCAACCTCCTTTTCTCCAGGCTGAACATTCCCAAGTCCCTCAACCTATCTTCATAGGGTTTGGTCCCTTGGCCCCAGATCATCCTCATCACTCTCCTCTGTACCCTTTCAATTTTATCTACGTGCTTCTTGAACTGAGGCCTCCAGAACTGCACACAGTACTCCAGGTGTGGTCTGACCATTGCCGTATGGGCCTATGACATCTTGTGATTTTGATGTGCCCAAAATGGCATTTGCCTTTTTTACCACTGCATCACACTGCCTGCTCATGTTTAGCTTACAATCCACAAGTACCCCAAGGTCTTGTTCACACAGTGTTACCTAGAAGCGTATCCCACATGCATACATGCATACATACATACATACATATATACATGTGAAGAAGAGTTGGGTTTTATACCCCACTTTTCACTACCTGAAGGAGTCTCAAAGTGGCTTACAATCTTCTTCCTCTCCTCTCCCCACAACAGATACCCTGTGAGGTAGGTGAAGCGGAGAGAGCCTGCTCTGTGAGAACAGCTCTGACAGAACTGTGACTAGCTCAAGGTCACCCAGCTGGTTACCTGTGGAGGAGTGGGGAATCAGACTCCATTAAAAAGACTAGAAATCTCTGCTCTTAACCACAGCACCACTGAACCAACCATTGCAGAATGGTCATTTTAGCCAGCCTTGGGTATGAGTGAACCCACCCAAACTTCAGTTGGGGCCTGGAGATCTCCTAGAATTACAACTGGACACTTTGAATGGTAAATCAGCAATATTATACCCACCACCTTCCACAGAATCCCCAAAATCCCTAGGAATTTCCCAGTATTCCAATATAGTCTTGTAGTATGTTGCTGGAATAAGAAAGAAGGTATCACTCCTTTGGCTAAGAACCATATATTTATAGCAGATTTGCCCAATGTAGAGGCTTCAGGCTGCCTGCCAATCATAGGGTTTGATGTTACACATACCTAAATCTTTCTAGGACTATTTCTGCATTAGGAGACATACTTTCTTTTAGCCTTGCTTTGCATTTCCTTTGGATGCTGCGGGTTGACTCTAGCCTTTCCACATTTGGTCTTTCCTCCCCTTATTTCCCAGGCTACAATTTGTGACATGCTTTCCTCATTGAGTCTAATAGAGGCAGGCTCCCATCAGGCTTTGCTCCCTTCCCCTTTTAAAAAATGTGTTTTTTACAAAATGGTCCACAACAAAAAGGAGAAAATATCCTGACCCAAGTCAAGAACCCCTCCCCCCCCCAAAAAAAAAGAGTCAAAATAAGGAAAATGTGCTCAAGCCTCATAGGGTAAAACATGTTGTAAAATGAATATTTTAAAATCCAAGTGTACATTCATACTAATGCCACCACTGACCAGATACATACTTAGGACACTCACTGGACACTGACGGCTTTTTTAAGAACTTTTTTTAGAACGTTCCCGGCCCCAGGGAAGCATGCCTGGCCTCAACTAGGGCCAGGGCTTTTTCGATCCTGCTCCATCCTGGTGGAATGAGTTCCCAGGAGAGCTGTGGGCCCTGCAGGATCTTTCAGTGTTCTGCAGGGCCTTCAAGATGGAGCTCTTCTGCCGGGTCTATGGTTGAGGCCGGGGTCAGTGCGGAAGATCGAGAAATCCCCCTTTCTATTCCATGCTATTTTACTTTATGTTTTTACTCCATCTTATTGCTTAGTGCTATTAACATGTGGTACTAATTTACACTTAACTATTCAGACCTCCTTCCTGCCATCGCCTTGAGTAGCTAGCGTGGGACGGGTGGTTTTATATTTTTCGCCATGTTTGCCTTATTGTATTGTTATGATTGTAAGGGGTTTTATGTCATTTTATGGGGGTTTAAATGGTTTTATGGACTTTGTGACCCACCATAAGCCAGCCTCGGGAGTGGCAGGAAATAAATAAAATAAATAAACTTAGAAATAAATAAACTTTGAATAAATAAAATAAATAAACTTAGAAACAGTGTTGTGATCACCCACCACACACTTTTTTTAAAGGCAGGTTTTTCCAAAGGGAGGGAGGGGAGGGAGGGAGGGGGGAAGGTGGATGGCGACAAGGAAAGGGTTGTTCCCAAATGATTCAAAATGGCAGGGGGAAAACCCGATTGCATGCATTTCTGCATTGGGTAGCCTTGATTTAGACCCCGTTAGGCCCCACTTGAAAAGATGAAATCCAGTTTTCTGGGGATTCCTTTGCTGCAGGACATGTGAGGGAGCAATTCAGGACTGCAGCTGAATAAGCAAATTTTAGTGCTGAAATGGACAAAAAAGTTGACCCCTTAAAAATGGAAATCTGAATGATATCGCTAGTGTGGAAACAGTCTAGGCCTTTCCACTTAAATTTTAGTACAGACCTTGGTTACTGATTCAAGTCTTAGAGCTTCTGGCAAGCACATCTCATGCTGAATTATTTCCCAGTGCACACTCTTGTACTCATCCTGATGACTACATTTCATCACTTGGTTTGGTCATTTCCATGATATTTGGCCATTTCTATGATAGTATCCTGTGATATATCCTGATAAAATTTTGTTACAGGGCCCCGCTGGATTGAAAGGTGAAAAGGGTGATCGCGTAAGTACAGCCTCAACTGTTAGTTCATTTACATTTCATCTAATTTATTAAAGTAAATTAGTTCCTAATATAAGCCTTCCTCTAATTATCAAGGGAGACATTGCTTCTCAGAATTTGATGCGAGCTGTTGCAAGACAAGTCTGTGAACAACTGATAAACGGTAAGCAAGATCGATGTATATTTCAAGATATATTTAAATATTATTTCCACTTGCTCAGCTCTATTGTGAAATTCAAGGTTAGTCACAGGAGGCAAAGTCATCAAATTGGGCAGTGGTAGGCACATCCAAGTGAGCGAGCGCTTGCTGGCACTGTGATCAGGAGAGCAATGCGTCGAAGCTGGGATGCAGGTAAGGAAGGGCATGTAGCAGAATGACACAGGAGTCAAGTTAATTGAGATGGCAATTTGCAGATCTCCAGATACTTGAGATGTAACATAAAAACTGCAGACAAGTCACAGGAGGAGCTGAGGAAATGCTTGGCAAAACTTCAAGGAGCCTAAGCAGCTTCTAGACTGGGTGGTCACAGTAACAAGTTGTCCAATAGTAGGAGGGATTTGTGAAGGTTAGCTGCAGTTTACATCTACAATGGAACCGGTAGCGCTGAAATCTAATTAGGTGGTTTCAGTTTTTAATAAATGCTATTCTGGCAGCAAATTATAAGCTATCCAGTGTCATGCCTGTGTTGACTTTTGCATTACGAACTGCAGATAGAGCCAAGGAACTAAGTAGCTGCAATAGAAGGAGAATCAGGTGTGTGCAATAAGGACTTCCCATTATCTTAGAACAAGAGTGCAACCTACAAGAATTTGTGGAGAAAGGAAAATTTCCTTTCCTGTCCCCTTGGTCCATGCGCACTCTCTCTCCCCCTATGCTCTGGCTCCAGTTCTACTTTTGCCTGTTGCTCTTTTTGTCTCTAGTCTTCCTGTCCGTTCTGGCTGCTGTCTCCCACCTACATGCTTTCTTAAGTGTGCTGCCTCTTGCTCACCACTCTTTCCAACATTCCAGCTTTTCTTCAGCTTGCCCTCGCCACCTCTGCTATGCCCTTCAACTCCTCTCCCCACTTCTGCTTCTCGTCATCCACTGTCCTCGGTTGTCAGATGCCATTTTGAGTTGCTGTATGTATTTTTTGTCAAGCTGGAGGGGTATCCCCTATTTTCTTTTTGCATTTTTCTACAAACCTCCCCTATTTTGGATTTGTAAATCTGACCAGTTTTCCATTTTTATATGATGGTATCTGTTGCACAAATGTCCTGTTTGCTTTGTATAATAGTTAATATTAAATTAATAATAGACAAGAAGGGATCAATGTGCGGTAGGAGCTGGATTTTGAATTTTAAAAATTAATTTCCCAAAGAAATATGGTATTTTGTATATTTTGTAATATTTTGTTTTATTTCCCCAAAGGTCAAATGACCCGATTTAACCAAATGTTGAACCAAATCCCCAATGATTATTATTCAAACCGCAACCAGCCTGGACCCTCAGGACCTCCAGGCCCCCCTGGACCTGCTGGGGCAGTAGGAGAACCTGGACCTGCAGGCAGACCAGGGTTTCCAGGTACACCTGGGCTCCAAGGACCACCTGGAGAGAGAGGTGGGTCATGTTTCATACATGCACATATTCTATGAAGCAGAAGAATGTTGTGCAGCTGCTTTAGTCCCCAGAGTTAGGAGGAGATAAATATTCTCTATTTTGTTTCCCTTTATATTTGTTTATTCATTTCTGAATGGGTTTGGTTATCTGCTTTTCCTTTTGTTTTGTAGACTTATTTGCATTGTAGTCACATGTTCAGGTCTGTGCATCATTTATATGCATATAAAGGTCATTTACATGCATATAGTTTATAAGGAACAGTAACAAATATGGGCATTTTTCAGAATTATTGCAAGGAAACATGAAATGGCACTAGGGCACAGAATCACTTGTTCCATATACACAAAATATGAAAAATTGGAATTTTCAGGCTAAAATATCTGGGATAAGAAATTTTAGTTCATCCCTAAACAGAACATCCTTGGGGCAGCCTTCACATGTTAACTCACACCAGTTTTTTTTTAAGTGAGGATTAGAATAATGAAAATGGTTAAAGGTCGCTTCATGGGCTTCAAGGAAGGTGGTATAAAAGACTGATTCTGATAAAATATTGTCCTATAAATTATATGATTAACACTTAGACACTAAGTACACTGAACTGTCGAATCTTTCAGAATTTGGGATTTTTTCCCCTTCTTTTTATGTGCTTTAGGGCTGAATGGAGAAAAAGGTGAAAGGGGAATTGGATCTCCAGGACCACGAGGTTCGCCTGGACCACCAGGTGTGTTTTCCAGATGTAATGTGTATCAGATTACAATATAATGTAAAGGAGGTGACTATGTATTGTGGAAAGCAAAATTAACACTCTTCCTCTCTGGCATACTGGGAAGCGATGCAAGCAAAGCTTGATGTAAATGTCCACCAAATCTTTGCTGATTGAACTCAACCTGACTGTCAATTAAGCTTTTAGTAATTTTAAAGTCAGAATTAGGCTGTGCTTGTAGTGGTCTTTGTGTCCCAGGTTGCAAATTACTCCATAGTGCATGATCACAGTTGCTATTGGTGCAATTTGATTATTCACTGATGTCATGGCAGGGGTAGTCAAACTGTCTCATTGTTTCTGCCTTTAATTTAGTAGTTGAAACAGTTTATGTTTCATTGCAGGATCTATATGAAACTTGCAACAAATTGTAGCCTCTCTTAGTTAGAGCTCTCCATTTCTGTTAACCATGAATATAACTTGTTCCAAAGAAAACATTATCTCATCCATTTTGAAACTGTGGGGTAGCAGAACAACTATGTTTTAATTGAAATGTAGTGTGCTTTTCTAAAGTAGAAGTGCCCCTTGAGATCCCTGTACCTTACAAAGAGCGGATATAAACCACCAGGCTCAATTCTTGCCAAAGCAGTTTTCTGTGAATAAAGACCTTAAAATTAGGGAAGCAACTAATGATGAGTTACATCTTCGGTTCCCTGTGGTTGTTTCATTGACACCATATGTAGAAACCAAATGGAAGTATTTCTTAACCATATGCCTGAGCTGAAGTCTAGACTGCCGTTTTGCTTCCACTTTATCGGAATGTATCCTATTGAATCATATAGATATTTCTTCTTTTTCATTATAAAATCAGGTCCACAAGGGGAATCCAGAAGTGGCCCACCAGGTGCTACAGGCTCTCGGGGATCACCTGGGCCACCTGGCCGTCCTGGGAATGCAGGAATTAGAGGGCCCCCAGGGCCCCCAGGATACTGTGACTCATCACAGTGTGCTAGCATTGCTTACAATGGTCAAGGATATCCAGGTAGGTTGTTGAGAGCTTAAGCAGCATTCATTGCTTCACTGAAATGCTTGTTCAATTTGAGTAGCTCTGAGTAGATCAGAATAGTGTAGCCTTTCAAAAGAAAAGAATAGTGTAGTCTTTCTAACTGAAGTCTAGAAATAACTATTAGGATTGTCATTAAGGTTAGCTGTATTGTAGTTATTTACTCTCTCAACCTGAATTATATGTTTATATAAATAAAATAGTAAATATTGTTTATATTACAGAGAGTTTATTTTTTCTATATATAGCATTAGGAGAAAATTATTTTGTTGTTAGGATTTAAATGACAATGTTCTTCTTCTTCTCCTCCTCCTCCTTGGTGTTCTCCTCCTTCCATCCAACTACTTCTGAACAAGGTTGACAACTCCACCTAAAATAAAAACGACACAGTTCTTTGCCATTTCTGCGCGTGACCTCCTGATTAATGTTGGGATTATCTACATAAAACTAGTAGCTGAAATTTAATTTTCCATGTCCAAATGCTATTCTGTGATACAGTGCAGACAACTGAAAAGGTTGCCGTCTACCAATTTCTGCTGTTAAATGCCATAGAATCTGTGATATAAATGATGCAAATTTCTTCTGAGAAGAAGCAGTTTCGGAAAATGGGCTGCCAAAGTACAAAAACACTGGGAAAGTCACCTAAAACAGTGTGAGCCATAAATCTAGAGGCCTCTCTTAAGAAAGGAGTTGAGGCCTACAAGTATTGTTAACTAGCTTGTGTGCACTGTAGCACCTTATAATCCATAAACATGATATTGCTGTTTGATATGTTGTTTGCCCCTATTGTTATGTGCATGTATACATGAATATATTTATATATGTATACACAGATTCATGGACATAGGGTGAGGGGGGTGGAGTTAGAACGAATTGAATTGAATCTAGACCTTACTGAACAATCTGATTTTTAAAAATAAATTGAAAAGTTACTTCAGAGTCACCTTCCAAGGTGCAGCCTATTATACATATATACATATATATATATATACACTTGTAACTTAACCCTCATAGGTGAATGTAAACAAATTAAAATATATTTTTGCACACCTGTTTGTTCTTGAAAACTAATACCATCTTTGACCTGTTTCAGGTTCCAGCTAACACATTTTCTAAGTCACCAGTGCTGCTCACAGTTTGAATACAATGAAAACCCTGTTTCTGAGATGTTTGTGCACGTGCTTATTAGGAAATAAGTCTGTATGGATATTTCACCATAGATAATAGTTAACTGAACTGTGTTGGCCTCATAAGATGGGGAGCTACACTAACAACTCTTCTTGAATGCAATAAAAGTCCAAAATGCCAAGCATATGATAAAGCAGAGGGAAGGAAATCCAAACCCCTATTCTTACTCTTTCTTTTAACCCCATGTAAAAAAAACAAACCAAAAAAATCTCTCTAGAAATCGCAGTGGCAATGGAGGCTTATAAAACTACTAACTTGTAGATGAAACAACATGACATGTTTAACATGGTGGGAGGAACAAAGGACTCTATGTAAATAGTAAACTAATTGTAGCTTGTAAATGATTTGTATGGGATCATGTCCACTAACATCCATTAACATCAGTATGTCATGCTTTTGCATTAAAGCCTGCTGCTGCTGACTGTGTACCATAACCTCTGTGTTGTGAAATCTTTCTCTGCTGTTTGTTGTCTCCTCCTCCTCTTCATTCTCACTGTTTTCCTGATTCAAGTCATAGAGCTTTTTGTATATGTCATCTTGTTGCAAATGCTCCCCTGCCTCAGGAAAAAGAACTCTTAACTTTGCTTCTGGTTTTCCTGCAGTGTTTGGTGGTACTCCAGTTTCAGCTGTTGTTCAGTCTGCTATAAGGAGCACAATCATAAAACCATATTTACTTGATAACACCAGTAGTGGTAGCGCCATATATGGTTCTCTGTTGTTTAAAAGCAATAATGTATATTCTGTGGTTGAGGGTTTCTCTCTTGTCCCCCAAATCTAATTAGCTTTCTTAAGTGGAAAGGAATACATAAAATGTACATTCAAGCCATGATCCAGTTAAAATTAGTCATGGCTCTTTGAATTTAATGGAAGAAGTTATTATTGACTATCAGGTCTTATGACTTACTCAACTTATTGTCTTCCTCAACATATTGAAGCTTCAATGCTTTCCAAAATTGTCCTTTGGCCTTCATGATTATTTATTTTTTGCATTATATTATATATATGTGAAACCTTGTAAATCAGCTTTTCTTTTTTAAATAACTGCTGCTTCCCCTCCCTTGAGAAAATATTTTAATGGTTTATAATGATACCTGCCCAGTAACTATCATAGTTGACTAATCCTAGGAGCAAGTCTATTTGAATAACAGGACTTACTTCTGAGTGAATACACCTATAGAGTCAGATTGCATTTCAGTACATTCTCTCATTCCTTGTGCTCTCTAAAGTGCATTTGGAATAACTATACACAATTTCCCCTTCCACAGTGAGGGCTGCTGCACACACTCTTCATTTGTATGAAGCAAATGGTTTTGTGTTTTGAGAAAATGTACTTGGAAATCAATTGACTTCTATTGAACTTCCTTCCAACCACATACAGTTAGGATCAAATCCATAAAATTTCCCCACCTGCTCCAGCATTACTTTTTATTTAATTAACCATCTGGATTCAAGGATATGTGATAACTATAATGTTCAATCGGACAACTATTTTCAACCAGAATCGTATGCACCTGAAACTGGACCCTATCAGCCCGAGAGTGAACCCTATATAGTCCCAGTGGAATCTGAGAGAAGAGATGACGAATATGAGGATTATGGAGCTGACATGCATTCACCTGGATACCCTGAACATATGCGCTGGAAAAGATCGTTATCAAGAAAAGCAAAAACAAAACCATAATCACATGCCCTTTTTCCCCATTCCCGCCTGGTTGTTTGTTTTTGTTTTTGCTATTCTCACATATGAGATACAAAGTGGGTGTGCCCGACAACTGAAGAAGAATGCATTTGCTTCTTTTAAGTATCAAGCTTATGTGGGAATAGCAATGAAATTGTTATAGTTTTTGTTCTTGCTCTTCAAATGCTTGTAAAATACTTTCGCTTACAGCGGCTGCATAGAATTTTAATAAATGTATTCAGATTTATCACAGACCTGCATTCTCTTCAAGTAAATTAAAAACAAACAAACAGAAATATCCCTTCATAGCTGCTGATGATCTGAAGGCTTCGGATAGCTTCGCAATGGAGCTTGCCTGATTCTTGTCTTCCTCATCAAATACAGTTCAGTCACATTATAAATCTTCATGATCTAGTAAAACAAGAAACTCTTCACCACAACAGGCCTCATTTCTTTTATCTTATCTTATTATCTTGCAGGGCATATAGTGCTCTTATACATCTCTTTTAACAACCACAAACCTTTAAAGTAGCTGATATCATTGTATCAAACAGATACAGTTTTCTTAAAGAGCAAATTAATGCCTTAAAATTTCATTGTTTTAGAGACATTTATGCCAAATTGCAGTCAATCCTGCATAGATGGAATTGCATGTTTGTGTTGTATATTTAGTATGATTTTCCCCCAGAATATAATGTTTCTTAGTTATCAAGAATAAAGCAGTTGGAAATTGTTTGCAAGACTATGGATATAGAATTGCTGCTTTTATATTTTAACTGCAAATTGTGAATTTTACTGCCTTATATTATTTATTTCTGAAACAAAAGAGGCATTTTTCAATAAAACTACTGAAAATTTATATAGTCTGGGAGTATTATTGTTGGGAAGCTTCCAGATTGCAGGGGGTTTATTGTAACGGAGAATAAATCAATCCACAGAATTATTACACTGCATTAAAACAATTTGCACTACATGACTATTTTGAATGTTGAATCATGAAAATTAGATTGTGTTAGTGGTTGAGGTCAGCATTACATTTCAAACTAGTTTCCATGATCTGAGGTTATAATTTTATGTGTTCCTGCTATATAGAACCCCTAATAATTACAGAATTAAGGTGCAATGATAGATTATTTTAGAATCCTATAATAATTATAGCATTAAGATAGCTTCCACTAGGCCATTTTAAAGCCATCTGTGTACTTTTAGCCTCTGTGCTTTAGAAATGGTTCCCATATTTAAGATTCCTTTCCAACCTTTATATCCAGGCTTAACCTTTTTTTTAATGTCCCATGTGGAATAGCTTGGGGTTAAGGAAGAAGGTGCAGTTGGAAAGTTATTGGCTTGGAAAAGTTTAAGTAACTCCTCCACTTAAAATAACCCCATCTAGAACATATTTTTCCCCAATTGGCATGTCATTACATGCAATTGCAGTTGAATCCTGAGGCAGTTTTCTAAATGATTAGGCAAATTTATAAAGGAGAGGCTGCCTCTTAAAACAATGTAGCACATATTTTTCACACAGCATGTAATGAACTTATGGAATTCATTATCACAAACCATTATATTATCATTATTATTATTATTACTAGGGGCAAAGCCCGTTGTATCCAAGAATACAACGGACACTAGAGCTTGGCAGTGGAAGAGGAAGGGGAGGAGTTGTCCAGTCTGTAAGGGCATGGGGTCGTCATGTGTGTTGTGTGGGAGGTTGTGGTGGTATGGTGGCAAATGAGGGCATGGGTGTGGAGATATGGGTGTCAAGAACCTGTGGTTTGGAATATTCGTTGAGTGTGGGAGAAGAATGACCTTTGGGAATTGTGGCATAGTGGTTACAGATGAGCTTTCCATGTCTTCAGATATGTGATGGGAAAATCAGACTGGAGAATCTTCTTAGGGGGAGAATACATGGCAACCCATTCCTCCCAGTTCTGGGTCATTTCCCTTCTTGTGTGAATTAGGCCACAGACACCAAAATGTCCCTCTGCCCTAATACACATGGGGTAGTCACAGTACACAGGTGTCCACCCTGTTCCTTCTTTTCCATTTTTTCACTGTTGATAAAATGTTATGTGCCCACATGCTTCTTTCATGGTTGCTCCTTAGAAGAATGGATTTTTGTACCCTATTGCTTACTACCCAAAGGAGTCTCAAAGTGGCTTACAAACACCTTTTCCATTTGTCTCTCCACAATAGTCAACCTGTGAGGTATGTGGGGCTGTGAGAGGTCTGAGAGAACTGGGAATGGGCTGCAGTGACCCAGCAGGCCTCAGGTGTCTCAAAGCATTTTCCAGTCATCTTCCCTTCCCCTCCCTATTTACAGTTTCAGGCTGTAAGTATTTATTTAGATCTTCCTGCACTTTCCAGACTCACAGGACTGATGCTGGTCTGCCTGTCTGCGCCCCAGAATACAAACAGTTGCTGGTAAGGGCTGGCCATAACCCATAGACCAGGAGGGACACACCTGCACCACTCCCTCCCAACTGCAGGCAAAAATGGCTCCTTTGAAGGCTGGACTCTGAGGCATTGTACGATTTTGAAGTCCCACCTCCAAACCTCCAGGAATATTTCTAACCCTGGGGTAGCTAACCTCCAGGTGGGGCCTGGAGAGCTGGAATTACAGCTCACCTGCAGAGTATAAAGATCAGCTCCCCAGGCAAAAAGGGCTACTTTGGAGAGGGTTGTGGTAGAGAAGAAACATTGAAGGCCTCCCACACAGGTTGTTGTTGAATTGAGACCTACTGCACAGGGTTGTTGTGCAGATGACACGGGAGACAAAAAACCCAGTTTCATCTGCAGAATAACGCTGTGCAGTGGCATCAAACCTGCAGACAGTTGCAAAGACAACACATAGCTTGGCTGTGTCTAACCCCCAGCCAGAGCAGTATTTTAAGTGAAAAGGGGCTTTTTTGTGGCCTCCCTGTCAGCCAACTGTTTGGCAGAAGGGGATAGTCCCCCCCCCCTCAGAAGGAAGGCCCTCAGGCTCCCCTGCGTTGCTCTTGGAAAGGCCTCCCTCCCCTCAGTCAGGGCCTGTCAGAGGCTCCTTCGCAGCAGGCCTGAAGGGGGGGGGAGGGGGAGCACTCTGCAGCCTCCGGCCAGCTCTGTCAGGGCTCTGAGGCAATTTGCAGTTGGACATGACAGTTAGGACAGCCTTGGGGCGAAAAGGGCTGGTGCAGCCTGTCCAAGCCTCCGTTCTCATCCCTCTTGGCAGCCCTACTGACTTCCTCTCCCTTTGGTGGTCAGGGACAGACTGACAGCCATTTCTCCAGATTGCCCCTAGCTGGATGGAATTTTGGTCTGTCCTGGTGAGGGGCCAGTCGGAAGGTGCTTTGCGCCTTCCAATTGGCCCCTCCGCTTGTCAGTCCAGGGCCATGGGACCAATTGTTGCCCTTCCTCATCACGGACTGAGCCCATCCCAAAACCCCTTACTGTTTTATTAATAGGGAAAAGATTATTCTACTTGAGGCAAAGCCCGTTGCACCCAGGAATACAACAGGTGCTAGCACATACAACTGCACTATAAACGTTCTGAGTTCTGGCCCTCCTCCCCCACTGCTCGATCTTGAGATCCAGTATGGTAAAGTTATTAAAGAGTAGCAGACTTTAATCTCAAGAGCTGGGTTTGATTCCTGACTCCTCTTCCATATGCAGCCAGCTGGGTTGCCAACTTCCAGGTGGGGGCCTGGAAACCTTTGCGAAGATGAAAACCAGAATGAAAGAAAGAAGGGGGGGGGGAAGGGCATCAGTTCTCCTGGAGAAAACAGGTGCTTTGGAGGGACACTGGCCCTCCTACCCCCACACCCATATAACAGTGTCTACACAGGTCACCACTGTCCCCCATCTTCCCATTCAACCCCACATCTTTCAAAAGCCAGGCCTGGCATGCTGTGGAGGGGGTGGGCTAGCACCTTCCTGCCCCCCTCCATCTTCCAAAGGCCAGGCTGCTCACAGAAGACCATAGGAGGGACTGAACAATCATGGAGGATAGAGCAATGGCTATTGATCATGACGAAAAACTTTTTCTTTTAGACTTTGTTAGCAAATTTTCCAGAAGTATTTATGTTGGTTTACCTAATTATGTATAGAACTCATTAAGTTCCAGGCAATCTAACTGGCTCCTCAAATGCTTTTGAATGTGCAGAAGGCACACACATTCTGCCATGATAGTCTGATTCTCTACACATTACATCTCGCACTATTCTCAAAGGGCTTCCAACTAGGCTTTGGCTGCTTCAAGCTCTGCGCCTCCATGTGGGCACACCGCTGGCACCCTTCCCCTCCGTGCCATGGCACTGGCTGCCTCGGGCTTCGGTGCTCACCAAAGTGGCCAAAGCGCACCGGAACACACTACCCTACTTCCAACTCTCATAGATTTGTGGGTTGCATTGGCGAGAGGAGTCAGCAGAAGAAAAGAGATGCAAAGGATCTGTTGTGTGAGCAGAACTCTACTGATGGCTCCTTGGTTTTTGTACAGTCTGTCTTCCATATAAGAGTGCATAAGAAAGAGACAATCAGACTCAGTCTGGAATGGAGCAGTTCAAGAATCATGATTCTTCTCCTAAATTCAGAAACCCCATCTGAAGAACCTTAAAAATAGTCTTGTAATATACATTAGTGGTTGTAGTGGTGGTGATGGTGATGAAACGTTCACTGACGACAAAGTATCACTGCTGTATAATTATGTTTGATACCAGGCTGTTAGACTTACTCATATTCATGACGTACCAGTTTCTCAGTTGATTTTAAAACTTGTATGCTGAAGAATGGTAAATGAGGATGAGCAGTGAAGAACTGTAATAATACAAATGAACAAAGGGCAAAACATTTTTTAAAGTTTTTCTGAAATGGACTGCTGGATCAGACTATCATGTGACATCATACTCTACCATCAATATATGAATAACTTTCCGTGCAACACTCCAAATTGCAACTGTAAACATAAAGCAACTGAGAGACAACTTTATTCTTCCAATGTAGTTGAGTTGACATACTTATTCTTGTTTCTCTTGCAAATTCCTGCTATACCCTGATTACACTGTGGATAACTAATGTACTTTCTCCAATCTCAGTGTGTCATGAAGACATGAGAGTATACTGAGACCTACCATGGCTTGTACTGTAGCCATGAAGAACATGCGTATACACAGTTACTTCAGTCCACGGAATCTCTATGAAGAATCAGGCTGAGCAGTTTTGTTCACCTAAATGATTGCTGGACTTGTCAGAGGTGACAGCACTGGTCATCTTTGTAGATTACCAGAGTGCTGAGGATGACCCTACGAAGCACCCCTTTGTATTTACAGCTGGAAATGGAGCCATGGTAGTTACATTTTTGTAGCTTTTTGGTTTGGTTTGGTCAAAATTACTAGATCATGTACTATTCTGGAACTTTTCATATTTTTCACCACTTTCCCCCAATACTATCTACTGTGTTTATAACCTTATTCCACGCACAGCACATGTTTCATCTCGCAATGATTAAAACCCAGAGTTACAACTGAGATTTTCAAGTCAAATCATACCTTACTTGTGGGCAAAGAAACAAGTCCTCTTTAATATAACAGAAACACACATGAAGAACATATAAAGCCTCCCAAACCTAAAATTTATTTATTTATTTGTATATCATCGCTCTTCACATGGCCTCACAACAGTTCACAAAAATAAAGCATTAAAATACAGTAAAACCCATAAAAACATCCCTTCCAACAAATGGCGGTAAGTGATCACATTTTAAGCCCTTCTAATTTCCCCAATTCCCTCCCTCCCCGTTCAGCCAGAGGCCAAGTTGTCTCCCATTGGGGTGAGGTATCATATTGGATTGTACCTTGGGGGGGGGATCCTCAGATGGAATACTGGGACTCCACCCTGGCCTCAACCATACACCTGGTGGAAGAGCTCCATCTAGCAGTCCCTGCAGAAAGCTGACAACTCCGGCAGGGCCCTCAGCTCTTCCAGGAGCTTATTCCACCAGGTTGGGGCCAGGACTGAAAAGGCCCTGGCCCAGGTCAAGGCCAGGTGAATGTTTCAGGGGCCCGGGACGATATCAATTATGTTGTGATAAAAGAATGATGTTGCCACAACCTATTAATGCAATTTATGTGAAGTGGGTTTTTGCATGCAGATCTGCTGAATTGGAGCTACAAAAGGGACCAAAGACTGTAAAATAAAGTCTGTAAAATAAAGTCTGTAAAATAAAGATAGTAATAAGTGCTTTCAACTGGTATGTTAATCAATCTGGGTGTTTAAAATATGCTTCTGATATTGGAGTATATGGACACCAGTCTTTGAGATCCTCATATGGATTGTTTCTTTAAGGATTTTCTGTGTAAATATGTACATATAATGATAATTAAAACTACCAGTCATTTAAATCAAACTTATAAATTGGAAACCATGGGTTGGATCTTATAATAGTGAAGACGCCCTTTTGTAGAAGGAGGCATGTTCTGCAGACTGGAATCATTTCAGAGCTGTTCCATAGCTTGAACTGAACAGGGAAACACAAGGACATAAGCCTGATTACCAAATGTAGATTAGTCAGATAAATCATATTGCCAATAGCCACATGGCTGTGAAAGTTGGATGATGAAAAAATTGGGCAAGAGGAGAATTGATTAGTTGTAAACTCTGGTGTTGGAGAAGGCTTCTGCAGATTCCATGGACAGCAAAAGTCACAAATAAGGAAATATTAAAGCCTGATCTATCACTGATAGGCAAAATCATGAAACTCTGGCTCACTTACTTTGGCTATATCATGTGATCCATCTCAATAGAAAAAGCAATTATGCCTGGATTGGTCAGTGGTGATCAAAATGGACACCAGCAAGAACATTTAGGATGCTTAGGGCTTTAGGATGCTTAGGGCTGATCCTGCGTTGAGCAGGAGGTTGGACTAGATGGCCTGTATGGCCCCTTCCAACTCTATGATTCTATGATTCTATGAACATTATACATCTAAAAGAAGTGGTGCAAGATTGAAAATCATGGT
Source organism: Paroedura picta (assembly GCF_049243985.1). Classification (NCBI taxonomy): domain Eukaryota; kingdom Metazoa; phylum Chordata; class Lepidosauria; order Squamata; family Gekkonidae; genus Paroedura; species Paroedura picta. The sequence goes on from NC_135369.1 coordinate 141,870,908, forward strand.
GACAGTTGATCCATAGATTGCCAAGTGTCAGACCCGACTGAATTGCTAACATCATCATCTGCTGTATGTATCAGACGGCACCTAGAAAATGAGGCTGTAAGTGTTGAATGAGGGCTAAAAAACCCAGACTAGGCAGTATGAGCCAGTACAATAGGTCTGTGATTGGCTAGCTGCAGCTGACTGGGAGTGGGGTGGAGAGAGTTTTAGTTCAATCTGAGTTGGATTCTGAAACTGGTCAGAGAGCAGTCTGACAACTCCTTAGCTGCAAAACCTCCTCTGAGGAGAAACTAGAGCAAGGGTACTGGATTTTTGCTTGAGAGAGATAATCCACACTAGAGCAGTCATTGGTCAACTAGAGAAGTCATTGGGCAGAGAGAATTTGGGGATTCAAGTGGGTACTCCCAAATTAGGCTAAAGTGTGAGATGAAGCCTTCTAAGAAACAGAAGGTAGAACCCTGCCTAGTTGTATGGGGAAATCAGGGGACTATTTTCTAAGATAACATATATGCAAGGTATAGCTTCAGTCACCTCAGAAGGGAGGAAGTTGTGGTACATGCTGAGAGTGCCCACTTTCTCAGAACCAGAGAGCTTAGTAAAACTAAGGTGTTTGGGGATAAACACAGTGTAAAAACCTCAGTTTTAAAAAAACAGCAACAATCCTTAATATCAGTTAAAAAAAACAGTTTGTTAGCAACTGAAAGCCTGTTATTAAGGCCTAGAAGCTGTGAAAAAAAGAATTCCATAAATGTATTTATTTTGTTATGCCGCCGATCCCCGAGGGTTCAGGGTGGCTCCCAACATGTCATTATGATTATTTAAAAAGAAGCCACATTAACTGGCACCAGGATAGAGAAAGCCAGTTTAACTTTTCTGGGTCAGGGAATCTTGATCAGATTTTGTGTGATTGAGCATAGATTTCTCTGGGGGCATAGAGGAGAAGGCAGTCCCATAGGTACAAAGGTCCTGGAACATTTAGACCCTTAAAGGTGAGCATCAGCACCTTAAACTTGATTTGGTCCTCAACCTGGAGCCAGTGCAGCTGGGAAATGACTGGTTGAATGTCCTGGCTCCACCAGATTCCTATTAGGACCTGGGCAGCTGCATTCTGGACCACTTGAAGCTTCCAGATCAGATACAAGGTTAGCCCTGCATAGAACAAGTTACAGTAGTCTAATCTGGAGGTGACAATGGCCAGGCTGAAAACTAAGATGCTAGCTGCCATGCCTGGAGAATATGGTAAAAGGCAAGAAAACAGGGGACACCTGTGTGAGCAGGTTACCAAGTTAATCAGCAAAAAACTCTCAATACTTTTTCTTTTGTTATGTTTTCAAGGATCTTTCCTCAGTGGCTAGGACTTCGTTTACAATTTATACAAGACAAGTCAAAGAGTCAGGGCCATTTCGCACGGCTTCAAAGTAGCACAATGGTTGCTATTTGGAAATGCTACTAATTTGCCATAACCCACGACGTCGTAGACAATCTGCAACAATCCTGAAACCAATCAGCAAAAAGCGCTTCGTTGTGGCGCTTTCAGGGGAATCCAGAAAAGTGGATTCACCCTCCGGATAGCGATACACTCCTGCAACCAATCTGCAACAGTAGCGCTAAAGACCTGTGCGTTACCATTGTTGCTGGTTCTTCAAAGTCCCTCCCCCTGGCTCTCTCCTCCAAACTTCCGGCGAAGCGATCGCCATTTTTTTTTCTCCGAGCGAGCGGGGATAAACGCACCGGCGAGCCTCTTTCTGTTTAGAGGCTTCCTTGGCTACAGTCCTTCACCTTTAGTCACTAATCACAAACCACTGAAAAGCCCGTTTGCTGAAATAAAGTCCCTTTATTTTTTACAAATAAATTCAGCCGAAAATCGGGCCCGTGAGAGGGGGGGGGGATTTTTTTTTATCACTCGAGGCAGCGTGCAAACGATCATACAATCAAACGACAGCTCACATTAGGCAGCTGGATGGGTCTCTCCGTAGCAACGAATCTACCTAGATTCGTTGCTATGGGTCGTTTTTTTTTTAAAAAAAACTTTCTTAAAGGGAAAGGGGCTGTTTGGGAGCATGCTAACGGCTGCCCATTGGCTGCTTGACGGCCAGGGGCGGGACGAGCTTGGCAATAGCGCTTCCTTTCTAGCGATTTCTGCCGAGACCGGAAGCCTGTGGGAAACGCTAAAAAACGCAACTGATTCCACTACAAAGGCAGGTATGCATAACGACGAATTCCACTATTTTAAATGGCGATTTTTCATTCCGCAAACAATTTGCAACAAAGATCCCTGTGCGAAAAGGCCCATAGTCTCAGTTAACTACTTGGGCTGTTTAAAATTCCCTCATGATCCCTAGGTAAGGGAAACCTTTATTCTCTCCTCCTCTCTGAGGACCCAGCCTTCAAGTGAAGTCTACAAGGATGCTTCTGATCCCTGAAGGCTGATGAAGACCCTGAAGGCTGAGTGCTGAGTTGTATTTGGCCTAATGGGTACAGGCGTACAGTTCAAAAGGAAAACCATAGTGGTGCAGATAAATGTGCTTGCTACTTTTGCAGGAAGCATATTTCTGTCAAACCAAACACATACAGTCCATTTATAGAAACAAACTACCACACATGAATCACCCTCCTGGATGGTCCTGTATTCCCATAAGAAAGCATCCTGCACATGGGGAAAGGGAGGGTGGTTTTATCTCCAGAATTCAGAACAGAGAGCCCTGGATTGTGATTGTGATCTTTGTATGCAAGGGACAGGATAGGTGGGCCGTGTATCTGCTATTAGAAGTGAGAATCTCACTGTCCGGTCATCCTACTGAACATATGATTGCTGCTGACCGGTGGTAGAGGTACCAAATTCTTACAGTGTTTGAGAGCAGTTGGTCACCACAAACCAAAATGCAGAGCTTCCAGATATTCCTGACATTAACGTATAAGTGAATTGCAGATGAGAAAAGTGCATATTTCTTTTATGCCCCACCCTTGCTAATACTTTTCTGCATAACAACTCATTCTCCCCTCTTCTTCAGAGGAATCCTGGCATGTGAATTCATGTTGCATTCCTTTATTCTAAATTGCTGTTGACTTGTTGATTTCCTTCATCACCTGTCAATATTACTTGTTCTTTTTACCATTGCTCTAGAGAGGAAGGGGGTCTAGTTTTCCACCTGTGTTCATAGCCACAGGCCTCCTCAGCCCCTCATATGTCTGCAGTCATGTGAAGTAACATAATGACTGTTTATGGGTTCATTTGGATCTCTCTTCCCATTACTGTGGCAGCAGGAAACTGGACAGCCTGCAGGCATGGAAATAGCTGCCAGGTGTTTCCTTCAGCAGCCCTGTTCTGTACACAGGTCTACACGTCAGCCTGGATACATGTGGAATTTGATGGTGTGAACTAGACCCAGTGTACCCGTGAAGTCCCTAGGACCAGGGGCTGCATCCCCCTGTGGAGGGGCCATCATTTCCTATATTGTAAAAAAAGGAGGCAGTAAACAGAACTGTGATACAGGTACTTTAATGGCTGGATTCCTTTACTTTGCCAACTGCATACATCAATCACAACCCTGATGTTCAGTCAACTCATACTTGCTCACCTTCACCTGTTTATATCACACTATGGCCACTTTCGTCATCTGGGTCCTTCTGCACTCTTCCTCCAGCATTAAGCCAGGGGGCAGCCCATCTGCCCAGGTCAGGTAGGTCAGCTTCTGATATAGCAGGAGGCCTGACACCTTCCTGTCTGAAAAAGGCTCAAGACCTCCTTCCCTTCCAATTTTCCTGTTCTTCCTCTTGAGTAAGCCCTTCCTCTCAAGCAGGCCTTTGTCCAAGAAGTCCTCTGTTCCACAAAGAGCTAACACTGATGGGCTTCTTTTCTGACAGAGGCCCTTCTGGACCTTTGCCCTTCTGGACCTTTTTTTCAGCTACTGCACTTTTTAGACTTGTGCCCATATGCCGCCCCTCCTTCTGCCTGGGTAGGAAGCCCTGGACTGTAACACTGCTGAATAATGTCCTTCCATTACTGGAGAACATCCTAATATGATCTTTAAAAACAATTGTGTAATGTCAGCTCACCCACCCCAGCCATGCAATTAAGAGGTACAGGAATTCTAACCTGGTTCCACTATTCACCATTTATTTACAACATTTATATCCTGCCTTTCATCCAGTTAGGGCCACCAGATCATCTAATAATTAAAAGCTGAGCATTGAAAAATAAAACCAATGAGGGCTTCTTTCCATTCCAGGCATGCTGAGAACAGCATTGCAGTCCTCTGCTTCTGGAGCTCTATATTTTTCTATAATAAAACCAATTAAAATCAAAACTAAAATAAATATGTAAAAATGCAGAGACAGCACCTCAAACATCGGGCAGGAAGGAGAGGTCCCTGAGGAAATGCCAAGGCAAAACAAAAAACTCTTAACTTGGTGGATGACAGTGATTGAAAGGGGCGTATTCATTACAGTTAGAAATCCTTTCAGGATTTAATTTGGTAATCCTGGATCTTCTCACTTTGGGATGCACAGAACTGAATTTTTCCTTGAAAAATTAGAAATCTTATTATATCTCTCATGCTCCTCAGATGTTTCTCTTCAGCATAGGTCTCTAAATCAGGTAACTCAGTTTCCAATTTCATATAAAAATCACTTTAGGTGAAACATGGTGGCATTCCAGCTCTCCTTTGTTGACTGCACAGCATGTTCTCAGGAAAATAATGAATCATTGCACTTGCATGTGGTTGAGTAGTACCATGGAGAGCTAACCACTAACCATTAAATGAAGTCATTTAATCTTTCCACAGAACTGGGAAAGCAAAAAACAAAACAGGAAACAGCATGAGGCCTTTCTGCCATGTTGATGATTTTCTTACTGAGTCCATTATTGTGCCGTTAACAGTAGCCAGTCTAACAGAGACACGTAGCAGGTAAAAGTTCTGTTCATAGTTACCAACAACCTGGAAAGGGGGGAAGGAAGTCTCACTGCTTTAACTGAGGTTTAATGTATGGAGATTTTACACAGAGGTAAAGATAATCACCTGTTGAATAATATTCCATTGAGCTTCTGTTATAGAGGCAAAAGGGTTTTTCTTCTCTCTCCAGGTTGTTGCCAGTCCTTATTTCCATGCCACAAAAGGCTACATTTCCGACATTTCTGTGCATTAGACTACCATTGAAAGCTCAGAAGCAATAAATAAAGAAATCTCCACCATATAAACATTACATATATGGAAAAGGAAATAATCTGGCAACAGTATTTTCCACTTGAAGTTCAGCACATCTTCTGTGAGAACTGATTCTGGTATTTGATGGTTCTTATATGCCTGACCGCAGGAGTGGATTAAGGATTTGCAGGGCCCATAGCACTAGAGTCAGTTTAAGGATTCGCAGGGCCCTAGCAGAGTACAATTGCAGCAGGAGTAGCCAGACTGGGGGCAGAGGAACCCCACAAAGTGGAAAGGAGTGTCAGAGGGTCCTTAAAGAAGGGAGAAGGAGAAAGGCACCCATCCATGCACCCCCAGTTTCCCTTCCACTCACCAGAGGAGGCCTCCAGCTGGTCCAACTTGCTGATCAGCCAGTCCAGATTGTTGGAAAAGAGAGTGCAGTTGGAACGAATCCCGTGGATTAGCGAGGCTGCACAACAGGACACAAGAGGGAAGCCAGAGGGGGTGGGGGAGACAGTGGTTAGCATCTGACCAGGGACAGTAGCAAGGTTTCTCTTGGGCAAGATCCTGATTTTTATGACTATGCATGTTTTCACAGAATCCATGGGGGCAGGCACCGTGTGGGACCCCTGGAAGTGCAAGGCCCATAGCATGTGCTACATGGATAAACCAGTCTTGCCCGACCCATTTTTTTTCTTTCTTTGCCTGTAAGCATGAAACAATGTTTTAGGAATAGTATCTTGAAGCCTCTTGTGGCGCAGAGTGGTAAGGGTAAGGCAGTGACGTGCTGTCTGAAGCTCTGACCATGAGGCTGGGAGATCGATCCCAGCAGCCGGCTCAAGGTTGACTCAGCCTTCCATCCTTCCGAGGTCGGTAAAATGAGTATCCAGCTTGCTGGGGGGTAAACAGTAATGACTGGGGAAGGCAGTGGCAAACCACCCCGTATTGAGTCTGCCATGAAAACACTGGAGGGCATCACCCCAAGGGTCAGACATGACTCGGTGCTTGCACAGGGGATACCTTTACCTTATCTTGAAGCCCATATTTTCTTAGTGTTGACTTTGATTTTCTAAACAATTGTTATGCAACTGAGAGACACCCAAGTTGTCCAAACCTGAACACTGTGGGTTCCCAGGGTGTTTGCATAAAAAAACAGACCTTTGTAATATATATATTTGTAATATATATATATACACATACATACATACAGACAGACAGACAGACCTTTGTGTGTGTATAGTTTGTTAGAAAGAATTTTAGAATATCAGTTTATCATTAAGCACCATGGGCCTCTAAATCAGGTAACTCAGGTAACAAGAGATGCTAGCTTAAACATCTAACACAATGAAGAATTACATTAGAGGATACAATCTTACAATCATGAAATAGCTGGCCTCAGGTAAAGCATTGTAGCTGTCAGAAGATCACAGGTGTATGCCTTTAGTTCTTCAGAAAGCAACCTAGCCTCTCTCCAAATTCTTGCGCCTGTTCTAATTTTTGTTTCAGCTAGGTCAAATAATGATAATGAACCAATCTGAACACATTTGGGCTAGAATACTTTGGAAAATTACTTCCCCAACTCTGATTTCCCCTCCCATCCTGTGGCTCACCTGAGGCTCACTTTGAGTCAATTAGCCCATTACACAGTTAGGCCTTGAAGAAGAGAAGAGGTCTTTAGGCTGTAAATCCCAATTAGCAACACCTACAAGATGGAACCAGTTAGTCAAGACACAGATTAACCCTTGAGGGGCAAAATCAGGGGTGCTTTGCCTGACAAGTTACATAGAATGCATGGTGTCATACTAAGTTCCAATTTTGATTGGCCAGTGTTCTCTGGGGCTTTAGGAGGATGACCTTCCTGTGCAATATGTGCACCAGCAAACTACTCAGGGCATTTCCATACCTTGATCATGGGGGTGGTTCACATATATAGCAAATAAGTCAGAAGCTACTTCCACTTGTGTTGGGAAAGGGGAGGAGATCCGATCTATTCATTCCTTTTTCAGGTACAGAAAAATCTCTTCCCATCCCTCTGGATAAGGAGCTTGCAAGCACTCTTTTCTTCTCTGACACTCTGCTGCTTCCCATTTGTAGAAGAGAGAATTCAGCTGCTAGGTGATCACTCTATCATTCCTGTACAAAAAAGTGGGCAAGAATCAGGGAGAGGCTGGTGATGGAGGAAGAAGAGGAAAAATTCAAGACAAATTCAATCACAACTGAATAAGATTATCTGCTGTCTTTCTTGCCAAAACCTCTTGGCCCCCATCCAGACATCTGCTAGCACTTGCAGCTCTCACCCAGTAGCTGATCTGCAGGGTGCTAGAGGTATGGGTTGGCTTCAACCAGTTTCCCCAGTGTAAGAAAAGGCTGGGGATTGCATGAATGCAGCCCTTCCTGGAGGTGTGCTGAAGGCCAGGCTTCTACTTGTGTGTTCTGGTGGTTTAGCACATTCCCTTATCTATGTTAGGGAGAGTGGAGGTATAGAAAGCAAAGATACATAAGAGGTAGCTGCTGTTCCTACTTAAGAACATGAAAAGAGTCCTGCTGGTTCAGACCAGTGGCCCATCCAGTTCAGCATCCTGTTTCACACAGCAGCAGTTGTTTTGGAGGGCCAAGACTTTCTCTTGGGTCGAGTCTGCACAGAACTTTTAATCTACTCCCAGCCCAAATAAACCCCTCCCGTCTACACTGAATTCAATTTCCATTTTGATTTTTGGGTTCTTTAAATTTTCCCTCTGCAACATACATGATTGATCTGCAGTGACCCTACCTATCCCCCCAGTGATGGAATGGATATAAGCCTCAATACTTGAAAAAACTGCCACCAGTATAAGTGTAGATTTCTCCTTTTTGTGAATTAACTTACTGCTCTGTGCTTCCAACACTGATGTAGCAAAGCAGTCTTCCCTGATTGGTCAGGGTACCAGTTCAAAGGCTTCTCTCCCTGTTTTGAAGTGACTGCACTCCAGAAGCTCACATTTCTCTCAGCAGAGAGTTTCCTCATTCTCTGAAAGGCTGCTGCTGGCTCAGGAATCAAAAGAGAAGAAAAATGGCACTAATGCTCTAATTACTTATCATGGGCAACCTGCTCATCCTCAGCAGTTTATGCGGTGCACAAAATGTGTAGTCAAGTCCTCTCCCACAGAATATTTTCATACATGAGGTTTAAATTTATTTTGCACTTTATCTGCCTGAAAGTTTCCCTTTAAAAAAAACCACAAAAACACATTCTTTGGTGGCATACAATAAAAATATATACAGAAAAATAGAAAAATACTAGTTTTAGCAATATATCATTTTACTTTAAATATTCATATTCACTTTAAATATACAATAAAAAACAGCCACAGTAAAAGAAAGCCCTGATCCAATTTAAAGTCTCAAAAATCTACAGAATAACTTTTCACTTGCCAAACATACATCTCTTTTCATGGATGAAATGCAAACTGCAACCCTGCACATTCTCATTTGTGCTGGGAAAGTGCTGAAAAGTTGCTTTGGCTATTCTAATAACCTAAATAGACTTTTCCATACAAAACAGCATTTTGACTTGTGGGCTGCTGACTGGCCACTGAGGGAAATATGACACTGGACTAGATGGATAATTGGTCTGATCCAGTATGACTTCTCTAATCTTTGTAGTAACAGAGGCCCAACTACAGATCTCTCATGAAACTAAAGCAGATCTTCAGATACATATTATATCATGCATTGTGTATGAGTACTTCCTTGCACAACTGAAGATTGTATTTGAGTCCCTTGCAATTAATTTAATTACATCATAATTTATTCATATGTACTTTCTTGTCCATCTGGAGATTGTATTTGATTACCTTAGAATTAATTTAAAAACTAAAAGTTGTCTTGTCTTAATCACCAAAACATAACAGTGAGTAATTGTGAATGGGAAATCTGAATCTGAGGTTCAGATAGCTGTTTGTGTCTCTGAGATTCAGGCTAAAGGTAATATCATTCATATGCACCTGGACATTATTTTATAAACACAATTTCTCTGAAGGGACACAAATCATCAAGTACTTCAAGTACTTGAAAGGATGTCATGAAGCAGAGTTGTGTTCTATTGCCTCATACTGGATCAGACCAGAATCAATGAGCTGAAATTAATTCAAAAGAATTTCCAGCTAAATATCTGGAAAAAGTTCCTGACAGAGCAGTTCTTCAGTGGAACAGGCTTCCTCAGGAGGTGGAAGGTTCTTCTTCTTTGGAAATTTTTAAGCAGAGGCAGTGCTTGGCTCTTGTGGCCTTTTCTTGAATGCCCAGGAAAATGCTGATTATCACATTGGGCTCAGGAGCTGAATTTCATCCAGGCTAGACTGGCCAGGTATTCTATTTTTTGTTTTTTGGAAGAGGGCACCATATGAGCATGGAATTGGGATCGCTGTGGTAGTTTTGAGTTTCCTGCATTCTGCAGAGGGTTGAACTCAATGACCCTCGAGGTCCCTTCCAATTCCATGATTCTGTGTTGTCTATCATCTACTAAGATCCCCATCTTGGCTGTGTCTGTGGTGCTGCCTTAAAGAAGGTTTCTTCAGAGAGGCTTCTGTTCTGCTGCAATGACTCACCAGGTGTGTGATGTGGTGAGGGGTGGCGTCTTTCCTTTAATCAAATGTGATTACATTACTCATGTATTCACCATCTCACTTTGAAGTTAAGTTAAACCATTGTGTTCTTCCCTTTCCACCTTTGAAGCCTGACTTACTCATTCCTATTTTCTACTCAAAGGATAACACTAAAAATAGCCCTGTACTCTAAAACTTTACATGTAGGCATGACAATAAGAGCATTCTCTTGCCTCTAGAACTGCCCAAACACTGTCATTTGGGGCTAGCAAGAGTCTAAATAATTACTCCAGATTATCACAGAAAGGAAGACTAACTTAAGCAGCTTGGTGTACTGACTAAGATTGGCAGTTTCTAATCTGGTGAGCCTGGTTTGATTCCTCACTCCTCCACATGCAGCCAGCTGGGTGATCTTAAGCTGTCAGCCCCACCTACCTAACAGGGTGCCTGTTGGGGGAAGAGTAAGGGAAGGCAGTTGTTGTTGTTGTTGTTGTTATATTTGGATTTATCCCCGCCACTCCTGAAGCCAGTCTGGGTTGTAGCAGTTTACAGTAAAAGAATAAAAGTACAATACAATATTTTTCTTCCTGGCCTGGCCTGGCCTCAACCATATGCCTGGTGGAAGAGCTCCATCTTGCAGGCCCTGCAGAAAACTGACAGCTCCATCAGGGCCCTCAGCTCTTCCGAGAGCTCATTTCACCAGAACTTTAAAGGCCCTGGTTCTGGTCGAGGCCAGTTGAACCACCCGGGGGCTGGGGACCACCAGCAAATTCATACCTGCAAAGCAGAGAGCCCTGCAGGGGAGATAAGGAAACAAGCAGTCTGACGGATAAGCAGGAACCAGGCCATGGATGGCCTTAAAGGTAAGAATCAAAACCTTGAACCTGATATGGAAGCCAGTTGGCAGCCAATGCAGCTCCCTCAGCCTAGGCTGGACATGCATCCTCCAAGATGATCTCGTGAGGACCCTAGAAGCTGCATTTTGTACCAACTGCAATTCCCGGGTCAGGGACAGGGTAAGTGAGTGAGTTACAGAAGTCTAATCTGGATGTGACCATTGCATGGATCACTGTGGCCAAATGTGCAGGGGACAGGAAGGGCGCTAGTAGCCTTGCTTGGTAAAGATGGTAAAATGCCATTTGGGCTACCTTCATGATCTGAACCTTCATAGATAAGGAGGCATCAAAGATTACCCCCAAATTCCTGGCCACAGGCACAGCCATCATCTGCACCCCATCCAGGCAGAGGAGGCGCACTTCCTGATCCTGCCCCTTCCTACCCAGTCTCAGAACCTCCGTCTTGGAGGGGTTGAGTTTCAAGTGACTCTGCCTGAACCATCCAGACACTGCTTACAAACAACTGGCAAATGTTCCCAGGGGGAGTAGGATTTCCTTGCCACCTTGTCATGAGTTTTCCACCACCCTTGCTCGAGCCATCTCACTTCCCTCTTCCTATCACGGAACTCCTGGGAATACCAAGAAGCCTGATTGAGGCAAGGGCAGAGAGGGCACTGAGAGTGATCTTGTCAATAGCAGCCATTAAACAGGACTGGCTTTCACCAAGGCTTCCAATAAGTCACCTGAGGGCATAAGGTCCCATAGAGCGGTGGTTCCCAACCACTGGACCGCGGCTCTCTCTCTCCCCTGCTGCAATAAGAAACTTCCCAGGCCGCAAGCTTGCGGTCCGGCAAGATTCTTACTGTGGGAGGGAAGGAGAGGGAAGCAGGGCCGCGCACGCACAATGCGCATGCGCAGGTGCGCATGGCGCATGCACGGCCAGGCAATCACCCTCCCTGCTGTCGCCGGTCCCCAGCATGAAAAAGGTTGGGGACCACTACCATAAAGCATTCAGGAATCCCTTGGATTCTATAAATCTCCATGGGCGGACTAAAATACACTCATTTTCCAACTGGGGGGGGGGATTGGAACACTCAACCAAGCTTTCAGGGAGTGGTGGTCTGACCATGGAATTATGTTACTTACCACCAGATCCACCTCTACCCCTGTGCTGAAGATCAAATCGAAGGTATGGCCAGCCTGATAGGTAGAGCCAACAACAAATTACAAGAACCCCAGTATACACATTGCCAGCACCATGTCCAGGTCAAGTCCCAGGAATTATAAGCCAGGGAAACTGCAGTGCCCAGGTGGCTACTGTCTCCAGCAGGCCTGACAGGGCATCTGGGGGTATAGTGGGCAAACGGTATACCAACCAGATGGCCAATTTCTCAACTGATTGCCTGGGCCAACACATTCCATCCCCGGGATTGAAGGTGCAGGGATAGCCCTGTAAAAGTGAGCTTCCCAGACAAAAATCACTATCCTCCCTCCCCTATCACGGATCTGAGACTGATGAAGGACCAAGAAACCAGGTTGGGCCAGATCTTTCATAGTGACAATTTTGCTCTCCTGCACCCAGGTCTCAGTCACACACATTAGGTCCACCTCATGCCTTGTGAGATAATCCTGCAAGGTCAAGGATTTGTTGTTAATGGACCTGGTGTTATAAAGTATGTTGGCTCCTTCTAGCCCTCTCCTCTTCAAATATGGGGATGGGACAAAGATTTGAAGGGCAGCATGCGTATTGACCAGGCCTGCTGTTCATTTCCACCTTGCCACAGGAAAGGGGGCTGCTGTGTCCTCTGCCCCTCTCTTGCTGGTGTCTCCAGCCTTGTATGTTGTAATCCCCATTGAGACTACCTCAGGCAGTGAAAAGCAGAGTATAAAAACCAACCCTTTTTCTTAAGGCAGTAAAAAAAAAACTATTTCTGAACTATATGCAATGTAAAAACAATTGTTTGGTGGCACTAATACACTATAAATCAAACTAATCCTTGCATTGACCCTCAGGGGGATGGCCTTCCCATCTGAGGGCCACTCAGAGGGGCTGACATATCATTGGGAAGTGCCTGGGACCTCTTATTGGCCCTCACCTGGAGAGCCCTTCCCAGTGAGAGCCAGGCCATGCTGCTCTCCTATGGCACAGAAGGCACACCACATGTTCAATGACTGCCCTGCTGCTCTCCTTACCACCAGCTGGGTAAGGCCCCTGTGCCTTCCAAAACCTGCTGCCACCCTCTGCAGCCTCTCAACTGCTCTCCCCACCAAGAGGTACTGGGGAAGCTGCCCTTGTCCCCTCCAAGAAGTTGCTACTGTGATCTGTGGCCTCCCTGATACCCTCCTCCATGAAGGCACCATTGCATCCCCCGGCCTGTTGCAATCCCTATCCTATCCATTGGGACCCTGGGAAGCACCCCTGCTGTGCTCCATGTCTCCTGCTCTTCTCTCTATGGTTTGCTGGCTACTTTGGGAGGCTCTGTGCTGGCCAGTCTCACCCTAGTCCTATGCTCCAAAGAACGGAGTGGGAGGCTGAGTGCATGCTCCACCTCAATCCCACCACTCTTGCAGCACTCCTGGCCTCTGGGCGCACGTCACGAGTGTTCATCTCCTCCTTGCCACTGGTGAGGGGGGGCTGCTGTGTCTTCTGCCCCTCTCTTGCTGCTGCCTCCAACCTTGCATGATGAGAGCTGGTGGTGGTGTGTGTGTGTGGGGGGGTGACCACTAGCTCCCAGCCTGCTTTTAAATTGGGCTTGGCCCCTAGTATTTTATAATTAGTGAGCAGATTAATATTGGTATACAATGAGCTTTTTAGGTCCCTATTCCTTCTTTATTTTAATTTATTTATTTCTTCACACATCTGTATTTCAACCTTCCTTAAGGGCACTCCTGAGTCTTGACAACAGCCTGATTTGGTAGTCCTGTAAACAGCCTTATGAAGTGGGTTATGCAGAATGATAGTAGTTTCCCCAGACAATTTCATAGCTGAGTATAGATTTGGATCTGGTCTCTAAATTCCATCGCTGTATTCTCTATGTAGTGCTGTTTCTTCCTAAATCATCCCCTATATTTAAAGCTTTTTCTAGATCAGCCTTTCTCAATTTTTTTTTACTGTAGATAAACCCCTGAAACATTCTTCAGGCTTTGAGGAACCCCAAAATTAGCACAATCATGCAGAATATGGTTGGGAAGCATAGCTGTGTACATGACCACTCATGCCCCGTCCCCCTTTCCACCCCTTCAAGGCCCAAGGGAAGCAGGTTGACATGACCAGGCATGGTCATATCACCTGATAAATGTTTAACAATTTTTTTAAAAATATAATAAAATTTAATTAACTCCCACCTATTTGAGATATCCCTCCAGGGCCATCAAGAAACCCCAGGATTTCACAAAATCCTGGTTGAAAAGCCAGCTCTAGATGCTCAAAGCATTCCACATATATGGTTTTATTTATGCAAAATCTTTTATTCCACCCTTCCCACAGGCTCAGGGCAGATAACAACAAGTCTTTAAAGAACAATCACCATAAGATAAATGCCTGCCCATTCAAGTTAAAACTTATCACATTTATTACAAATTCTCCATCTGCTAATTAATTATAAGGTTCAGGTCAGAGAAAATGATTTTTCTTCCACTGGAACTCAACAAAAAGCCCTCTAGAATAAACAAGTCTGAGAAACAAGCCTTGAGGCACTGTAATGTTAACAAAATGGCACTCCAACATAAACTTTCATAGACTGCAGCTCACTTTTTCAGATGCAATGAGTGGAACCACACTATGCAGACAACCCAATCTAATGATGTGGATTCCAGTGAGTAGCTGTGTTGGTCTGAAGTAGCGCAACAAAACAAAATGAGAGCCCAGTGGCACCTTTAAGACCAACAAAGATTTATTCAAGGTGTGAGCTTTCGAGTGCAGGCACTCTTCCTCACACCTTTAATAAATTTTTGCTAGTCTTAAAGGTGCCACTGGGCTCTCATTTTGTTTTGTTGCACTGTTTTGCTGTACTGATGTGGAGTAATGCATTTTCCTTTGAAGATTTGAACTCATCAAAACCTTTACATAAAAGTTTTGCTTTCTCTTGTGGAAAGGTTATGAGGGGGAAAGTCAACTGCCCTTGAGCTTCACCCACCAAGCCTCTAGAAATGCAAATGGTAGGCCTGGCAGACAGAATGAGATGGCCAAGTCACTCTCCCCACCAGCTAGATAGGTGAAGTCTAGCAGAAAACAGAGATCTGGAGGACATAATGTGCTAGAAACTGTTGGGACTTTTGCACTTGGCTTGATCCTGAGTCCCTCCAGAGAAATAGAGCTGCAAAGTAACACAGCATTTGAAACTAACTGAGGCTGACCTTGCTTAACTCCTGAGATCTGACCAGATCAGGCTAGCCGAAGCCATCCAAGTCAGGACAATATCAACTGCCCAAAGAAGTAAATGTCCAAGGAGGACATAGTATCCATTCGAGAGCAGTAAACTGTTATATCCCTTTCCCAGAACTGATGTTTTTTGAAAAAGAAGGATAACTTCTAACACAGATTTTTCACCACCCACATCAAAACTACAGTTCCAAAGACTCCCAAGTTTGTAGTGCATTTTTAAAATTACACTTCATCAAGAAATTATTCTTTCTTCAGGACATGACTGATTTAGCTCCTTTTATGCCCCCTGGGCAAGTTGAGTGTAAGGAGACAGCCATCACACTGAATGTCTCCTGAGTGAATTCATAGGGCCATTATTTTAGATGGGACCTGTTCTTTAAAAGACACCCAATTTTAAAAATATTGTATTATTAGATAGAGAAAAATAATATTTCTTGTATTACACTTAAAAGACAATGCAGTAAAAGAGCTACACTCAATATGCCAGCAAATTTGGAATACTCAACAATGGCCACAGGATTGGAAAAGGTCAGGTTACATTCCAATCCCAAAGAAGGGCAATGCCAAAGAATGTTCAAACTACCGCACCATTGCACTCATTTTTCATGCTAGCAAAGTTATGCGCAAAATCCTACACGCTAGGCTTCAGCAATATGTGGACCGAGAACTTCCAGAAGTACAGGCAGGATTTTGAAGAGGCAGAGGAACTAGACATCAAACTGCAAACATATGCTGGATCATGGAGAAAGCTAGGGAGTTCCAGAAGAACATCTACTTCTGCTTCATTGACTATGCTAAAGCCTTTGATTGTGTGGAGCACAACAAATTGTGGCAAGTTCTTAAAGAGATGGGAATACCAGAGCATCTTATCTGTCTCTTGAGAAACCTATATGCAGGTCAAGTGAGAACTGAACATGGAATCACTGATTGGTTCAAATTCAGAAAGGAGTTCGGCAAGGCTGCATACGGTCGCCTTGCCTATTTAACTTGTATGCGGAGCACATCATGAGAAAGGCGGGATTAGAGGAGTCACAAATTGGGATCAAGATTGCAGGGAGGAATATCAACAACCTCAGATATGCAGATGATACCACTCTAATGGCAGAAAGTGAAGAGGAACTAAAGAGCCTGTTGATGCGTGTGAAGGAGGAGAGTGCAAAAGTTAGCTGGAAGATCAAGATCACTGCAGATGGGGACTGCAGCAAAGAAATTAAAAGACGCTTGCTCCTGGGGAGGAAAGCTATGGCAAATCTAGACACCATCCTAAAAAGCAGAGACATCACCCTGCCAATTAAAGTGCGTCTAGTCAAGGCTATGGTCTTCCCAGTTGCAATGTATGGCTGTGAAAGTTGGACCATAAGGAAGGCCGAGCGTCAAAGAATTGAGGCTCTTGAACTCTGGTGCTGGAGAAGACTCTTGCAAGTCCCTTGGACTGCAAGGCGAACAAACCGGTCAGTCCTAGAGGAAATCAGCCCTGCCTGCTCCTTAGAAGGCCAGATCCTGAAGATGAAACTCAAATACGTTGGCCACCTCATGAGAAGGAAGGACTCCCTGGAGAAGAGCCTAATGCTGGGAGCAATCGAGGGCAAAAGAAGAAGGGGACGACAGAGAATGAGGTGGCTGGATGGAGTCACTGAAGCAGTAGGTGCAAACTTAAATGGACTCTGGGGAATGGTAGAGGACAGGAAGGCCTGGAGGCTCATTGTCCATGGGGTCGCGATGGGTCAGACACGACTTCGCACCTAACAACAACAATTACACTTAAATTTTAAAAACTGTACATCTTATGACTAGAAATAAATATGCAAAATCTTTCCGTGTTTTATCTTGACAACGTCCATCTTGAAACACGTCCACTGGTACCTTAAGAATGAGGTGGACATTAATGCTGTGACAGGATTTCCTGGGAGAGTGAAATTTTGTGCCTGACCATAAGAATCTGAAGTACATATTGCATTGAGCTTAACCATCACATAAGCAAATTCTGGACATATCAATTCAAACATTATTGACAATCTCATGTAGCTTTTAACACCAATTTTGTGCCATTTTTAGTTCTTCTGGTTATCCACAAACTACGCTTTTGAGAAGTTTTGAAAATTTTATATCATTCATAGAGGAACAGGGTTATGGTGCTACAATGGCATATTTCATTCAGTATACTTTTTGAAAGGTTAATTAGAGACTAGAAAATTATTCACTGCAGCATGTTGAGGATGGTAGTCATATGGTTTTTATGAACTATATTTAGCAGAGCAAGGGGTCCATAAAATGTTGTTGATCTTCCTCTAGTTTCCTGCTGCTCTGTACAATACTGAGTCACAGCAGCATTTTCTAGCCAATGATGACTCAATGGGAAAGGCGAAACTAGCCAGGTATCACCCAGTTTACAGTGATTAATATTTCAATCACTCATCACTCACCTGCTTTATTGGTGCATATAAACATTATAGTGCATATAAACATTATAAGGAAATCTTTTGGAAGATAAACCTGCACAATGTCTTCTTTTTATATTGGCTGTCCCCTCAGGAAACATAAAATTGAGTCATCTTCTCCTGCAGCACCAGAGACTTAATCTTAACTATCTAGTACAATTTGTCAAGCATTCAAATTCTTGGTTTAGATGTAATAGAGATTTTATTAGCAAAAGATGGGTTCCCTCACCATTTGGCCTCTTTCCAGTCAAGTCAACTGCCACACCTACCATGACAAACTTGTGGGGGAGTAAATCTCATGGATGTTTACCTATGTTTTCAAACATTGCAACATGAGTTGTATTGTTTTACTGGGCTCTCATCAAAGCAGTGAAAGGAAGGGTAAGACTCAATAGGGAATCCATAGAAAATCCTTCTTTAAAACAAAACACAAACAATTGGATTTAAACCACTGCTGCTGAATTTAGGCAAGGACACACAGATGTGGCTTACCTAGAAGCATATAAGTTCTTTATGAAATAACAAAGGCCAAATGGTACTTCAGACAGGAAGCAAGTTGGGTGGCCTTGGATAAGCCATTAAGCTGCCTCATAGTGTTCTTATGAGACTAAAATGGGACACAATTCTTGCAATATGCAAGAACTATACTGTGCATGATTCAAGAAGATATGAAGAATATCCTATAGGGGGCATCATGGCAGCGTATAGTTAGCATATTTATATCAGGAACTTCCTGACTTTTTTCAGATAATTTCTTCCTATGTTCTCATTTGGAGACTTCCCGTTTCTTTGAACATACTTCCTCCCTTCTTGCGTCCAGAAAAGACTAACTGAGCAGCCTTTAGTAGAATAAATCATAGGCTACAGCCTACTACTTATTTGTCTACACCATGTACATCATGGACTTAGCAGACAAATTCTTACAGTATTTTTATTTTGGTAATGATTTGTTGCCCAGTGGTTGCTGTATAATCACCCTGACCTATGACCCTGCTCTCAGATGTGAAGATGGCAGTCCCATGTAAGTAGCAAATCCATTCCTTCCAATTGTACAGAATTTGAAGGGCTGTCAAAGCAGTAGAGTAGAATTCTGTGGTCACATCAGAAGCATGTGCTGGAAGAAGCCATATTACTTATTTACTTTTTAAAAATGGTACCTTTCAACCCAGTTAGGTGGTATTTGAATATGACACTAAAACTTTTGAATATTACACTGGCATGCTGTTGGTAGAGGTCTAATTTGCAAAGAGGATGGAGCATCAAGCTGTTTAAAAGAACAAAATAGTTTTATAAGAGGAACAACCTTGTATAGAAGAGGAGAAAGAGAGTCCTAGCAATCTAACTAGCTGTTATGTTGTTTATTCCTTTGTCCTGTAGGACAAGTAGGGAGGAAATGTGTTAAAAGGAGCAGGAAGTCTCCAATGAGCCAATTAGGACACTGGAAAAGAGTCTCGGAGTATAGTATAACAAATTTAGAGTCCAGTTTAAGACCAACAAATTTTTATTCAAGGTATGAGCTTTTGCGTGTACTACACACTTCCTTAGACACAACGTCATGGAAGAGTCCGTGCACATGAAAGATCATCACTATCACAAAACATTATAAAGTTGAACTTGCATGCAGCCAAATCATTCCCTACCTGATTGGCCCTCCCTTGGGGTATGCAATCAATAGGGAGAGGGCACTCTGCCAATGAGGACCAATCAGTTCAAATTGCATGCAGACAGCCAGGAAAAGTCTCTACCCTGGAAATGTTTACTCATTAGTAAATCATGGTTTCAGCCAGAAAGACCTAATAAGGGCTTTGCTCTCCGCCCCCAACTTCCTGCCTATGTCAGAAGTTTGCTGGGTGGAAGAGGAACTGCCAAACAACTGGCAGGTACAGTTCCAAATTCTTTGACAAAGTTATAACCTACTGGCTGTTGCTATATGTTTTAAATGCAACTCCTCAGTTTCCAACAGGCTTTATCAACTTTTTTACTAGTGAGAAATCCCTAAAACATTCTTTAAGCTTTGAGAAACCCCAGAAGTGGCATGATTGTGAAGAATATAGCTGGGAAGCATAGCAGCCACCAAGAGCCCCTCCCTTTCTCACCCTCTCCAAGCCCACCATTGGCCATTGGGGAGGGCAGGTCAACATAACCATATATAGTCATATCACCCAATAAATGTTTAACAAATAAAAAAACAATATAATTAACTCCCACCCATTTGGGAAACCCTTCCAGGCCTGTCAAAAAACCCTGGTTGAGAAAGCTTGCTTCAGAATACGCATTTTTGGTAGTTCAGGAAATGTATTTATGTGGGATTTAATGACACTATAGAAATGTGAATGTTTGGATTGGACTGTCTTTGTTCTCAGAAAACATCTGCAATTTCTGTATATTAAGGTGATTTCCAGGTCCCCTGACAATTTGCCATCTTAGTGTATTTCGCATCAGTGAATCCTCATTCTGTGTGATTTTCATTGGCTTTTTGTTTGTGGTGCCATGCATACACCAATTAGGTAGCCCTTAGGGTTTCACCAATGAAGCCTTGGTAAATGATTCAGACTTTTGACTAATCTCATCTGAAATAAAATGTGATCCTTTCAGAATTTATGGGCAACTTTCCAGTCATATAAATTGCCAAACTTAGTAGCAGTATGATCGCTCACCAAGTCACTAAAACAACACTTGCAGTTTCCAGATGGCAATGCAGAATGTATAAATCCAATTAATACAAAAGGACACAAACATACTCAGCTTTAGATGAGCAAACTGTATTGTATACAAAATAAAATAATAAAAGTATAATAAAATAAATAATAAAATAATAAAAATATAGACCCCTCAGGTAGGCACCTCAGAAGTCACTCTCCAACACCAACACTTAGACCACTTGCACACACACTAAATAACATGCTTTTAATCCATTGTCAATGCACCTGGCTATTCGATTTTACTGTATGAAATGGCCAAATCCACTTGCAGATGGTCTCTGAAGCAGATTGAAACGGCATTATTTAGCATGTGTGAAAGCACCCATATAAAAGGTAGGAGGGAGGAAATGGGGAAGTTTTGGGGAAGGGACATACAAAATGAAATCCTGGTCTGGAGAGATTAAGAGGCAAACAGTTGATGATCAAGGAACAGAGCAAGGAGTTGGCTAAGCAAGGAGAGAAAAAGCCTGTGAAGTACAGCAGATAATCTCAGTGGGAAACCAGAGTCCTGACCAGCACTGGTCTGGACAGATACCCAGGACAGGAGGGATTTGGGCCATCTTGGCTTTGTATTAGGTCTAGATAAAAAAAATTGAATCACACCATCTGGTTTAAAGTTAATTGTTGTCCAATTTTGGCAGGAAAAAGTGGGGAAAATACCTTAGTCTATTGTGAGCCGAATCTGCATGGGCACAAAGATGAATATAGTTTAACAAGGTTGAAGCGACCCAGATATCCTTTAACAGCAAAGTTTGAGTGAGTCAAGATAGATCCTGAAACAGGATGGAATATAAATTAATGATCTGAATGTCCCTTTTGACTTAGTAAAAAAGAAAACTAAAAAAAAGGAGAAAACTTTGGATAATGAAACAGTATCTTCCTCAGACAGGGCAGATATTTCTGCAGTATGCCAGGATATTCCAGTATTGAAAAGTCTTTTGTTACTGAGAATTATATTACCCTGGGCCAGGGGAAATTGAACTTAATCAGTTTTTAATGCCAGAAGCCCCGTTCTCTTTTTCTCTGTGATATTCCAATGTCATTGTTGTTGTACCCAGGTGACTTATGAGACTCCCCCAGTTTCAGATCCCCTTGGTGCTTAGGCTACAGAAGGGGGTGCCTATTCACCACTAACCAAAGATGTTTGGACTGGAGGAAAGGATGGGGTCCTTGCAATGTCAGAATTAAAAGGAAGGATGGGAGAAGCTAAAAAAGTAGAGACAAGTCATGAAGTCTCTTTAACTATCAAAGGCAGGATTATAGTGTCTGTGGAAGGGACCAAGCCCTATGAAGATAGGTTGAGGGACTTGGGAATGTTCAGCCTGGAGAAAAGGAGGTTGAGAGGGGACATGATAGCCCTCTAAGTATTTGAAAGGTTGTCACTTGGAGGAGGGCAGGATGCTGTTCCCGTTGGCTGCAGAGGAAAGGACATGCAGTAATGTGTTTAAACTACAAGTACAACGATATAGGCTAGATATCAGGAAAAAAAATTCACAGTCAGAGTAGTTCAGCAGTGGAATAAGCTGCCTAAGGAGGTGGTGAGCTCCCCCTCACTGGCAGTCGTCAAGCAAAGGTTGGATACACACTTTTCTTGGATGCTTTAGGATGCTTTGGGCTGATCCTGCGTTGAGCAGGGGGTTGGACTAGATGGCCTGTATGGCCCCTTCCAACTCTATGATTCTATGATTCTATGGAACTAGTAAATAACATGCATTGGGTTCATTACATTTCATATTGGGATGTGCCCAAGTAGAGCTTTGCATGGAAAATGGCACTCCCCCTCCACCACACTTCTAAAAATGCTGCTCCAGGATCCAAGAGATTGCCAGGGCCTCTTCTGCATGATGGAAAAGCTGATGAAAACTCACTAAATACATCATGGTTTTTCTGATTTCTGCAAAGGAGAGTGAATTTACTCCGCAAAACTGATTTTGCTGTGCATGGTGAACTGCCTCTTTGGTGCTTTAAGCGTCTTTTAAGCGTTGTTTCTGAAAGATGCTTTTCACCGATTCATTTCTCTCCTGCCTGCCTGAGATAGCCTATTAGCCATGCAGAGATTTAGTTATGCAGATTAGTGACTGCATTAGAGAACAAAGTGGAGTTGGCAAAACTACAGAGGGCAGGGCTATGAATTGTTTCATGCAGAGAGCATTGCAACATAGTTTTTCAACAGACTATATTCAATGTAAAACAACGATTGTAATATAATAAAGCAGTCTAAACTGGTTTTTTAAACATTTATTTGACTCCATGCAGAATATCTCCTGGAACAGTGCTGCATGTTATCGGGGTGGGGGTTCTGCCAGAGAGGGAGTCAGCAAAAATTGTTCCCTTCAGTAGCAGAGGTGTCCTTTCCTTGGTAGAAAACAAGGGTTGGATGCAAGCCATAGTTCACCCACAATGTATTCCAGAGAATTCCAGTTGTTTCCTTAATGCTTGAGGCAAGCTTCTTTCTTCCCAGTGAACATTCTTCAACATTCGTTCAGGCCATTTGTGGTATTGGTGACCTAGATTTAATGCTTCCATCCTGTGCTTTCCCAATTCCCAAATACTAAACATTCTTTTTAAAAGTTGTTTATATCAAGAATAATATGCCTGAGACATACATCTTAAGAAGTTACAAATATAGCTATCAGTAGGACTTTTCCTTTAGATCATTAACTATGTACTTACAGATTGGGTGTTGGATGATTTGACAGTGCCAGGGCTTCATTAGATGCGGTATCAAAATCCCTGATCGGAACATTTAATTTGTATGTGAGAAAAGAAATAAAAATAGAACTATCAACATCTTTGCTTTGGGCAATTTTAGATGCTGAATACAATAGTGGCCTAGCATTGGATAATGACCATGGATAAAAGGAATGTCCCTTCTTTGCTCTCTGTCTCTTGATGCAGCCCCAAATGCCCCCTGAAATTCTGCTTCTGGGGGGGACAGGAGACTCCTACACATTGGGGTCAAAATCTGCCACCTTCAATCAGTGGAAATTTCCTGTTTGTTCAACATAGCTAATAGTTTTATAATTTTACTAGTAAAAAAGCCCATTGTATTCCAAATACAATGGGCCCTAGCAGGGGGGGGGGAGAGCGAGGGACTGGCGAGGGCAGGGTGAGGAAAGGTAGCTTACCGGTGAGAGGGCTGTAGCGACGTCGGGCAGCTCCTTCGCGGCGGGCAGCTCCTTGGGTGGCTCCTTCTCGGTGGGCAGCTCCTTTGCGGTGGGCAGCTCCTTCGGCGGGCGGCTCCCTGGCGCGGTCTTCTTGCCAGCGGCCATCTTCTTGTGCCGGCGATGCGTTTTTAGAGGCCGGGGGCTCCCTGGGCGGCGGCTTGAATCGGCGAGAGGCCGCGCGGCCCGATCCGCGGGCGCGGCCCGATCCGCGGGCGCGGCTCGCGGGCGTGGCCCGATGCGTGGGCGCGGCCCCCGCGGGGGCGGCCCCCACGGGCGCGGCCCGATGCCCTGCCGGTCCCCAGCCTAATAAAGGTTGGGGACCACTGGCTTAGAGGTTCTTAGAGGCCGGCTGGCTTGGAGCAACTGCGAGCTGCGCTACACGCGGCTCGCAGTTGCTCCGGCAAGGAATCGGAGGGACCAATCGGCAGGCGCTTCGCGCCTGCCGATTGATCCCTCCGATAGTCTGTCATGAGGAAGGGGCCAATCGGCACCCTTCCTCATCCCGGACACAGCCCGCCTTCCAAGGGCTTACTGTTTTATTTAGTCCGTGGCGCCCGCGGCGCCACGGGCGGTGTAAAGATGATTCTTTTGAAACCTTAAAAAGAAGATCTGTTTGTTTTTGTTTTTTTGGTTTCCTGCTTTTTACTACCCAAAGGAATTGCAAAGCAATTTACAATCACCTTCCCTTCCTTTCCCCACAGCAGATACTCTGTGAAGTAGGTGGGGCTGAGTTAGCTCTGAAAGAATGGTGACTGGTCCAAGGTTACCCAGATGGCTGGATATGAGGAGTGGGGAATCAAACCTACTTCTCCAGATTAGAGGCTACTGCTCTTAACCTCTATCCCACATTGGCTCTTAAGTTAAGTTGATAAAGTAATGTCCATGTATGTTACGGTTCATAGTTTGCTCAACTGATTGTTCTAAATAATCATGAAGCCTTTATTTAGATAGGAAAGCATATGTTATGTATTTTTAACTTGAAATGAAGGGAATACACCTTCATCCTGCAGAGCGACAGCATAAATGGATTACTGTGGCTTTTGACAGTGAGCTAAAAGCAGGGGGTGAAATGACTCAGAGTCATTCTACCCCCAGTTAACTGCTTCTCGCCACTTTTCTCAGGAGCAGGGCATATGGGTTTGAAATGTAAATACCTCACAAACCCATGTGAACCAGTACAGTTCTTGAAACAACTTCTGGTTTGTACGGGTCTATGGTTTTGTTTGGCCATGAACCATGAACTGAACCACAAAAATGTGGCTCATGCTCCTCTCTATTTCTGTGTCCACACAGATTTTGTCTTCCCACACATTAGAGACTTATGTCCCTTCCAGTTCCCGTAATTCAGTAAACTGACTTTTAAATTAATATTTTACTGCTCAAAAAGTACAGTAATCTGCTGGCATCTATACTGTTGGCTGATGGCACCATTAGTTGCAGTCAACTTGATGGTACTTAACAGAGAAACACAGGCACACAACCATGGGCAAAAAACAGTACCCTGTCAAATATCCCCCCATTTTTCTGGCTCACATAATCAAAACATGCAGCCAAACAGAAACTACTCTGGATTCTCAATCCACCAAGCCATACTGTTCTGCAAACTAGAAGAAAAATGGACATTCTTACACAAAGAAACCCAGGTCATTTAGGAAATAGTAATTTTAAAAAAATCCAACAACTCCCAAAGACTTTGAGGCCACTACCGGGGAAGGACCACAGCCTATAAACTGTAGCTCATGCCAGATGGCTCATACATGCATGTATAGTTAAATAGCTCAGGTAGCAAGGTTGGTTATGGCTGAAGAGCTGCCGTCAGAGTAAGCAGTCCCTGGATTACATAGAAATTTGGCCTGATTCAGTATAAGGCAGCTTCCTGTATCATATTGCTTCTGCAGTTTCTACTTCTAATGAACACACTAGTCCAAAATGTGGAACAAATCAGTTTTGTTTATGTTCGTGTGCAGAGCATTCTGTCAGACAGACTTAATGGTGCGTAAATCCTCATCTGCTAGGGACAAACCATGTATGTATTTTAAGCCTGATGCATTAAGTATGTTTAAACCTAATTGAGTTTGGTGGAATTTACTCCTTAGTAAGTGCTTAGAAGGTTGCAACATTAATCACATGTTTGGAGAACCAGTTTGGTATAGTGGTTAAGAATGGTGGCCTCTAAACTGGGTGATTAACCAGTGGGGCAACCTTGGGTCAGTCACAGTTTTCAGAGCTCTCTCAGCCTCATCTGCCTCACAGGATGTCTGTTGTGGAGAGAAGAAAGGAAGGTGATCCTAAGCTACTTTAAGACTCTTTCGGGTAGTAAAAATCAGGGTACAAAAACCAGCTTTGCTTCATTTGGTTTCTTTAGTTTATTTGCTATCCTGTGTTTCTAATATTAACTGGCAAAATAGGCTGGTTTTGACCAAGAAGATTAAACACATAGTACATGAACAATTTGAGAGATCCCTTAGCCTGAATGAAGCAGATTGTATGGATCCATTCCAGTCTAGTTTCAGATTTGTTTATGGAACTTTGATCACTCTGGTGGATTACTTGCACCAGGAGATGAACAGAGGGAGTATGACTATGACAATTTTCTTGGACCTCTTGTTCTTTTTATACCATCCATCATGGAATCCTTCCTTTTGAGGTTGGAACTGGGAGGCACTGTTCTGTGTTGTTTTGAAGGTAAGTTTCAGAGTGTGGTGGTTAGGGGTACTGCTGCTCCACTCTTTGGCCCCTGGTTATGGTGTCCTGAGGCTAGATGCATGAGAACTTGAGAAAGGACCTTATCAGTCCCGGTGCCAAAACTTTGGAACTCCCATCCCAAGGAAAGTCACTTGTCTCCCTCTAACATTCTCTTCCGCCAGCAAGTGAGGACCCCTGGTAACTGTTATTGGCCCTCATCGCTGGTTCTGGTGTCATGCTTCAGCAAGCCTTTACAGAGTGGAAGGGAGGCTCTGGTGGGCAGTCTGCTCCTCCTCCCACTGGCAGCTCTACCAAGGCCTGACAAGGCTGTGGCTGGAGCTGCTGGAGCTTGCTCAGGGCAAGAAAACCCTTGCTACAGGTGTTTTCGGGTTTTAAAGAGAAACACGAACACAACAGTTAAGTGGCTGTTAAGTTACAATCACTTGTTTTGGGCTATCTGGATGATAGTTTTGATCAGCATTAGCAGGGGAAGTAGGTTGCCAGCAGAAGATCTTACCAGGAAATCCTAACATGACTACCTGTATCAGAAGTTATTTCTGTCTGCGGAATGGAATTTTCCTTCCTCCTTCCTTTCCTTGCAGCTCACAGAATTCCCCCAAACACTTAATGCTAAGGGACCTGGAATATGCAGGTATCGTATGAGGGGTTAACTGGAGTCTGCATTGGAGGAAGGAATCAGCATAAAAACTCTTCTCTCACTGGCAAAAATAACCACTGGATTTAACCTTGTGTTTAAAAAAAGTACTGTAACTCCTCCAAAATGTTAGTCATAATTTCATTCACCTGGTCTATCATCCTGCCAATTCAATGTGAGCATGCAGATCTGTATGTCTTTCAGAAATGCCTTCCCAGCTGATGGGAAATCTGGAAGCCATTGTATGAGTTCAGTGAAGCCCTTGGGATTAGATGGGGCCAATTGGAATCAAAGGATACATCAGGGGAAAATGGATTGTCATTTGGCAAAGGCCTCAAAAGGAATTACAGCAAGATGAAATTGGAAGAGGGAAGTGGTTTGTTACGTCAAAACATAGTTTAAAGGCATAAAAGTATTTTAGTATTGCAAAAATATGTTTAAAAAGGCTAAAGATTTTCCATGCTTCATTCTCGTCTTGCAACACAAAGGTAATTGTTCTCATTAGCCTTAAATTGCCCTAGTAATTTTCAAAAGAGGCCAATGAGTCACATCTTGACTGAACAACAATTAAGGTTCTAATTATTTAAATTTAAAATGATTAAAACCATTGGCTTGGGTTCATTTCAAAATAAGCCCAAGGCAAATTTAAACAAAAATAAATCCATGTATTTAGATAAATGATCTGGGCTTGGTAGGTGGTAATAAAGGTTTTCAATCATTTCAGCATGAATGGGCCAAAATTACAAATAATTGCTATGGTGCAACCCACCATAGTAAGTGGTTATTGGATTGGTCATCTTGGCAGGAGGATTAGTCAAGGGGATTTTTCCTGTTGGCTATTATCATGCAGTTATTGACTAGTTAGAACAGAGATCCATAAGTGGCCACTAGCCACAATATATAAATGGCACACTATAGTCTGGGGCAGTGATGCTCTGTATTCTTGGTGCCGGGTGGGAGGGGCAACAATGGGAGAGCTTCTGATGTTCTGGCCCTGCTCTTGGATCTCCTGAATGCACTTGGGTGTGCATTGGATGGACCATTGGCCTGATCCACCATGGCTTCTCTGATGCTCTTATGTTCTAGTTTCACAGAGGATGTGCATCATGGTCTTCCAAGGTGCACCTCAGACAGGCGGGAGAGAGATTAATTGGTGAAAAGCATCTTTCAGAAACAACACTTAAAAGACGCTTAAAGCACCAAAGAGGCAGTTCACCATGCAGAGCAAAATCAGTTTTGCAGCGTAAATGCACTTTCCTGTGCAGAGATCAGAAAAACCATGATGTATTTAGTGAGTTTTCATCAGCTTTTCCTTCATGCAGAAGAGGCCCAGGTTTTCAAGGTACTTTTTGGGTGGCGTTGTATCAGTGTGCTGGGATTCATGTACATAGCAGTTCATCAGTGGAAGTCTTCAACATAAGAATCTTGATGGCTGTATACAAAATAACATCAAACACGTGGCTTAGTCAATTAGCTGTGGGTTTGCCTTTTCTGGCCATGTTTTATCAATGGTAGAGAAAAGTAGGGTATAAAAAACAACTCTTGTTCCTTTCAATGCCTGTATGCAATGCAGAAGAGAAAAAGAAATAGATGAACAGAAAGGAGGTGTGTCCCAGGTTAAATATTAGCACACAGAACATCTCAAGTGAAATCTTTGGTATCAGAAGAAAACCTACTTTGCTTAAGGCAAGTAAACCAAGGGCCAGTAATCCATGGGGACTTTGGGGGGCGGGAAACATTCAATAATTTCAGTGCTTATGCATGTAAGCACCAGTAAGGTAAATGAAGGGAGGAACTCAACTGTCTATATAACTATTTGAAATTAGCCATCATCAAATAGAGACCGGGAAGCTCCACTTTCTTCCGCATCTCACTAATGCGGCTTTTTCGGCATACATTGACTCTGCGCCTGGTTGCCACCTGCAGCGTGCATAATTGGTGATTTTAGCCGCCACCATTCCACCCCGAATGTGAACCTTCCACTCCGCGCATAATGGCCTGATGAGAAGCATGATAGGAAGTAGCAAATCCAATTTTGTTGATTTCCCTCATCTAGAGGCAAATCAGGCCAAAACACAAGTCAGCTCCTGGACAGCCTTGGGATGCAGATGACATTGTGTGGAGGGGGCTCTAAAACCCACCGATAAACAGAAGCTGTCCAGAAGCAAATTCCTCATGTGGAAACAGTAAAAAAAAATGGTTAAACAAACAATCAAAAATATGTTTAAAAAGACAACTTCTGAACATGTAGGACTTAAAACGTGGTTTAGTAGGAGCAGTGCTGCCTTTATTCCATAGGTTAGTATAAAGTTTTGGTTAAAAACTATAGAATTTTGGTTTATTCACTCTATTAATTTTTTTTGAAATGAATAGCTTTGGAGCTCTCTTGTTTCTAAATGCCCTCAATAACTGTGATATTCTTGGTGACACTTGATTTGTTTTTGTATATGTTTAGAAGTCATCTTTCAAAATATATTATATCATTGTTTTGATATGTTTTATAACAAATAAGTTTTTTCCCTTTTTTAACTCAATGTGAAATGCATAGTGGTTGTTGCCATAATGAAATAAAATGGTCTTCTTACGGACCATTGCTTTTTCTTCATCTCTTTGATCTAATTGGTGTGGACTTTTGTTCTTGAACATAAGCAGATACAGAATCCAAGTCTAAAAAATATTTCGATGCACACTCTGATTACTAACTACATGTTCAATATAATTGAGATTTTAAAAAATTCCACCCATGGCATGGATCTTTCTGACTTTCCTGTTGTTGTCAGGATCACTTGGTTATGACATGGGGTGCTGTATGGAGAATGGACTGTATAGGGATTGTATCCTCTTGTGCCTTTCTCAGAGGCAAGATCTGGATCCAATCTTACATTTTCAAAGCACAGGAATAAATAGTGTCCTTTTCCATCCCTATCATGGATAAAACTTCAGAATGATATTATTAGCAATTGAATGCTGTCAATGTTTTTTATCCTGCAGTAAGTATGTCACTTTTTAGTCACAGAGATTGTTGAAATAATATGCAGACTGTAGAACATGAAAGATAATAGAAATGTTGGAGAGGGCTGTATGTCCATCCATTGAAGGATAATTGTTTCAGAAGATGCCATGAATTAAGTTAATTGTAAAGTGATATTGGAGATGACTGCAGAACAGAGAGCTAAAATGTATATTCCATTGTAACTTTGAGACCCAGTTCATGAATATTTCCTAATAGCCCCATTTCACAGCTAAATGAATACTCATTCTTCCATTCTGTTCAATCCATATAGCAAATGTATGGATATTTTTGACAAAGACCTTTATGAAAATCTTACTTTCTCAACTGAACAGCAGTTTTAGATGCCAAGGGTTTTTAAAAGTCATTGCTGAGTGACTCAGAAAAAATAAAAAGAAGGAATCAATGGAAATCTGAACCACAGCTCATAGGTAATTATAGCACTATAGGATTTTCAGCAGCTTTATCAGCTGAAATTGTGGATGTGAGTAATGGTTTTCAAGAAGTACAGTGTAATTAGTGGTGACAATAAGTGTGGTGCTGACTGAGAGAATGCTTACGTGATTATTTACATGACAATTGCGGTATGAAGAACAGCTTTCACACGTAGTATTTTCTTGACCAACATGATGTAACTGTCACTTGCGGTATTTGATTATCACTACCCCTGTAATCCCACTAGATTTATTAGCAGAAATAAGGAAATGATCTTTAATATAAAGGGTGGGGGCATAAGAATGTGAAAATATTGGTATTTGGACTCTACATTTTTAAATAGCTGATCTTCTGAACTTCCCAGCTTGAGCAGAACAGTAGCACCACCCTTTTCCGGAGCCAGCTCTATGGAATGAGGAACAGTAACGCAGGGAAGGGGATTTTCCATGGTGCCACAACACCTACAATTGAAGAAACACACAGTCAAACAGAATTTAAAAATCAGGATCTTTAATACATCTCACTGCAACGTGGCTCTAGCTGGAGCAAATCTTTCCAGTTTTTGGTAGCACTCCCTACATTTTCTGGTGTATTGTTCTTGACAGTAATGATACTACTTAGAACAGCACTGCAAATAAATAATATAGTATAAAATCCTACATTTCAATACGTTTGAATTGGTGGTATAGTCTAACCTCCTCTACAAAGCTTTCTGAAGGCCAGAAAGGTTGATAATCTTCACACCTATTTTGGAAGTCCATTTCAGAAAAAGGGACCCCTACAGAGAAAGCCGATGAATGGAAGAGATCTCTCAGCCTCGCAAGATGTAGTAGCCAATAACAGCCATCTGAAGAACTGTCTCAAGAACTGCTGGGTATAGGTAATCACTCTCTTCCTTTTGACTGCTTAGAACTGCAAAAGCAGCCTGTTCAGAGAAAGCTGCTCAATGATACAATTAGGTCATTCTAGCTGCATTGTACATTCCAATATGATGAAGGCTCAGATCTACCAATGTTGTAGTGTTCCACAGCCATAGAAAAATCACGTTTTGTGAATGAAGTCTTTTCCAGAGGGGAGAAAAATATACCTCCCGAAGGGATGAAGCAAAAACTAAGCTAAGGCTGTTACCCATTTAATTAAGCCCATGTGGCTATTATCAATGCCTTTGAAGGGATTTGCTATCAGTGGAGTAGAACAGCCAGCAGGAAATCGTGACGTCCTGAGCTCATTTGGTGAAAGTTAAGTCACAGAGAGGACTTTTAATGTTTACACTCCTATTTTCAAAGCTAACAAATGTTTTATGCACTCTGCTTTTGCAAAGGCAACGTTTCTGGAGGATAATATAGCTGTGTTGCTGGCCCAAGATTTAAGTCATTCCGTTAACATCGACAGTGTGAAAATTAATCTATGTTTATTATTTCAGGACATTTTTATCCTGCCTTTCTACCCAGGTGCTCAGGGCAGCATACAGTATTTCCATTCTACATTTTATCCTTTCAACAACCCCTCTGAATTTGGTTAGGATAACAGTGAAGAAGAGCTGGGTTTTGTACCCCGCTTTTTGTACCCTAATTGTCTCAAAGTAGCTATTTATTTATTTATTTATTTATTTATTTATTTATTTGCCATCTTTCTCCCAGTGTTCTGGGTGGCTTACAATCAGCTAACCTTCCTCTACCCATAACAGACACCCTGTGAGGCAGGTGGTGCTGGGAGCGCTCTGTGAGAACTGTGACTGGCTCAAGGTTACCCAAGCTGACTGCATGTGAACGAGTGGGGAATCCACCCCAGTCCTTCAGCCCAGATTAGAGGATGCCGCTCTTAATCACTACACCAAGCTGGCTCTCAGAGAGACTGATCCAAGGTCACCCAGCCAGCTTCATACAAAGGAGGGAATTTGAGCTTCGGTCGCCCCCAATCCTAGTCAAACAATGGTTACATGGTAAAAGCCAAGTAAGCAGGAGTGTATCTCACACACACAGAAAGCCACTCCAGTGCCAGTCCTACCGTATCCACTGGGAGCAAGAAGAAGCTTGCACAGGGATGCAATGAAAAGGTAAAATTAGGACTTTGAACAAGGCTGGGTGTTTCCCCCATATGCTTGACCCAGTTTATATGTTACAGTTGGAGTTCTGGCACAGAATTTAACCAAGAACACATTAACCATTTTGCCAACATTTTAATCAGGAAAGACAGGCAGTCATCATATTACCCAGTCTCAGTTGAATTTCATGCAATGTAACACTGTACAAATATTTACATGAAATAATTTAATATTCAATAAATAGTCTCTCTAATTATATTTCAGGGCTTTCCTACCAATACTTGCAAATTATGCTGACATATTTGGTAATTTTCAAAAAAGATTACTGTGACTATATTAACTCAGCAAAAATGTTACATTTAGTTTCCATGTGCTAATATATGTGCATCTTTAAGAAAAAAACTCAGTGCTTCTTTTGGAGGCATTAGTATTCAGAATAAAAGGCCCATCTTATTTCTGTCTTTCTAAAGAGGCATTTATAAAGAGAGAGAGAGAAGATTCTTTAATTTTTATAGAACAAAGTTTGAATCCAGTGGTACCCTTAAGACCAACGAAGTTTAATTTTGGGTATAAACTTCCGTGTACATGTACATGAAAGCTTATACCAGAATTAAACTTTGCTGGTCTTAAAGATGCCACTGGAATAAAACTTTGTTCTGTTGCAGATCAACATGGCTACCTATCTGGTTTTAATTTTTTTAAATTTCATCTCACTGTTGAAGAGTTTGCTCTTGGACACTATACCTTGGCCATAGGATTCTCAGAAGCGCTTTGGAAGTTGAAAAACGCATAGTTTTTTTCTTTTAAAAGGTTCAACCACAAATAGAAGGCTCACTTGGAAAAGGCTAGTGGACTTACCCACATTGTGGATTCTTCCAAACAATTACAAATTTAAAGATATTAACAGTTTTGATTTTTCATTGGGCCACTAGTGTGACTATCCCTGGTGGCCACTGTGAAATAGAAGAAGCTTCTAGTTGGCAGAAACAGATGGATGGATAAATATACTGAGATTGTGATGTTTCTATGTTTCCCCAAAGCAAGAAGGCTATGAAGCAACTAAGATTTCTTCTATAGCTGGAAGAAAATAGATTTTATCATTTGTTTTATTATTTGTATATTTCCTTATAATTATATTAATATACCGCTGCTCATGGATGTCTCACAGTGGTTTACAAGAATTGATGAATCACAATAAAATCCCCAACAATGCCCTTAAAATATAACAATATAACACCATTAAAACTAAAACTGGGGGGTAAATGGTAATGACTGGGAAAGGCACTGGCAAACCACCCCGTATTGAGTCTGCCATGAAAACGCTAGAGGGCGTCACCCCAAGGGTCAGACATGACCCGGTGCTTGCACAGGGGATACCTTTACCTTTTACCTTTATATATATAATTATATAGATATAGTTATAGATATAGTTATAGATATATAGTTATGTATATAGTTATATATATGGGCTTTGGCCAGCCCTTACCAGCAACTGTTTGTATTTTGGGGTACAGAGAGACAGACTAATATTAATCCTGTGAGTCTGGAAAGTTCAGGAAGATCTAAATAAAGAATATTTACAGCCTGAAACTGTAAATAGTGAACAAGTAAATGGTTGGAGAGACATGGGAACCAAGTTGACTTTTTTCAAGTTTGGCCTGGTAAATAAAAACTCTTATGAACTCAAAGGCATAAGTGGCCCAGAATTTCAAGTGAAGTTAGCTTTACAAGAGAGTAGACAGTGAGACTTTGAGGGAAACTAGGTGATCCACTTTTATTAGGCAATGACTTAGCCTAATAAATCTGGCAACAGGGACTGCAGTTGCCAGCAGTAGGTCTCAGGCTTCAGAAGGGCAGACATCACCAGCCAAGCAATCAAGTGGATTCTGGGGCCACGTGCCTTCCTTTTGAAGGGATGCATGTGAGTGGAGAGAGCTTTCCCTTCACCTTAACTGCCTAGAGATAAGCTGTACTTCCAGGGGATTCTCGGACCCCACCTGGAGGCTGGCATACCTAAACCTCAGGGGGATACAATGCTACACAGTCACCCCTCCAAAGTAGCCATTTTTGCCTGCAGAGCTGGTCTGTATAGTCTGGAGATGAGCAGCAATTCCAGGCCCCACCTGGAGGTTGGCTGTCCCTAGTCTGAACATATTCCTTGAAGTCTGAAAGTGGGGCCTCAAAGTGTGTAATGCCCCCGCAGCTACCTAGCACCCCCTGACCTATTTCAGGTCAAGAAAACATTGCAGACAGGAGGTAAGGTTGTCAGATTGGTGTTGGTTCATCTTCTGGAATTCCACACTACCTAGGTGTTCTTAAACCTAAGGTCAAGACTGCTGTGCACAGGGAAACCTCCTCTTAGGGTTGCCATCTTCCAAGTGAGGCTCTCTGCCCCACCTCCCTCATGGAGAGTCTGCTATGGGGAGAGGAAGGGAAGGCTATTGGAAACTGCTTTGAGACACCTGAGTCCTGCTGGGTGACTGTGGCCCATTCCCAGTTCTCTCACAGCCCCACATCCCTCACAGGTTGTCTATTGTGGGGACTGCAAGACGGAACTCTTCCTCCAGGTCTGTGGTTGAGGCCGGAACTAAGGGAGATCTGGACCCCCCTCTTGGATCATTCTACTGGCGACTGGAGATCCTTCTCCCATGTCCACCTCCGGAGGTGTTATTTTAAGGGGGGTTCTTAGTTGTTTTTATGCTGCCGTATTACATATATGTTATATGATAGTATATCTTGGACTGGATAGGAGATTCTGGATTGTATATTTTTTAGGGGAATTTTATCCAGGGTTTTTATCTGTTGTAACCCACCATGAGCCTTGTGGGAATGGCAGGCTAAAAACTGAATGAACTAACTAAACTAAAACTAACAAAGGGAAAAGGTGTTTGTAAACCATTTTGAGACTCCTTTGGGTAGTAAACACCAGGGTACAAAAATCCAGCTCTTCTTCTTCTAAGCAGCAACCGTGAAAGAAGCATGTGGGCACATAACATTTTATCATCAGTAAAAAAAATGGAGGCAGAGGAAGCTGGGTGGACACCTGTGTACTGTGACTACCCCATGTGTATTAGGGGAGGGGGACAAGAAGGGAAATGATGTTGAATGCAGAACTGGGAGGAATTGGTTTCCATGTAATCTCCCCCTAAGAAGAGTTTCCTGTCTGATTTTCCTTTCACATATCTGAGGACATGGCTCTGGAAAGCTCATCTGTAACCACTATGCCGCAATTCCTAAAGGTCAGTCCACACTCAACGAATATTCCAAACCACAGTTTCTTGATGCCCATATCTCCACACCCATGCCCTCATTTGTATCCACGCCACCACAACCTCCCCCACAACACACACATTCAACCCCATGCCCTTACAGACTGGGCAACTCCTCCCCTTCCTCTTCCCACTGCCAAGCTCTAGCACCCGTTGTATTCCTGCCTTTAGTAGTTTTATATAGTTATATATATGTATTCCTCAATGCAATGGGCTTGGCCCCTTGTGTGTGTATGTGTATGTGTATGTGTATGTGTATGTGTATGTGTATGTGTGTGTGTATGTGTGTGTGTGTGTGTGTATATATATATATATATATATATATATATATATATATATATATATATATATATATATATATATATATATATATATATATATATATATATATATACACACATACACATACACATACACATACACATACACATACACATACACATACACATACACACACAAGGGGCCAAGCCCATTGCATTGAGGAATACAATGGCGCTAGTTTGGGGACCCAGAAGTTAGTTTGTGTAAGTTAAAGTGGGATTGAAAACAAATGATTATCTTAGTTGATATGGCAATAGGACATTCTGAATCCTGGGGAATGTGAAATTGTTCTTTGGAGATATTAGAGACACATCAGGAAGCAGCCGTGAGCCCTCTATTGTGTCTGGGGTCCACCCCAGCTCCCTTACTGGAGGAATGTTTTCTATAGAATTTCAGTTGATTTTGATGAATATGAACTACCTCAGGAGCCAATTATGACTGAAAAACAGGATCAAAATATATTCGGTGGAAAAATGTATTAAACCCTTGGACTTCATAAACTGACAATCAACAAAATGTATGTATACAAAGCTTGATTACTATTTGTTATAATAAGAAGCTCAGCAAGCCCACCACTTTCTTCTTTATTTCATGAATGGTATCCCATCTTTTTGAGCTCTGCATGTTCTTTTTTCACATGCTGATGTGTTGAAAAAGAATTGGAGAAAAGAAAGCAGACAGTGTGCATAGCACCCAGAACAGACTAACTGAAACTGGGTAAGCTTAGTGGAGTAGTTGGGTTGTTCTAGATAATGCGTAAGGGAAAAATCATGAAAAACATATGTGTTTTTCACATAAGGGAGGAAGGAGTGAATACAGGCACTCCATGTGAGGGCGATCCATGGCAAACAAGTCTAGAGATCATTTAAGGAATGAAGGAGCCTGGGGAAAGAGGAAGCAGAAGGGATGCATATGGAATAGTTGTAAATTAACTGCAGGTGGGAAGGCTGAGCCAGTTCTGCATCAGAATGGCAGTAACTGGCTGCAAGAAAAGTTGTCGCTTCTGTTTAGTCTCTAGGACAGCCTTTCTCAACTTTTTTACTGTTTTGAAACCCTTGAAATATTCTTCAGTCTTAAAAAAAATCCCAGAAGAGATGTGATTGTGCAGAACAGGGTTGGGAAGCATAACTGTGTACACGCCTACCCGGGCCCCTCCCCTTCCCATCTCCTCCATGAAACTCTGGTTGAGAAAGCCTTATTGGGTTATCTTGATCTGAGTATTTTGAAAAATAAGACCAAGATCCAGGGGCACCTTAAAGACTCTATAAACCGGGGGGGGGGGGGGGGGACTGTGGCTCTCTAGATGTCCATTGACTACAATAAAAATGAACCCCTGCCAATAATTGGACAGTTCTGGAGAACCACAGTTTGATCACTTCTGCTCTAAATTTTATCACCCCAAAACCTTGTTGGCCTCTCAGGTGCAGCTGAACTTGAATCAAACTCCCCTGCTGCAGACCAGCATGTTGATCCTCTTAAAATATTTATTATCTCATCATTAGTTTCACATCCCTAAACATAATTGACAAGCAGCCTCTTTTAACACATGTGGTGTCAAGGTTTTTCAGCAAGAGGCTCGGGTCCTGAAAGTTACCACCCAAGCATTGCCCATGGAAGAGGTCTTGCTTTGCATATGCAAACACACTCCTCCAAGCTGCTTCTGAAAAGGGGGGCCTCTGTTGTTGGTGCAATATGGCACAGGGGAGCTGCAGGAAGAGGGGAGGTTTCTGAAATTTCCTTCCACTCTCGAGTGAGTGATATTCAAACTTGTTATGAAGATGACACAAAAATTATTAAAAAAGCATAAAAGGATAGCCATAATTTTCTATATTAAAATGGTTTCAAGAGTATTGCTAATTAGGAGAGCAAACAGCACTGACCTGACTGTCCATATCAGGGGTAGTCAAACTGCGGCCCTGCAGATGTCCATGGACTACAATTCCCAGGAGCCCCTGCCAGCATTTGCTGGCAGGGGCTCCTGGGAATTGTAGTCCATGGACATCTGCAGGGCCGCAGTTTGACTACCCCTGGTCCATATGCAGCTTTCTGTTTAGCTAACATCCCACCCACCCCCTGTCTTTCTCAGCTTCTTTTCATTGCAAGAATGCCTGTAACTTCTCCCCCCACTCCCCCACACACGCTTGTTGAAGATAAGCTAACCTCACACAGTTGTCAGCAACTGTAAATGGTTTTCGTCAAAGGCCTCAAGATTAGACTTTTCCCTCTTATGCTCTTAAAAAAAAATCTCTTTCTCTTCCCCTCCCTCCCCCTTCCCCCTTTATTTGCAGGCCCAAAGTTAACATGACTGCTTGTGGGATGTTTGTATATAAAACATCCCCGCAGGCAAATCTGTAAACTGGATCCCCAAAGGCTGTAGATAAAAGGATGAGAATTCCTAATCCCATAAAATTATGAGACAAAGTCATTGCATTCCTCCAACTTCATGAATGAACACTATAAATTCTTCCCTTGTAGGGAAATGTTTAGGGACAGGTTTAGAAAATTATGGATAGCAAGCATTTTTTCTCCTCCATAATACTAGAATGTGGGTCACTGGTTAAAGGAAAATCTCACACAACATAGAATTATTGTGGAATGGAATCCAGCTCAGATGGCTTTAGAAGTATAGTCAAATTCATGAGAGGATAACAGGGTTATTCACCACGATGGCTAAATGTACAAATATGGTATAGTTGCTAGAGATGGGGACACCATGAGGAAATGTTGTTTTCAAGTAGGCTTTCCGGGGCTATCTGATTGGCCACTGTATGAAATAAGATGCTAGGCAAAATAGTCCTTTGATCTAATCCAGCAGGGCTCTTCTTGTGTTCTTAAAATGGTTGATCTGGTATTCAATGAACCTCTTTTGTTTTCTGATGTTCTGAGATTAGGGATTGGGGGAGGGGGCTTGTTAAGCACCTGGAAGGCCATATCCAGTAGGCTGCTGGGCTCAGTCCACTGAAAGATTTTGAAACCTGAGACAGAAGCTTCACTAATGTAACAGGAACAGTTAGGTGACTGCACCTGTCAGTTGAAACAAATGATGACACCT
This sequence comes from Paroedura picta, assembly GCF_049243985.1. NCBI lineage: Eukaryota > Metazoa > Chordata > Lepidosauria > Squamata > Gekkonidae > Paroedura > Paroedura picta. The sequence goes on from NC_135369.1 coordinate 141,909,627, forward strand.
CTTTCTGCCCTCACAATTAAGGTAGACTCACCCAGCCTCAATTTGTCTTGGTGCTATGAGGGAAAGAAAGATTTAACTCTTGAGTGATGATTCAGTTTTGCTACTGAAAACCTGTTCCTTCATTCTACTTTTAGCAGTACAAAGGGTGAGTCCTGAGAATTTAAAAATTGGAGTGGAGCCTGGTCAGCAGAATACCAGGGTGGGGCCAATCACTTCCCAAGTTGGAGAGGAAAACTGAGGCTGACCTGAAGGGAGAAGTGCCTCGACCTCCTCTCGAATGCCATTTTCCATTTTTGGGCATGCCTTGGATAGCATAATGACTGGGCACCTCCATCCCAAAGAAACTGGGCAGAAGTAAAGGCATTTTGGCTCTGGAGTGTTATTCCTACAATGGAAATGCAGTGACAGAAAAGACAGCTAGGAGGCTGGCAGCGGACAAATCCCCCCTCCAGAAGAAAGCGGCTAGCCTTTACCAGCCTCCGGTTCCAGATCTTGTTTTCCACTCATAATTGTTCAGATATCAGGGTTCTTTGCATAAGACTAGATAATTCCATCTAAGAAAGAGACCACTTTTGCATCTAACACCTCTTGGCAGCACATCAGAGCTTCTAATCCATTTGTCAGCAGTCTAATCCTCTTGAACGCAGTACAATCTGATCAAGCTTCTTCGTCACGGCATTTCAAAAAGTATTGCTACTTCTTCAGTCTGCAGCAAGGCTTGAATAAGACTAAACCTGTTTGGTGTCAAGGCAGGCTGAACATACACCAGGCAGGATCATCAAGGTTGCACGCTGTTAAAGCATTTTAAGAAATATTAAAAGATATTTTGGGACATGGACAGGCTTGGGGAGAAAGAGTTTGGCAGCTGGGGGCAGGAAAGAGAACGGTTTCAGCTCATTGAAGGAGTGCTCATTTAAAAGATTGCAGAAACCTGAAAGTTGCTGATGAAGCAGAGCATCTGTATGATGTTCCAAATGGCGGGATTTATATTGGAAACCTGAGCTATTCAGTATAATATAAAGATTGTTGGGCTAAGACTCATGTCTGCCTTTTGGTTTGGTTAAGGATTTCCTTCTCAGGAAAGAGTCTCAGCCCTGTGAAGAGCGCCACCTAGTGAGTCTGGAAGGAATCGTGCTCATTTCCCGGGAATTCTGGTTTGCTGATAAAATAGGAAACTGATACATTTCCATGAAGCTATTCTTTTCTTGAAACAATAAATATACGAGAGTGGACTGTATTTGGGAGTAGAAAGTTAATTCATGAGGCCCTGCCCAAACCTAGCAACAATTATTTTATTTAAACTCACTAGCAAAGTTGCCAGATAATTCTTTTTTTTAAGTTTCCTTCAGCCTTTACAATTCTACTGGATTAAACTAGCTGCTTTGAATCTTTGAGTTAAAAGCAAAGTGGGCTCATAGCTGTTTTTTCTTCCGTTGACTCTGATTGGATCACACAGCTAATAAAGGAAGCAGTTCTTGGTAACTGAACATCTTTTGTATAAGCGGGTTGTCCGTTCCACTGACACACAAATGCCACGTACTTAGTGAAATGGCTACAAAATTAACTCTCTGGTGCTCATATAAAACAAAAGTTATATCTAAGAATTTCATTTTGAAAAACTAAATTATCTGGCATTCTCTTAAAATGTTTGAATAAAGCAATTATTTGGGTTGCAATATCCCCCATTGAGGAAAGTGGGACTTGCTTATGAGTACACTTGCCTAGGATTTCTCCCTAAATTTTATCAGTGCCAGAAGGAACTGAGGGTAGGAGAAATGCCCCTTGGCTAAGGGGGATTGATTATAATCCTTTAGAATGAAAAAATCAAAAAGGGGAACCATAGTAGTAAGGTAGTAAGTTGCTGCAAATATAAAGATGTGTCTTATGATATCTAAGAGTACACAAACATCCACAAAGGTTTTTGCTGGAATAAAATGTGTTAGTCTCTATGTATCTCTTTATGAATATGTTAATTAATTTCCAAGTCTCCCAGATAACTGGAACCAAATAAGTAGATCTCATCAAGTCTAAACACCATCAAATTAAAATAGTCAACATAACTTTTGAAACACCCAGTAGAGATTGCTGTCTTTCAAGACATTCCCAGAACAGGCTCGAGAAGTGGGCTAAACTGAATAAAATGAAGTTCAATAGGGAAAAATGCAGACAAATTCAGAAAAAGTTCTGCATTTAGGTAGGAAAAATCAAACACACCAATATATGATGGGGGAGACTTGTCTTGGCAGTAGCAAGTGTGAAGAAGATTTACGAGTCTTAGTAGACCATACATTGAACATGAGTCAACAGTGTGACTCGGTGGCTAAAAAGGCAAATGGGATTTTGGGCTGTATCAAACGGAGTATCATGTCCAGATCATGGGAGGTGATGGGACCGCTTTACTCTGCTCTGGTTTGGCCTCACTTGGAGTACTGTGTTCAGTTTTGGGCAGTTGAAGAGGGATGCAGACAAACTGGAGTGTGTCCAGAGGAGGGCAACAAAGATGGTGAGGAGTTTGGAGACCAAGATGTATGAAAAAAGGTTGGGGGAGCTTGGTCTGTTTAGCCTGGAGAGGAGACAACTGAGAGGGGATTTGATAAGCATCTTCAAGTATTTAAATGGCTGCCATATAGAGGATGGAGCAGAGATGTTCTCTCTTGCCCCGGAGGGACAGACCAGAATGAATGGGATGAAATTAATTCAAAAGAAATTCCATCTCAACATCCGGAAGAAGTTCCTGACAGTTAGAGCAGTTTCTCAGTGGAACAGACTTCCTCGGGAGGTGGGGGGTTCTCCATCTTTGGAAATTTTTAAACAGAGGCTGGATAGCCATCTGACAGAGAGGCTGATTCTGTGAAGGCTTAAGGGGGTGGCAGGTTACAGTGGATGAGCGATTGGGATGTGAGTGTCTTGCATAGTGCAGGGGGTTGGACTAGATGACCCAGGAGGTCCCTTCCAACTCTATGATTATTCTATGATTCTTGATTTTAACAATCATCTTGAGAAGCTAAGGGATCTTCTAAAGAGTTTGTTTTACCCACCCTCCAAAACTCAAGATAGACATAGTTCTTCTAATTCCCTCTGGGCAGCTAATATATTACATGGGACGGACCTCATAAAAAAGCTCAAGAGCAGGCAGTGACAAAACATACCCCTGGAGAAGTTGGGAGCACTTACGCTGGTTATTTTGCTGAGTGAAGGCACCACATAGGCTATGAAGGGCTGAAGTTCAGTGTTGTTGGCAACAATATCTAATTTATTTAATTAGATATTTATACCCTACTATTTTCTCCCCCCTTCAAGGATCGCTGCCTTGTTGTGGCAAGGGGGCTTGCGTAGTTCAGTGAAGCTATGAGCTATGCCGTGCAGGGCCACCCAAGACGGACAGGTCATAGCTGAGAGCTCTGACAAAAGGTGATCCACTGGAGAAGGCAATGGCAAACCACTCCAGTATCTTTGCCATGAAAACTCTATGGACAGTTCCAATAGGCATAACGATATGACGCTGGAAGATGAGCCCCTCAGGTCGGAAGGTGTCCAATATGCTACTGGGGATGAGCAGACGGCTAGTACGAGTAGCGCCAGAATGAATGAAGCGGCTGGGCCAAAGCCGAAAGGACGCTCAGTTGTGGAAGTAACTGGTGGCGAAAAGACAGTCCGATGCTGTAAAGATTTTTATTCCATAGGAACCTGGAACGTCAGATCCATGAATCAAGGCAAGCTGGACGTGGTTAAACAAGAAATGAGAAGACTGAACATCGACATTTTAGGAATCAGTGAACTAAAATGGACAGGAATGGGTGAATTTAATTCAGATGACCATCAGGTATACTACTGTGGACAAGAATCTCGCAGAAGAAATGGAGTAGCATTCATAATCAATAAGAGAGTAGGAAAAGCAGTCTTGGGATACAATCCCCAAAATGACAGAATGATCTCAGTTCGAATCCAAGGCAAACCATTCAACATCACAGTGATCCAGGTCTACGCCCCAACCACTGCTGCTGAAGAGGATGAAGTTGATCAGTTCTATGAAGCCCTACAACACCTTCTAGAAGCAACGCCCAAAAATGATGTGCTTATCATCATGGGGGATTGGAATGCTAAAGTAGGAAGCCAAAAGATAACCGGGATAACAGGCAAGTTTGGCCTTGGAGTACAAAATGAAGCAGGGCACAGGCTGGTAGAATTTTGTCAAGAGAATACAATGGTCATAGCAAACACTCTTTTCCAGCAACCCAAGAGACGACTCTACACATGGACATCACCAGACGGTCAACACAGAAATCAGATTGACTATGTGCTCTGCAGCCAAAGATGGAAAAGTTCTATCCAGTCAATAAAAACAAGACCAGGAGCTGATTGTGGTTCAGATCATGAGCTTCTTGTTGCAAAATTTAGGCTTAAATTGAAGAAAGTAGGGAAAAGCACTAGGCCACTCAGGTATGAACTAAATCATATCCCCGACGAATACACAGTGGAGGTGACAAATAGATTTAAGGAATTAGATCTGATAGACAGAGTGCCTGAAGAACTATGGACGGAGGTTCGCAACATTGTACAAGAGGTAGCAACTAAGACCATCCCAAAGAAAAAGAAATGCAAGAAATCAAAATGGCTGTCTGAGGAAGCTTTACAAATAGCTAAGGAGAGAAGGGAAGTGAAAGGCAAGGGAGAAAGAGAAAGATACACCCAATTGAATGCAGAATTCCAGAGAAAAGCTAGAAGAGATAAGAATGCCTTCTTAAATGAACAGTGCAAACAAATAGAAGAAAACAATAGAATGGGGAGGACCAGAGATCTTTTCAAGAAAATTGGAGATATGAAGAGAACGTTTCATGCAAAGTTGGGTATGATAAGGGACCAAAATGGTAGGGACCTCACAGAAGCAGAAGAGATTAAACAAAGGTGGCAAAATTATACAGAACAACTATACAAGAGCGAACTTAACATCACTGATGACCACAGTGGGGTAGTTACTGACCTGGAGCCAGACATCCTGGAATGTGAAGTCAAGTGGGCCTTAGGAAGTCTGAGCAACAATAAAGCTAGTGGTGGTGACAGCATTCCAGTTGAACTATTCAAAATCTTAAAGGACGATGCAGTAAAAGTGCTACACTCAATATGCCAGCAAATTTGGAAAACTCAACAATGGCCACAGGATTGGAAAAGGTCAGTTTACATTCCAATCCCAAAGAAGGGCAATGCCAAAGAATGTTCAAACTACCGCACCATTGCACTAATTTCTCATGCTAGCAAAGTTATGCTCAAAATCCTACAAGCTAGGCTCCAGCAATATGTGGACCGAGAACTTCCAGAAGTACAGGCAGGATTTCGAAGAGGCAGAGGAACTAGAGATCAAATTGCCAACATACGCTGGATCATGGAGAAAGCTAGGGAGTACCAGAAGAACGTCTACTTCTGCTTCATTGACTATGCTAAAGCCTTTGATTGTGTGGAGCACAACAAATTGTGGCAAGTTCTTAAAGAGATGGGAATACCAGAGCATCTTATTTGTCTCTTGAGAAATTTATATGCAGGTCAAGAAGCAACAGTGAGAACTGAACATGGAATCACTGCTTGGTTCAAAATTGAGAAAGGAGTTCGGCAAGGCTGTATACTGTCGCCTTGCCTATTTAACTTGTATGCAGAGCACATCATGAGAAATGCGGGATTAGAGGAGTCACAAATTGGGATCAAGATTGCAGGGAGAAATATCAACAACCTCAGATATGCAGATGATACCACTCTAATGGCAGAAAGTGAAGAGGAACTAAAGAGCCTGTTGATGCGGGTGAAGGAGGAGAGTGCAAAGGTTGGCTTGAAACTCAACATCAAGAAAACAAAGATCATGGCATCCGGCCCTCTCAATTCCTGGCATATAGATGGGGAAGAAATGGAGATAGTGACAGATTTTATTTTCCTGGGCTCTAAGATCACTGCAGATGGGGACTGCAGCAAAGAAATTAAAAGACGCTTGCTCCTGGGGAGGAAAGCTATGGCAAATCTAGACAGCATCCTAAAAAGCAGAGACATCACCCTGCCAACAAAAGTGCGTTTAGTCAAGGCTATGGTCTTCCCAGTTGCAATGTATGGCTGCGAAAGTTGGACCATAAGGAAGGCCGAGCGTCAAAGAATTGAGGCTTTTGAACTCTGGTGCTGGAGAAGACTCTTGCGAGTCCCTTGGACTGCAAGGCGAACAAACCGGTCAGTCCTAGAGGAGATCAACCCTGACTGCTCTTTAGAAGGCCAGATCCTGAAGATGAAACTCAAATACTTTGGCCACCTCATGAGAAGGAAGGACTCCCTGGAGAAGAGCCTAATGCTGGGAGCGATCGAGGGCAAAAGAAGAAGGGGACGACAGAGAATGAGATGGCTGGATGGAGTCACTGAAGCAGTAGGTGCAAACTTAAATGGACTCCGGGGAATGGTAGAGGACAGGAAGGCCTGGAGGATCATTGTCCATGGGGTCGCGATGGGTCGGACACGACTTCGCACATAACAACAACAACAACTATTTTCTCAGTGGAGACCCAAAGAAGCTTACATCATTCCCCTCTCCTTCATATTATCCTCAAGAAAACAACCCTGTGAGGTAGTTTAGGCTGACAAAATGGCCCAAAGAGACCCAGTGAGTGTCCACAGCAGAGTGGAGATCCAAATTGCATTTCTAATATCCTAGTCCAACACTGTAATGACCACACTGCAAATTGTTTCTGAGCTGGACACTGGAGATATGAGTATGAGCTCTGTTTAGAGCAGCTGAAGAATCTCAAGAATGTGGCTACATGTGACAAATGCCAGCTCTTTCCCTTACTTGCCTGCTTCAATGGGTTTTCCTTGAGAAAAATTCCAGCAACCCATCAGCATGGAGATGACGGCTTCCTTAATGAACTGTAACAGACTTCCTAAAACCAAACCAAGCACAAAACCGGCCCTTATTCCAATAACAGACAGCTGACTCATGTGTCAGGAATGTTGGAGTCCCCTTTTCTGTTGCCTGATGGGTCAATAGCTTATGAAGAATTCATGGAAAGGGAAGAAATAACAACAACCTTAGTTGGCTTTACATCTGAATAATATTCATTTGGGTTTTTCTCCCCATCTTGCCAGATATATCCAATATGTATCCTAAATACTTCAGTGTCAAGTAGGGTCTTCTGCTCTACCTTTTCTTCTTTAATTTCTTTTTTTTTCCACCTTGAAAACACAGCCTCCCCTCGACCATTTGCTTCTGGCCTCATCTAGTCCTGTTCTGAAAGATTATCTACCAAAGCTATTAATTAAGCCTGCTTCATTTGTGCTTCGTAGAAGGGAAAGGATAGACATATGGCTAGATAGGATTCCTCTTTTCCTTGTACTTATTTTATGAGGAAGTGTCAGCAGGATGCTTTGAAATTTTTTCCTGAGCAAGTCATCACTTCCATTAACCTGAATGATAGAGGAGCAATGAAAGCTGTTTATTCTAGGAATCATTCTCAGAAGCAGCAACATGTTATTTGGTGACATTTTTATATTCTCCCAGAGGGATGAGCATGAGTTTAATAATTCCACTTCGGTTCAGGGCTTGGGGTGTTCCCAAACTAAATCCTGAACCAAGGTGAAATTTCCCTGAATTGAACCAACCAGTTTGGATCCCCCTTTCTTCCAGCTGGGAGAGAGGGGATGGGATCACCTGGTAAGAGTTAAATAGCTTCAAAGTGGGGTGGGGAAGGGGAGTTAAATGGATATAGAATCATCATCGGTAATCATCAATCAGTAAACCTTAATAATGTCCAAGCTGACTGCTCGCCCACTATCTAATTGGCCCTCAGCCAGAAATGTCCTGCCTTGGTAGTTTAGGCCCAATCAGGAGGCAGCCTTCAGCCAGGAAGGGCTTAATAAGTAGTCAGCTCTCTGCCTCCAACTTCCTGCCAGTTTCAGAAGTTTGCTGGATGGAAGAGAAACCAGCCTCAGAGCATGCACCGCTGCCAGTAAGTTGTCCTGACCTCTTTCAACTTGGAGAGCATGGGGGGGGGGGCATGGGGCAGCCTTTGCATACCATCTAGAGGTGGGGGATTACAGGAGGTCCAGAAACAGCTGCCTGCTGGTCCTCTGGGACCCTGGATGGCCAGGAAAAGCTTCTGCCCTAGGAATGCCTACTCATGAATAAGTCATTTGAAGTATGCATTTTGCAATCTGAGAAGAATGCTTCGGGGGTAGCCATGACATACAATTGCAGCAGGGAAAATAATGCTGATGTGGATGGGACTGGGAAGATGTAGACTTTCCCTTTCTATATGGGTACCAATTTTTCCAAGAGCATCACAACAAAGAAAATTTGAGACCAATAGCATGAAAGATGGGGAAACTGTAGATGGGGCACAGAAGCACCGTGAGGCCACGAGGACATGTGGAGGGGGGGGGGAGACGCTGTTTCCCAGTAGCACATTCTCTGTAGCATCTTCCCTGTAGAAGAATAGTTGTTTTTTATACCCTGCTTTTCAAGACCACAATGCAGGTGTGCATCCTAGCACCCATTGTTTCCCTTGGTGTTTCCTCTTGTAAACTAATAGAGTTGGAAGGGATCTTGAGGGTCATCTAGTCTAACCCCCTGCACAATGCAGGAATTCACAACTACCTGCCCACCCACAGTGACCACAATATCATGGCCACATGATCCCTCAACCAAAAATCTCCAGAATCCAACCTAGCCTGGAGGAAATTCACCTACCATTCCACAGTGGCAATTAGCAATTCCCTGGGGATGCAAGGAAGGACCACAAGAGACAAACACTGGAAGATCCCTTCCTGCCCACCTACTCACATTCTGCCTAAGTTCATAAAATCAGCATTTCTGTCAGATGACTGACTAGCCTCTGCTTATAATCTACCAATGAAGGAGAACCCACCACCTCCCAAGGAAGCCTGCTGCTCTGTCAGGAACTTCTTCCGAATGTTTAGCAAAAAATTCTTTTGAATTAATTTCAACCCATTGGTTCTAGTCTGACTCTTGGGCAACAGAAAACAACTCTGCTCCATTTCTATATGACAGCCCTTCAAGTATTTGAAGGTGGTTATCATATCACCTCTTCATCGTCTTCTCTCCAAACTAAACAGGGAGACCAAGCTCCCTCAACCTTTCCTCATATAACTTGGTGTCCAAACCCCTCACCATCTTCATAGCCCTTCTCTGGACATGTTCCATCTTCTCTACATCTTTCTTCAGTTGTGGTTCCCAAAACTGAACACAGCACTCTAAGTGTGTAGAGATAAGAAGTAAAGTGTTAACATCACCTCACATGACCTGGACACTATGCTTCTTTTAATACAGCCCCAAATCCCATTTGCCTTTTTAGCTACCTAGTCACACTGCTTACTCATGTTCAGTGTATGGTCTACTAAGACGCCCAGATTAATGGCTTGCAGTCATTTAAACCTAACATCTGACAGGCTGACTCATGTTGGTGTTGTGTTCAAATGGCTGCCAGCCATTTCAGCCTAACAGCAAGGCAGCTGTGTCTGTGATCTGTTAAGCTGCAATAGCTGCAAGTCATTTCACAATCCATTTTGCTTCCCCCTGCTTGGAAGTAAGGGGGAGGGGAACAAAACAGACAAAATAAATGATATGCAGCCATTTAAACCTAACAGCTCATAGGCAGACCTGCCCTGCTCAGCCATTAGGTTTAAGTTATCTGAACAGCCAAACTGGACAAAAGTCTGCTGAATATTCGGGGAAGGACTCCCAGCAGCCATACAACACTTGGCAATGGCCACATATTATGCCAGCAGACATGCCAGGCCCAACCATGCTAGAATAAGACTTCTGGCAGTCACTGAGGCTAGACTGCAAGAGCAGAGGACACCTAGAGGTGGAGCCAGGCTTGGATGCAGAGGAGGAGGAAGCCAATGGCCAGGGTGAGTAGCAGCAGAGCAAGATGCTGGGCTCATCTGTTCCAGCAAGTCTTTCTTCCCTCAGCCACAAGGGAGTGAAGAATCACTGGGTCAAAGACAGTGATCTCAGGCCAATTCTATATTCTTAGAATTATTCATCTCACAGGTGGCTGGGGGTGGGGGAATGGTCATTGACAGCACCTGGATGTCTCCTGATGGTCTGGTGTTCTACTTCCCCCCACTTTGGCCAGGCAACTGACTGAAGGGCTGATCTGATCTAGACCCTCCCAAGACCTATGCAAAATAGAAGAGGTGGTGCCAAGCTCACTGGCCCCCATGTAAGAGGCAAGATGGAAACAGACACTGGGATTCAGCCATTCCCCCAAGACCTACATGAGGTAAATTCAGCCAGAGGGCAGCACCCAGTGGAGTCCTGTGTGAAGCAAATCAAGGCAGGGGTTGGTAAGGCAGAACTACACATGAGACAAAAGAGCTAGTGGTGCCATGCATGGCCAAGCCCACACATGGTGAGGCAGAATGTGGTGCCTGGGCCAGCCAAACTCCAGGCAAGGGCTATCGTTTTTCTGAGTAGTTGGTGCCAGGGGTGGGGATGGGTAGAAAACTGAAGATGGGGAGAAGATAAAGGAACATTAGTTGGGGAGGAGGCTGGAAAGGGGGAGAGGTAATGGGAGCTTTCAAGGAAATAATGGGAGCTTTCAAGGAAATAATGGGGAAAAGGAAATAAGGTTTATCTACACAAGTCCTGCAGATTGCATGAGCTGAATGATTTAATGATGGTAAGACATGCGATGCCACCACAACACCACTCCTATGCGCCAACTCTATAAAGACCAACAGCATATTGTGACTTCTTGAAGGTATATTGAATCTGAGATTACACAGGAATGCATCTGGTATATCATAATTATATCCACTTGGATTATTAGAAACACTGAGTGCTTCAGAGAGCAATCCTATGAAGTCATAGGATCCTAAATCCATAGAAGTCAAATCTGCTTAGAATTGCCCTATCAATTATGTTTTCCTTACAATACTCAGCGTAACTTTGAAGTATATGTTCTTCCAACTGTCCCTACCTCTGATAACCCCAGCACTTTTACAACCTTCAGATGTGATATGATAGCGTTATTTAGTGAGAAAGCCCCTTTCACTCTTAATCAAACTGGCAGCCATAGGCCTGGTCTTGGAAAATGCAGGAAGTTTTGTTAATGTCTTTTCAGGACAGTGGACTGTACATTGGTACAGCCTGTACTCACACATGTTCCTCTGTCCTATGCTGATTTATGTTGACACGATTTAGATTACTTTGGAGTGGTCTCCTCCTTTCCAAAAAATCTTACAGAGGCATATGGCCAATTAATCAAATGCAACAATAAAATATATATTTTACAATAATATAGTAGAAATTGGACAATAAATACATCTTATTGGATTCTCAAGCTCTGTACCCTTCACTATGAAATGATTTATTTGGTAAATATTGAGTAAATCTCATGTTGACTACTCCCCAGTACTCAAACGTTAAAAGCATGTATTGAAAACAGGCCTGAACTAGGATCCTAGCTCATGTTTTTGACTTGCTATCAATGTTTCGAAATACTTCTGTCTGATTGTTCAGAAAATGACTTACTACGATCTCACCCCACACAGAAAGCTGTGTAGAGATCCCTTTCAGTGATATATGATGCTTGTTGGAAATAACATAATATCTTTACGGTCCTTTTGTAGTAGAATTTATGCAATGAATACATTTAGTAGAATAATTTAGGCTATAAATTTATTTGTTGATTGACTGATAACATTTTTATGTCACCTTTTTACCTGATCCCAGCCCCCAAGGCAGCAGAGACACACAACAACATTACAATATTTGAACAATTAAACACTATTAAAATAGTCCCATAACAAACAATATAAGAGGAGGGCTAATTAACTGTTATTTTCTGCCTAGGAAGAGCTGAAAGGCCCCTCTGTCCACTACTGCCACCTGTTTATGCAACGGGAGGCCTGAGTACAGGAATATGCCCCAGCTGCAAATCTGCTGCTTTAGGGTAAATGCAGTCTCTTCCAGAACAGGAAGTAACTCAGTTCCCTGTTCAGACCTTCCTCCTACCAGCAGCTTCTCCATTTTGTTGGGATTAAATTTCTGTATGTTAAGCCTTATCCTTGTTTCCTCAATCCTGCAAGCAACACATGGCAGTGGGGGACTGCACCGGCATTATTAAAGCCTTCATCTATTTATTTATCTGTTGTTGTTGTCAGCCTTTCAGCCGTGTCCGATTCTTGGCGATCCCTTGGCACAGCTGCCGCCCTGATCCTTGATCCTACAATATCTCCTTCAGCCATGCAGTGTTCTGGCTAGTGTCCAATTCAGCTGCGTCCAACCACCATAGAATCATAGAATCATAGAGTTGAAAGGGGCCATACAGGCCATCTAGTCCAACCCCCTGCTCAACACAGGATCAGCCCTAAGCATCCTAAAGCATCCAAGAAAAGTGTGTATCCAACCTTTGCTTGAAGACTTCCAGTGAGGGGGAGCTCACCACCTCCTTAGGCAGCCTATTCCACTGCTGAACTACTCTCACTGTGAAAAACTTTTTCCTGATATCTAGCCTATATCATTGTACTTGAAGTTTAAACCCATTACTGTGTGTCCTCTCCTCTGCAGCCAGCAGAAACAGCATCCTGCCCTCCTCCAAGTGACAACCTTTCAAATACTTAAAGAGGGCTATCATGTCCCCTCTCAACCTCCTTTTCTCCAGGCTGAACATTCCCAAGTCCCTCAACCTATCTTCATAGGGCTTGGTCCCTTGGCCCCAGATCATCTTCGTCGCTCTCCTCTGTACCCTTTCAATTTTATCTACGTCCTTCTTGAAGTGAGGCCTCCAGAACTGCACACAGTACTCCAGGTGTGGTCTGACCAGTGCCGTATACAATGGGACTATGACATCTTGTGATTTTGATGTGATGCCTCTGTTGATACAGCCCAAAATGGCATTTGCCTTTTTTACCGATGCATCACACTGCCTGCTCATGTTTAGTTTACAATCCACAAGTACCCCAAGGTCTCGTTCACACACAGTGCTACCTAGAAGCGTATCCCCCATCCAGTAGGCATGCTTTTCATTTTTCTGACCCAGATGCAGAACTTTAAGGTAAAGGTAAAGGTATCCCCTGTGTAAGCACCAGGTCATGTCTGACCCTTGGGGTGACGCTCTCTAGCATTTTCATGGCAGACTCAATACGAGGTGGTTTGCCAGTGCCTTCCCCAGTCATTACCATTTACCCCCCAGCAAGCTGGGTACTCATTTTACCGACCTTGGAAGGATGGAAGGCTGAGTCAGCCTTGAGCCGGCTGCTGGGATCGAACTCCCAACCTCATGGGCAGACAGTTTCAGACAGCATGTTGCTGCCTTACCACTCTGCACCACAAGAAGTTCATTGCAGAACTTTACATTTATCTTTATTAAATTGCATCTTGTTCTCATTTGCCCATTTTTCCATTGTGTTCAGATCTCGTTGAACTCTGTCTCTATCTTCCGGAGTATTTGCCAGTCCTCCCAATTTGGTGTCATCTGCAAACTTGATGAGTAGTCCCTCATGTTCTTTGTCAGCCATATTCTTTGTCAGCCTAGTTTCCTTTTTCCACTGACCAATCCTAGCATAATTGCTTTCTCCATTGGGTTGAATCATATGATATAACCAAAGTAAGTGAGCTGGAGTTTCATGATTTTACCTACTAGTGATAGAACAGGCTTTATGGGCTGTAGTATTTCCTTGTTTGTAACTTTTGCTGTGTCCATGGAACCCACAAAAGCCTTCTCCAACACCAGAGTTCAAATTAATTGATTCTTCTCTTATCCGATTTTTCATCGTCTAACTTTCACAGCCATTGGCAGTCAGGCTTATGTCTTTGCTTTTCCATGTTCAGTTCAAGCTCATCATTGCTGAGTGACCCAGAGCAATTCAAAGTTTTATTTTCATACTGCAATTGCCATTCACATCAATTTGTGATCTAAGAAAAATGATCAATGTAAGAAAAATGAAAAATCCTATGGTACATCTCTCAAATGATTTATTTATCTAACTAGAGGGCATTATAGGCTCACTTAGAATATGAAATGCTGGGATCCCAGGATTCCAAGAAAGTTGCTTGTCAGTGATTACTAGAGCCAGTGGTATCCACTGGACAGATTGTTTGGCCAGTGTACAAATATTAAACCTACTCTAAATGACTCTTTTTATATCAGTTATTGCCACATAGTGGGCATTCATGTTCTCTGTATGGGCTGTTTTCATATGCCATTGATTCTTTAAACAACTCTCACTGCTGATGTGAATGAAAATGCCTTCACAATGGCAGCAGAGAATCCATGCCCCCGCCCCCCAGTCCCACCACATACTTCCCTTTCCTCAGGCCCTGTGACTGACATTTTGGGGAGGTTTTTAAATATGCAATTTCTAGCTCTCTGTAAAAATGGAAATATATTGATATTGTCTACTATGTTCTCTAAAAGCCCAGCTTTCATTTACAAAACTAAGTCGCTAGTGTTGCCCTATAAACCCCCTTCCCCACTAAGATCTCTGTCTTTTTGTACCAAAACAATTCAGGCTTTCAACACCTCCAGATTACAAACATATCCTCTTCTATATGGATAATGAAATAAGGAACAGAAGAAGCTACAACAAACAATGGCTCTTTCTCCAACTGTTGTGGGAGCCAGAAGGGCTTGTATGGAAGGACTGGGCAGGAAAGAGGCTGCAGTTACCCCCTTTGGCTACCAGGGGCCAGAGGAGAAGCCCTATAAGGCTTCTCATAGGAGGGGGTGGGGTAGCAGGGGCAGGGGAAATGGGATCCCAGAAGGGCTACTGCCCAGTGGGTCTGGACCTACCCCTCCCATAGGCTAGAGGGAGTGGATGAGGCCAGAATTGTTCCACCCCCAAACAGTCCTTATAAAGGTGCACTCTGGGAGGACCAGGGAGGGAGGCCTAGATTTCATCTAAACAACCAAGGACAGGTTACTGGTAGGAGTAGGAAGAGGGGGCTATGACCCATACCCCCCTCCTCTTTTTTTTTTTTTTTTAGGTTCTTCCATCAGAACAAGCTATACTAAATGCTGGCGCTATACCCAATGCTGGAGTCTGACAAACATGTACAGAAAATCTAAAACTAGTTTATTCTTGTATAAATTTGATGGCTGTATATTGACTTTTATCTAAACAATTTCCAGTGGAACACTTTGTTTTTTCCTGTATTCGTTCCCCTATTTTCAATCCCCAGAAAAATGATTGCTAGAGTTCCTCAACAGTAAGGCAGGGAAAAGGGTGATATTTTGCATACTCCCTCTTCCAACAGCATAATGAGGGGACGAGTTTCCCCCTAATTCCTCCTTTCAATGATTTGCATGGCTGTTAATCCATGTGTCTTTCAGCCCATCCTTTTTTTCTGAAAGTCCAAACAGAATGTGGAAGAGAGAGAAATGAGTGGAAGATCCATGCTCTTTCTATTGGTTGGATATTGGGAAAAGCAACTCATACAATTGGTTATATACATGGAAAGTGTCCGTGTTCCATACTTTGTTGTAGTTCAGCTACCATTTTCCTGCCTAAGGATCCCAAGTAACAAAGTTTGGACAAAAGTGAGTCTCTTAAAAGACTAAACAACCGAGGAAAATATTATAAACAAATCACACTAGGCTGGTTGTATACAAAGGGTTATTTCCTATTTTCATATTATTGGTGACACAGTGAACAAATACATGTACAACCAGAAAAATAGAATTTGAATGAAGACAAAAATATCCTAAACTCAGGAAGAAAATACATGTCACTTACTGAGCAGATTATTAGAATGGGTGAATTTCCTCTTGACCATGTGGCTGAGCAAGTAAATACCTGTTTTCAATTTCCTGTATTCCTGTTATATAATGTGGTTTTAATTGTTTTGGGTTCTGAGGCTATTTTTTTCACATAGCACAAAGATGAAAGAACAGTGGGATCTTGTGATTAGCCACCCAACTTTTAATTGATATTTGTTCTTGGAAGGAGAAGGCAAAAAATAACTGGCAGAATGAAACAAATCAGTTGCAAGTTCAGAAGAGAAGGATGAGGTTCAAGTTTTACCACGT
This sequence comes from Paroedura picta, assembly GCF_049243985.1. Taxonomy (NCBI): domain Eukaryota; kingdom Metazoa; phylum Chordata; class Lepidosauria; order Squamata; family Gekkonidae; genus Paroedura; species Paroedura picta. Next base: position 141,925,646 of record NC_135369.1, read on the forward strand.
GCCACTTTATTTAAGGCTCACAGTGTTCAGGAGCACCAAACAGAGAAGCCAGCATGAAGCAAGTTGGAGCACATTTACGGAATGTTGTTATTGTCACTGTGGCTCAAACCAAGTTTCCTGATGTCCTCCAACATTTTCCTTTCCCCTTTTACCAGACAGGAGAACACAGTGGTCCATTTCAAATTGTATTTGGCTGCCTTGTGACTAGAATAACTGTGCTCAAACTGTGGATCCATTGATGGTTTTGTGCAAATCATGGACATTGAGCTGGAATTCCTTCCTCACTTTTCTGTGAGTAAGCTCCATTGAACAAAATGAGACTTACTACCAAGAAAATTTGCTTAGGATTGGCCCCTAAGTCTGTTGCCCATAATGGTCTGTTAGCTAACTCCAGCCATTTTGGCAACAGCCAGATCCACAACTTGTGTGTTCTGGGAGCCATGAAGTTCAATTACCGCAACCTGCCACTTTTGCCTGCAGCGCTTTTCAATAGCGCTCAGACTTAGCAACATTGCCCTTTGTGCAGAATTGCCCTAACTAACCCCACTAAGTCACACCCCCCCCCATGTTAGCCGAGGGACACCAAGTTGCTGGTCACTGTAATATATACCACTGAAATATGGGAGTGAGGCAGTCAGATTATTCAGATGGACCCAGGGGGCTCAGATCGAATATCGGGACCACTCACCGTGGCCTCATCCATATGCTTGGCGGAAGAGCCCTGCGGAAAGCTATTAACTCCGGCAGGGCCTTTAGCTCTTCCGGGAGCTCATTCCACCAGGTGGGGCCAGGTCCAAAAAAGCTGTGGCCTGGGTCGAGGCCATGCGAACATCCCGAGGGCCTGGAACCACTAGTAGGTTTGCACCCGCAGACCAAAGAGCCCTGTGGGGGGGCATAAGCAACCAACAGTCCCGTAGGTAGGCAGGACCCAGGCTGCATATAGCCTTAAATGTTAAAACCAAAACCTTGAACTTGATCCAGAAGTAGATTGGCAACCAGTGCAGATGTTGAAGCACCGGCTGAATATGGGCTCTCCGAGGTGTCCTAGTGAGGACCTGCGGTAGTTACAGTATCCTAATCTGGAGGTGACTGTTGCATGGATCACTGTGGCGAAGTAATCTGAGGACAGGTAGGGTGCTAGTAGCGTAGCTTGGCGAAGATGAAAAAACGACATTCGGGCTACTTTCATGACCTGATCCTCCATGAAAAGGGAAGCATCAAAGGTCACGCCCAAATTCCTAGCCATTTGTACAGGTGTTAATTTCACTCCATCGAGGCAAGGGAGATGCACTTCCTGATCCGGCCCTCTTCTATCTAGCCACAGGACCTCCATCTTGGAGGGGTTGAGTTTCAGGCAATCCTGCCTGAGCCATTCAGCCAATGCTTCTAAACAACTGGCAAACGTATTTGGGGGGGGGGGTACTCCGGGTGGCCATCCATTAGGAAGTAGAGCTGGGTGTCATCTGCATATTGGTGACACCCCAACCCATAGCCCCGGACCAGCTGGGCTAGAGGGTGCATATAGATGTTAAAAAGTGTGGGAGAAGAAGAAGAAGAAGAGTTGGTTCTTATATGCCGCTTTTCCCTACCCGAAGGAGGCTCAAAGCGGCTTACAGTCACCTTCCCATTCCTCTCTGGCCCTGGAAGGGTTTCCTGAATTGGGTGGGAGTTGATTAATTGTGTGTGTGTGTGTGTGTGTGTGTGTGTGTGTGTGTGTGAGAGTATCGCCCCCTGCGGAACCCCACATGGGAGCTCGCAGAGGTCCGATAATTCATCCCCCACTGCAACCCTCTGCATCCGGTTCTGGAGAAAGGAGACCAGCCATTGTAGTGCAGTCCCTCTTATTCCGGTTCCTGCCAGGCTGTGTGCCAATATCTCGTGGTCAACCACATCAAATGCGGCTGACAGATCTATTAATACGAGTATGGCGGAACCACCTTGGTCCAGCTGGCGCCGGATATTATCGATCAGGGTGACCAGCGCGGTCTCCACCCTGTGCCAGGACGGAAACCAGATTGGTATGGGTCGAGGGCTGAACTTTCCTCCAGAAATTCTAGAAGCTGGTCCGCCGTTTTCCGCTCTATCACCTTTCCCAAAAATGCAAGACGCAGGACTGGACGGTGACTGGCGGGGTCCCGCGTCTCTAGAAATGTTTTTTTCAGCACACACCACTGGTTCCTTAAGTCCCTCGGGGAACTCTCCAAATGTTAAGGAGAGGTTGGTAATCTCCCTCAAGGGACCTCCTACCCGTTGATCGACTGATTTCAGCAACCAGGACGGGCAGGGACCTAAGGGGCAAGTGGTTGCTCTGACTGAATTCAGTAATTAGAGAACATTCTTTCATTAGCACCTTATCAACTTTTTTGAAGTTGTAAGAACTAGGTTGGATCCAACATAACATTTCCACTTTTACTAGAGCTCTTGCAGGAGTAGGAAAATAAGGGGCAAAACAAGGATGGCTGATAGCATGAAACCAGACTTATTGTGTCTCCACTTGTATTTCTGCCTACACAAGATCTTGTTTGACCAATTTGTGAGTACTACAACCAGATCTTTTGCAACCAGCTTGTGAGCATTACAGTGCTGCATGAGATCTTGCTCAAGTGGAACTATGTTAAGTCTATGTTTCTACTTGTGCAGGATTCAAGCCATTGTCTGGAAAGAATGCTATATAATAGCCTGTTCCCTTTTCTTTCTAAGTGGGTATAAGCAGCACTAACAGGGTATAGCTGAAATCTGGAGAGACAAAACCAAAGCACAGCATCAAACTAACATAACACATTTCATTAAAATATGCTCATCCCATCCCCTGAGAATGTTAAACCTTCTAGAGCTGAATACCATATTTGATGAAAAGGCACTGCTGATCACAGTCAGACTCGCATGATTAAAAATTTGAAACATTAACCCCCAGAATTCAAAGCATCTAGATAGAAGGATGGGACCTTGTGAGGGTAGAAGAACATTCGCCAGCACTTGGACTCTCTCCACCTTGAGCAGCAGGTGTCTATGTCTAAATTACTATTGCTTGAAGCGGTAACACCCTGTTCTGTGAAAGCTGTTTGTGGTTAAAGCCCCTCCTTATCTCTTGACAGGTTAAGTGGGGTGAGATTTCCAGCTGGTGAAATGGATAGCCTTCAGCAAGAAGAGAGGTGGTAGACGTGATAAAGCACATGAAGAGGAATAGTTCTTTTCTCTTTGCTTTTTTCACAGCTTCATCTTGAACAGACTAGGAAGCATTTAGGATGCTTTAGGATGCTTAGGGCTGATCCTGCGTTGAGCAGGGGGTTGGACTAGATGGCCTGTATGGCCCTTCCAACTCTATGATTCTATGAAGCATGCTTTAAGCTTTTAGGAAATCTAGCACTTTAAAACGGTCAGACTTATGACAATATGGACAACATACAGGTATTAATTTTGGTGGCTGCCCCCCCCTTTTCTTTTCTCCATGTGTACTTCACATCAGCATTTCATTTCAATGGTAAGAAAAGTCCACCCAATCTGTTTGCTCCAGGCACTGGTCAAAGTGTCGTGATATAATTTATCATTTAAAAACATTCCCTTATATTTAACAGTGTTTGGGAAAAGGTAATTTGAGAACTTGCCCAAGGTTTTTCTAGGAGGAGACTGCTGAGCAAAATGTTTCCACTGGTTTTCATATTAAAACTGTTTTTAGGCATTCATCATTCTGGTAGTCTTTATCTATGAACTCCGAATCATTACACAGAGGTTTGGGGGAATCGGACATGCAACTGTCCTTGCCCACAGGTTCTGTAATTCATGTGCTTATTAGTAGGAAACTAATGGCCTGTCAGTTAGGGGTCGTCCAAATGAAAGCCATAGCAATAAAGCTATTCCCCCTTTCTTTCCTTTCAGATAGTTTACATGGGACAACATAGTCTTAGCAAATTCCTTGTGAATCCTGAATCTGATCAGTCACTTATCTTGCTGAAAGTGGCTTCCTCACAGAGAAACCAGAGACTGCTAAAGAACTATAAAATGTGACTCTGAAGATCGAGCATTGGCACATAAGGGCAGGGGAGTATGTAGGCATGTTACCTCTTAATGTTTCAACACAAACAGTTCCTGACTGCTTGTATCCATCCACATTTCTTTAGAAAACTGTCGTTGCAATCTTGCAGATGTGGGAGACTTGGTGGTGAGGGCATGGGGCAGGCTATGACAGCCAATGTCTCATTACATGATTTCCAGGGAAAATCCAGACGTAACTCAGAACTACCTACCCCACAACCGTTTTGAGTTTTCCCTGGAAGTTACCTAGTCCTGCAGATGACAGTGGCATAAAAAAAAGAAAATCTAGCACTGCCAGTAGGAATATTGATGGGCAAAGAGATTTGCCAGTGTGAACAGAAGACCTGGTAGCCCTAGTCAAACAATCACTAAGATGATGCAAATGTTCGTGTACAGGTCCTTAAAGCTTGTGCTTTTTTTGCATGAATAGGATCCACGATGCCGTGCAATTTTGCAGTACTGCCCACATTGTGGAATGCTCATATGAGCAGATTTTAATGCAAGTCAGCTGTTGGCATATTGTCAGAGCCAACTCCAGATTATAATTCTTGCTTTGACAAAAACGAAAGATGCAGTATGGCTTCCAGGAAGGTTTCAAATTTATTTTTGGCAGCCGGGGTCTTGTGTTTTTACCATCTAAACAAAAATGTAAAGAAAGAAACAGGCAAAAATATAACAAATGCTGCTTTTTGGCATAAAAGAAAATGCACACTCGGGAATGGCAGCACTTACCAAATTTATGTGTGCTGTAGAGTGTAAAAGGTGTAATTTCTCTGTAAGATAGCAATGAAAACTGCCCTGTGAGTTCTTGAGGCCACATACAACTTCAAATCATTGTGTACTGACTCTAAATATAGCACTGTCTCTAGTTCATTTATTTCTATTTATATTCTGCCATTCCCAACAACATGGTTCATGGCAGATAACAATAATAAGCCCCACAGCGAGGGTCTAGATCTAACCTGCACTGGCCTCAACTATAACCCTGGTGGAAGAGCTCTGTCTTGTAGGCCCTGCGGAAACGAGAAAGCTCTGTCAGGGCCCTCAGTTCTCCTGGGAGCTTGTTCCACCAGATTGGGACTAGGACCAAAAAAGCCCGGGACCTAGTTGAGGCCAGGTGAAGCTCCCTTGGGTTCGGAAACTGCAACAAATTCATAACCACAAAAAGTGGCATCCTGCAATGGGCATAAGGAGATAGGCGGTCCCGTATATATGAGGGCACAAACCATGGATGGCATTAAAGGTTAAAACAAAAACCTTGAACCTGAACCTGAACCTGACAACCAATGCAGCTGCCTCAGCACCGGCTGGATATGGGCCCTCCAAGATGTTCCTGAGCGGACCCTAGCAGCTGCATTTTGCACCATCTGCAATTTTTTGGGTCGGGGACAAGAGTAGACTAGCATGGAGCGAATTACAGAAGTCTAGTCTGGAGGTAACCGTTGCATGGATAACTATAATCAAACAATCTGATGGCAGGTAGAGTGCTAGTAGCTTCCTAAAACATTTCCCTTTTTCTAGTCTTTCTTTACCAATTGTTAAAATGGAAAGAGAACAAATCTCTAGAAGCTTCCAGTCTAAGAAATTCCTACCAAATCTGGCTGTGATTTATCTCTCTCTCAAGGCCTCATTTCCCACTACTGCATTGTGTAAAAGATGATGTAATGTGGCCATTTCTTAACCTCAACTATGTCTGTGGTGCTTTTCTGTTTAGCTCCTGGTCAGCTGGCGTGGGTAGCAATGGGGAGATTACAGTACATTCTTTTCCTTTCTTCGTACCTCCAGAAACCTTCTTAATGATTTTCCCCCTCAAATTTTTATTCTGGGTATTGACAATTGCTGCAAATTACTGATGTGCTTGCTAGTATAAGAAATCCCACAGTTAGATTTCAGGATGTTGAAGGCTATTCAGAATTCAAAGGAAATTCTTTTAAAGCCACTGCTGAAGCATGCTGCGGTGCAGGGCATAATGCCACAGGGTACTCATCTAAGATGTCTGGTGCTAGGTTGAGAGTTTATGCGAAGGTAGGAAATATATTATCAAGTCTGTTTTCATTTGTTTTGTTTGCAATGACTAACTTCTTTGTTTCACTCATTTTTCTTGCATTTTTGTTTCTTTCAAAGCTATGTTATTTTTACTACATTTATGCATAATTTGCCCTTTTTATGCATAATTTTATATCTTGAACCTTATTAGTAAGGCTGGAGTTAAATATTTAAATCAAATAAACACATATATTAATTTTAACAGTACTGTTGTTGATATTTTTTTAAATATAGTTGAAAAGATGGTGGGAAAAGATGGCTGTATTTTCATTCTGAATGGAAAAATCACATGTCAGAAACAAGAATTTTAGAATCAAGAGTATGTTCATTAAATTCCAAACCCCTATCTCAAATAATTTCCAAAACCTTCCCAGAAGCAAACTCCAAAAAAATTCAATAGCAGAAGAGCTCACATAGCAATATGGCCACCCCAAAGTGACCTTAGCAAAACCTCATCAGCCCCAGATCACAATACTCCAGATGCTCCTACACAGTGCTCATATACAGAAGGCTTCTATCAGTAACACCAGAAATTCCCTACAGTGTCATGCAACATACCCCATGTCTCTGCGCACAAACTGCACAAACTTACTGGCTCAATGATAAAGTAGCCAACTTTTGCTTAGAACATTTCTGTAGAAAGAGTGTGGGGAAGGTGGAGTTTGGAGATGGGAGGGAGCTCAATAATGATGTCAGTCCATATGGTCTAACCTCTGAAGCTGCCATTTACTCCAGGAGAACTGATCTCTGTAGTTTGGAGATCACTTGTAGAATTCCAAGCCCTACCTGGAGGATGGCAAACCTATGCAAAGATGTTACTGCACTAGCCCAGCTGGTCCGGTGCTATGGGCTAGGATGTCACCAATATGCGGATGATACCCAGCTCTACGTCTTAATGGATGGAAGGCCGGATTTCCCCTTGAATACATTTGCCAGTTGTTTGGAAGCAGTGGCTAGATGGCTCAGGCAGAGTTGCCTGAAATTCAACCCCTCCAAGACGGAGGTCCTTTGGCTGGGGAGAAGAGGTCAGGATCAGGAAGTGCGTCTCCCATGCCTGGATGGGGTACAATTAACACCTGCACCAGTTGCCAGGAATTTGGGAGTGACCTTTGATGCCTCTCTTTCTATGGAGACTTAGGTCACTTAAAACCGGACGGTTTTTTTCCATCTTCGCCAAGATAGGCTACTAGCACCCAACTGTCTTCAGACCACTTGGCCACAGTGATCCATGCAATGGTTACTTCCAGACTAGACTTCTGTAACTCGCTCTATGCAGGCCTGCCCTTGCCCTTGCCCTGGAAGTTACAACTGGTACAAAATGCGGCTGCGAGGGTCCTCACTGGGACATCATGGAGGGTCCATATTCAGCCGGTGCTTCGACATCTGAACTGGTTATCAGTCTGTTTCCAGATCAAGTTCAAGGTTTTGGCCATGACCTTTAAGGCTATATGCGGTCTGGGTCCTGTTTACCTGCAGGACCACCTAGTTGCTTATGCCCTCCGCAGGGCTCTTTGCTCCCCGGGTATGAATTTACTGGTAGTCCTGGGCTCTTGGGATGCTTGCCTGGCCTTGACCTGGGTCAAAGCCTTTTCAGTCCTGACCCAACCTGGTGGAATGAGCTCTCAGAAGAGCTAAGGGCCCTGCCGGAGCTGTCACCTTTCCACAGGGCCTGCAAGTTGGAGCTCTTCCACTAGGCATACAGTTGAAGCCAGGGCATGGTCCCGCTATTCAATCTGGGACCCCCCATATCTATCGTGTCCATTTATTGATCTGTTCCCCACTCTCATCAGTAGGACAGTAAGAATGTTGGCCCTGGCTGGTCGAGGGGTTGAGTTGCTAGTAGGTTTTCTGTCGTCTGCTGTCTTATTGTTTAATAATGTAGTAAGGGCATTATGAAACTCAAATACTTTGGCCACCTCATGAGAAGGAAGGACTCCCTGGAGTAGAGCCTAATGCTGGGAGTGATTGAGGGCAAAAGAAGAAAGGGGATGACAGAGAATCAGGTGGCTGGATGGAGTCACTGAAGCAGTCGGTGCAAACTTAAATGGACTCCGGGGAATGGTAGAGGACAGGAAGGCCTGGAGGATCATTGTCCATGGGGTTGCGATGGGTTGGATATCACTTTGCACCTAACAACAACAAAGGACATTATGGGTTTTTATTGGTTTTTTATTCTTTTACTATGTAAACCACCATTTGGCCAATTGGGAACAGAGGTAAATAAATTAAATAAATAATAAATAAATAACAATAAATAAATAGGGCTGCTTAGCCAGAAAGAGAGAGGAAAACAAAGGGGAAATCTTGGCTTTTTTGGGAGGGATGTGGGCAGTGTCATCATAACTGCTTTGAATTATTATCATTATTGCAAATTATTTCCCGCCACTCCCTTAAGGCTCATGGCGGGTTACAGTGTCAGATAAAAACCCAGAAAAATCCCCATTAAAACCCCTGACATAAAACCATAAAATACAACAATATCAAAATATCAAAACTATACAATAAGATATGGCGTAAACATTGTCCCATCCCTAGTAAACCCCAGCAATACCTCTGGAGGGGGAGGAGGGCACAGATGAACTTGCAAGGTGCCACTCCTACAGGCCATGATCTTCCTTGCTGCCCAACTTCAACCATAGACCTGGTGGAAGAGCTCTGTTTTGCAGCTCCGCCAGGAGCTCATTCCACCAGATCGGGGCCAGGACCGAAAAGGCCCTGGCCCTGGCCCTGGTCGAGGCTAGGTGTGCTTCCCTGGGGCCAGGAATGACCAACAAATTAGAATCCAGAGATGCCTAGAAATGACAGGACCTGTTTCTATTTAATTTTTTTTTCAAGGGTAAAATAGGGCTAATTTTTCTTGCTTTTAATAAAATTGGGGGGAGGCTGTTAAACAGGTATGGTTAAACAATTCAGGGAAAATATCCTTTGATTAAACAAAGAATTCAGTTTTTATTCTTCATCATGTTCTTCCACCAAAAATTCCACAACTAAGTGGGAGAGGGTTGATGACATGCCTAGGTGTGATGTCACACAGCCACTCTCCGGTATTGGGTCAGTGATGTTCTCCCAAAAATTTGGCACATGGCAAACCACAGAGGACAGTAATTCTTGCTTGCCACTCAGTCACAGTTTCCCAGCAATGTCAGGGAGCACTGGTAACAAAGACAGCTTAAAATTAAACATGTATTGTGTAAATTAATTCACATTGTTACAGTGCTTAAATGATGATCACTTTCAGAGTTTGATTTCCTGTTTTCAGTACTTCGCAAATAAATGTATTTGGACAGGGTAGAAGGGATTTAGCTGTCAGAAATATAAGCCTAAAAATGCTGTAGGTAAAGCTCACTCTGGTTATTATTTTAATATGAACATGCCTATGTTGATTAAGAGTTAAATTCAAAACAGACTCCAAGATGCAAACTGATTCAAACAGACCACCATTTGGATGGCCAGACGAGGCAAGCATTATAGAGTTTAGAGACTTAAAAAGACTATTCTGAGAGGCATAGATGTATTCTGAGCATGCTGTCATTGAATAAATTGAGGCAATCCACATAGCTAGTTTTAAGATACAATGAACACATTTTCTCCACACAATGGTGTACTTAGGTTTGTGATAATATGGAGGAATTTTCATGCAACATGGCTTCTTACGCCATCTTTTCCACACAGCAACAGCTGCAACTGACCATGTACAAGCAGCTAGTTTGCAATCACCAGCTGTCCCTTGAGGTGGTATCTGTGAGCATGCAATGCCAGTTTTCTGTTATGTCTTGTGGATTTGCCGCACTGATCTTGACAAGGGAACTGCCACTGAACTGCACTGTCATTTAAATTATGTCATTCAATAAATTCACTGGAACGCAAGATATGTTTTTAACACTTCAGGCTTTAGGTTTCCACAGAGCTGTGCCAAATGTGTGTCCATTTTGATTTGATGTCAAAGTGTTTGATAGTGCGGAGAAAAACAGCAAAGTGTCCTGTGACACCTCAAAGATGAACTGAGGCATAGGCTTTTGCTGGCTAGAGCCCACTACATCACATACACGTACATAATACAGAAATACTGAGAAATGTAAACAATGGATCCCAAAGGCCATAAAATGAAGATGAATAAAAGCTTTAGGACCAAGAAGCTTCTGCCACAATGTTTAGTAGTCTGTAAGATGCGAGTCCCTTGGACTGCAAGGCCAACAAACCGGATCATTGTCCATGGGGTCGCAATGGGTCGGACACGACTTCACACCTAACAACAACAACAAAGATGCCACAAGACTCTTGAGTTTTATTTTGTTTTTGTTTTGTTTTGTGGTTGATCTAACAACCTAAAATGGCAATCTGTTTTAAACAACATCCATTAATCCAAACTTCAAACACAATTAAACTTATTTTGGAACTGCATTACAACTATAGCAACATCTATTGCCATAAATTACAGTTCTCATTCCCCCCCCCCCATCCTTCCTACGATGCCCAGTCAGTCCACGTGCCTGCCTACCCACTGCCTTGTCACAGGTCCTGTGAAAGCAGAGGGTTCTTCTTCTCTTCAGACATCCCTAGAAGCCTCCTTTAAAAGGAATTGTTGTCCCCACTAACATCCAATCCACCCCTCCAGTGCCTTGGCCAATCCCTGGTTCCCCCCCCCACACACACACCTGGCCCTTTCCTTCCATTTCTGTCTCCTCCCTATGCTCAGGCTAGCCAGCCAGTGAGGATGTCTGCTGGGTCTCTTGGCAGTGCCTGCGTGAGCCCCCCCCCTCCCACTGTCCCCAGCAAGTCTGACCCCAAGCCTGAGCTGTCTGTGGAGACTGTTTCTGGGGCATCATTCCTGCCCCTGCCAAACTGAGTTCCACCCCATCAGTCATGGCCTCATTGTTGGCCACATTGGAGAAGCTGCTCATAATTCCCCTGGCCTCTGCCCCACAAGTGGCACAAGGAATTACACACCCAGGTAGAGCCACAACAGAGCTCTCTCTAGTCATTTGCTGTGAGATTTTCAGTGCAAGACCTGGAGGCCATAGTTTACTCCGGTATTGCCTAGTTGTAAATTACAGTATCCTTACTGTTCAGTTCCTTTTGCCAAGATTTTGTTGTGATGTTTCTTTGGTTTGCTTCAGGCCTGCTCGTTACAGCTACTTTCCTCACCATACTTTGCTGTCAAGCATTGTTAATATAGGATTACAGAATTTGTAAGTATTTAGCAGAAAGCAATTTAAGTCACCAAAATGAAAAGCACTGCAACTATAAAAGCAGTGGAGTTCCAACCCCCTAACTTGTGGGTCAGAATTCGTCTCTTGGGATTCTTAATTCTGTAGTCAGATATAGTACAGAAATGAAACACTGGGGCAACCATGGTTTTATATAATTGTATTTTAATGGCAAAATCATTAAATAATTGGAGCATGCACTTGTTGGATATTATTGAATACCTGTCTGAACCGAAACACATGATATGTCGGTTTTTAAAAGTTTCCAACCCCCCCCAGAAATGTTTAGATATTGGCTCCTTTTAATCTGTTTTACAGAGATTGTATGAGGCAACATAAAAGAAGTACAAGGTAGAGCAAGGGGAGACAGTTATCCTGCCTATGAATAACTGACAGGGGTGTCCTCCAACCAGAAAAATTAGCAGCTGCTCATACCAAAGAGGGTCATCATAAGAATTCTTCTGTAAGCAGTGTTTCCATGATATTTTAACAAGGTAAATCTCAGCTCCCATCTATTAACTCTTCTCAGGAAAAAGACAGACAATCTCCCACACAAATCGAAAGGAAACTGTTGGTTTAAACAAAGCCATAACATGGGCAGGTAGAGTTTAATTCTGCCCCTTGCCTTACCTTATGCTTCAAATACCACACCAGGGCTAGGTTCTCATGCTGTAAGCCAAGCATGCTAGGTGGGGGGGGGATGCAATTAACCAAACATAGCAAGAGATATCAAAGGTTTTATTTTCTCCCTTTGTGTCCATATTCTCATTTTATATTTATCATACAGGCCTCCTATCAGCCTACCTGAGAATCCCAGGGGAAAAAGAAGAACTCACAAACCAATTCACCCTGCTGTGAAATTCAGAGGGGTTGTTTTGGCCATTAAATTTGGGATGATTTCTCACATCTGCCTGTAATTAGGTAAGATGAGTGCCTTAATTAACAGCCTGATAGTTTCATCCTAATTGCTTGAGAGAGAGGGGAAAGTTACAGGCAGAAATAATTTCCTCACTGAAACCAGTGCAAGCACTGACACCTTTAGTGGTGCTTGTAGAGAATTTGAATCAAGGGTTGTTGTTGTTTTTTTTATTCCCCAGATGAAACATAGAGGTGAAAAAATCTGTTCTCATCATTATTAAATAATTCTCCACAGTTCTATGTTCTTGTCACTCTTGTTATCAGTACCTCTTTTAATCTGGGTAAAAGAGTGAAGGCAATTTGAAGAAAAAGATGTTGCCCAAACTTCTGCCCTTTTTATTAGGTGTTAGGTTCTTTGTGGCTTTAATTGCTCACGAGAACACTAATAGAGACTCAAACCTCAGATGCTATCTGATATGTTGCATACTGAAAACATCTGCCTGAAATGCTGTCATGAAAATGCCAGACCATGAACTGAAAATGCCAGACCATGAACTGATTTCATGACTCAGACACCAATACATTTTATAGCTTGGTGGCCTTTAAACTGACTTTATTTCTGGCTGGAATCATGGTAGAAAAGAAAGTATAATGGAACAAATTAAACAAGGGATTCCATCCCCCAGTTTTCATACAACCATTACAAGCACCAAGTATTAAGCCTTGTCTCATGCTAGGTAAAATGTTTGCAGCTGTCTCTGTACAAACATAACAGCTTATCCAAATATGCACAAAAAATGTAAACTGCATTCAGAAGAATGAGTCCCTGACTTACCAGGGCCCTTTATTTGTGACCTGCAGGGTGGGCGGCATGCCCGGCTGGCCACCATCTCCCTGTGGCATGTCCTGGTGCCCTCAAAATTTATGCAGACCTCTGCAACTCTTCTCTTAAGCAGCCAATCAGAAGGCTGGCTGGGGTGAGCCCTGAGCTTTCGGGGGTGGGTTGCATATAAATATAAATATATAAATAAATGTTGTTTAATCTGTAGGCTCAAGGAAGCCAGGACACTGGGAGTTCAATCAGCTCTTTACTGTGATCTCAGCATAATGATATAAGAGGCAAAACTGAAATGAGAAAAACCCACCAACAGCCCCGACTTATATGTAAATATAGAACAAAAGGATCTCTTCACGCAGTAACCTCATTGGCCCTAAGCAGAGACATCTCATTGGCTGTTAACTCTGGCATTTCATCGGGTACAGGGCAATGGTAATCCTTGTTCCCCAATGGCTGTTTTTACAATTCCCAGCTAGGATCTCAAGCTCCTGATTAGGTGATCTACGATCCCAGCTCTGGTACTGTAGGGCAGTGGTCCCCAACCCCTGGTCCGGAGACCGGTACCAGTCCGCAGATCAGTCGGTACCGAGCTGCAGCAGCTCCTTGTCCTCCTCCCCAGCTGCTGCCTTGGGGGCTGTCCTGCCACTCTACCGCCAGCTCACCTTTGGTGCTCTCCAGCGGCCGCCATGGCTGGGGCTCCCCCTTGGCTGGCAGCACCCCCCAGCAAGTGGTGGGAAGTCCTGGGCACCAGCAGGAAAGCAAGTGGAGCAGGGGCTCAGGCAGCGGCAATGTCCCTCAGCAAAAGACTACCCCCCCCCCCAGGCCTCAGTAAAATTGTCAAGCATTGACCGGTCCCCGGTGATAAAAAGGTTGGGGACCACTGTTCTAGGGAACTGCATATATAACAGATGTCTTGGGACAGGACTGGGCAGGCAGACCTTAGCAGTGTGGTCTCCCTACCTAGCTGTCTGGTGCACCTGAGCCACATTTGCTTTTGGAGACCTTTCTCACCCAGCTCTCCCTCCCTGTGGTGGCACACTTTGCTTACTTGCAAATTTGTCCTGTTACGTTCCTTCTTATTCCTGTTGTGATACCTGGGTGGGCAGTTTTGTCATTAGGCTAGATCCATTTTGAGAGAAGATTTGCCGCATCAGCTGTGAATGCAACTGTGGCTTCTATTAAGGAACCTTTGGGGGCAGGGGCCTAGGGCTGGGCTCTCCTTTCCTTGTGGCCAGGTATTCCCATTTGATTCAGGTGAGTAACCATGTTGGTCTGAAGCAGCAGAATAAAACTTAGAGGCCAGTGGCACCTTTAAGACCAACAAAGTTTTATTCTGGGTATAAACTTTCATGTGCATGCACACTTCTTTAGATACATTGAAACAGAAGTCACCATCCTTTATATATAGGTGAGTACTTTACATGAGAGTGTTGCCAGGAAGGGCCAATTAGAGTCACGATAAGTAACCAAGCAATAAATATAACTAATACTGGATGAAGGTGATTGGTAAGACCTGTGAATAGTGACAAATTAGCATATAGAGTAATAAAGATATTTCTAAGCAGATGTGAGGACTGAATGATGTTAACATGTGTAGTAGAATAAGAAATCAGTACCCCTCAAGCTCTGGCAGTTCTATTCTCCAAAGTGTTAAAATAACTCAGTAATCTCGCTTTCTAGTTTGTTTCTGAAGTTCCTTTGCACCAAAATGGCTACTTCAATCTTCCATTGAATGTCCTGAAAGGTTGAACTGTTCTGTTTCTCAGTTTTGTGATGTCAGATTTGTGTCCATTTATACTTCGGCATAGGGTTTGACATGTTTGCCCTATGTAGAGAACTTAAGGCCATTGTTGGCATTTAACGGTATATTCAGTGTTAGAGGATGAGCAAGTGAATGAACCTGAGATGGTGTAGCTGATTTTGTTAGGTTCCATCTGGGTGTCATATGGCAGCAAAGTTGGCATCTGAATTTACTGTAAGCTATGGTATTAGTGTCCATGTTTAAATTAGATGTTGTATTACTGTAGGTGAGGAGGGGATCTGTCTGTGGCAAGAAAAGGTTTGCTCCCCTGTACTTCTGAAAGAGAACTGACTGTCAGTATCTAGTAGAGGTTGTAAGTCATTGATGCTTTGAACTGTTTTGAGTTGAAAGCTGTTATTGTCTTTTGGGCCTGTCTTCCTGGGCTTCATTATGGCTTTGTCCATCTGTTTATTGACTTTGTCAGGTAGATATTTCAATTCCTAAAAGTTCACTGTAGAATCTCTGGAGCAGATGTGGCTGGAGCATAGAGCCTGTCTGTATACAATGGATTGTTTGGTATGTTTAGGATGGTAGCAGAAGGCATGTAGGTATGTTTGTCAGTCAGTAGGTTTCCAATATCAGTTGGTCTCTATGTGTCCATTTTTAGAGATCTTTTTGACAAAGTGATGGTGCACCAATACAGCATTGGAGTGATGAGGAGGGCAAGAATTTAGCAGAATAACCAAAGAAAATTTATTGAGAGGAACTGAAGAACAAGCAAGCATTAAGTTTCATAATCATGTGCATCGCAACATCAAAATACAAAGGAAGCCCCCGACTGCTTGTATCCCAGTCCCAATACCCAGTTAATGCTTATCAGTGGATAAACATTGTTAGATGCTATAAAGAGAATGGAGAATTAAGGCAATGGGAAGGAAAAAAAAGATAGGGCAGAAAAACAAGAGATATTATTCTGATGAAAGGTGAGAGTAACTCTGCCTGGATTGTACAGTGATACAACTATCCCTAGAACTTCAATATTTAATGTTACCAGATTTGGAAATGATCTGTGGTTGTATCATAGGAGCCCTCTACTCACACAAAAGGGAAATGATTGATTTTATTCAAATCCTCTTCCTTACTGACCTCAGTTATAGTACAGTTTTATTTGTTTATTTTCCCATGCTCTCTGCAGAAGGTTTCCAGAGGTCATGAGGACTGCTGAGGAAAGGGTTCATCAGGGAAAGCTCCCCCTCCATGGGCAGAAAACTTGTACGAAACAGCTCCTTATATTTAAGGGTGTCCTTAACATCTGGATGAGAATTCACAGAACAGATTACTCATTTTCTCTCCAATGCAATGAACCCTCCTGCCCCCGCCCCCATACACACATCTTTTTGAGGCATTGAAGTGAAGGAGAGTCACTGCCAATAAAAGCATGCTACAACATGGGTCTCATTCTGTATGGAAATAGGTTCTCTATGGAACCTATTAGGTTATATTCCAAAGTTTCTGTATTTGTGGATCACATATGCTTTCATGTGACATGGGGCAGCAGAGTTAAATCCATGGGCCACACTGCTGTGTGACATCTTTTTAAAATGTTTTATGGAAAGCAAATATAGAAAGGTGATTCTTGGTGGAAATACAGAGACAGATGTGCCGGTTTGATTTTGTAAGGCCACGGTAAAGGAAAATGGAGATGCCTGGCACACTTTGCTTTTGCATTTTTTTCTAGAACCAAAAGAGTACACATTTAAAGTCTGAGTGGAAAAACCCATTTGGAGTTTTCCCTCTTTACGATCATTCCTCATCAAATAAAATAAACATCCAAACTCTACTAGAAAACCCTGGACACCAACATGTGTCCTTTTTCTCTGTTATTGTACAGTGAGCACATGATGTGCTGGAGAAAGGCTGAGTAAGTGGAAGCAGTTCTGAACAAGATGTTCACTTTTGGCATTTTTATAAGAAGTGATGGATGTGATATACTTGCCTCACTAATTGTTTTTCTGTCTGAGGTGATGAAAGGCGTCAAATGATGGGCTTGGGCACTGTAATCGGTGTCAGTGATAAAGCAAGGAAATGTGTTGAAACACATAAGTTTCTAGATAACTGAGAAGGGAGATGTGTAGTGGAGTTTGCCTTTTTGGACTGGCCGCTTATTTGTGCAAATTCCTCACAAGAACAAAGACTTATTTCCCCTCTAACTCCCTTACAAGAGAGTTATGGTGAGAGCATACAAAGGTCCCTTATGAGTCATAGCATCTCAGTACTGTCTACCCTGAACGTCTTTGGTTTGAAAAGTTCCAGATGAAGGTCTTTCCTAGGCCTGCTTTTTGTGATCCTTGGCAACCAGGGATTGACTGTGTAACATTCTGCATGCAAAGTAATGTGCTTGACTGATTGTTACCATCTATATACTAATAGCCAAATCTGAGGATACTTAAATATGAAGACTGGAACAATGGCTTCTAATTTTGAGGCCATAAATTATTTTCCAAATGATTCCATACTAGGACATTCCCAAATCTTGAGGGCTAGAATCATTTATAAACTATCATATCTCCAAAATGTATTTAAAAGTGTCTATCAAAAACCATTTTGGGAGACCAAACAGTACACTTCTGAAGAAGCCTAAATCAAAGGTCAACAGATAGGAAGCATTTAAAGGCAGCTTTCTATCATAATTGACAGCCACTTGGGTTTAATGTGTATAAAGTTGGCCTGGAAGTGCAAGGCTTAGCTGCAAATTCCCAATCAGCCACAAATCTCAGTGGCTGAGCTTGTAATAAACAAATAAGACCTCAGATCAGTACTCGGGAATGTAACTGGGACCCCTCTATAGATTCCCCCAGAAAGGCAATGCATGCAGGGATGCTACTTCCACAGTATATCATCATGTCTCAAGTTCAAACACTAGAAAACAGAATACCATTCAAGGAGTATTAGTTTTTGAACAGTATATTTCTCTTAACTGGTAACAATCTGGCCTATGCATTGAATGTAATAAAATTTAAGTATGTAGCATAGAAACAGTGTGTTCAGAACCAAGGAGAAAGCACGCCAAGCAGTACATTATTGTTACATTATAGTGAGGCAGTTCTGTCCAGATTGACTTAGGGAGTTCTATTTGTACTCTAAACCACAAATGAAGAACTTAATTGTGCTGACTAGATTTCTCTCTAATAGAACACTACAAATGTAACTTTTTTATACTGAACTGAAGCAGATATAGTCATTGTTTAAGGCTATGCTTTATCTGTGCTGCAATTTATCTGGAATATTTTTGACTTTAAAACAAAACAAAGACTCCAGCTACCTATTCAATAGTGTTCATGTTCACCTGTTTGCTCACGTTGTTTTTTCTCAATTGATTTCATTGGCTTTGGGTGATGTTGCCAAACTACATTAAGAAATTACTAGGGCAAAACCCATTGTATCCAGGAATACAACGGGTGCTAGAACTTGGCAGTGGGAAGAGGAAGGGGAGGAGTTGCCCAGTCTGTAAGGGCATGGGGTTGAATGTGTGTGTTGTGTGGGAGGTTGTGGTGGCGTGGAGACAAATGAGGGCATGGGTGTGGAGAGATGGGTGTCAAGAAACTGTGGTTTGGAATATTCATTGAGTGTGGACTGACCTTTAGGAATTGTGGCATAGTGGTTACAGATGAGCTTTCCAGAGCCATGTCTTCAGATATGTGAAAGGAAAATCAGACAGGAAACTCTTCTTAGGGGGAGATTACATGGAAACCAATTCCTCCCAGTTCTGCATTCAACATCATTTCCCTTCTTGTCCCCCTGCCCTAATACACATGGGATAGTCACAGTACACAGGTGTCCACCCTGCTTCTTCTGCCTCCATTTTGTTTACTGATGATAAAATGTTATGTGCCCACATGCTTCTTTCATGGTTGCTCCTTAGAAGAAGAAGAGCTGGATTTTTGTACCTTGCTGTTTACTACCCAAAGGAGTCTCAAAGTGGTTTACAAACACCTTTTCCCTTTGTCTCCCCACAACAGACAACCTGTGAGGGATGTGGGGCTGTGAGAGGTCTGAGAGAGCTGGGAATGGGCTGCAGTCACCCAGCAGGCCTCAGGTGTCTCAAAGCAGTTTCCAATCGCCTTCCCTTCCTCTCCCCATAGCAGACTGTCTGTGAGGGAGGTGGGGCAGAGAGTCTCACTTGGA
Source organism: Paroedura picta (assembly GCF_049243985.1). NCBI lineage: Eukaryota > Metazoa > Chordata > Lepidosauria > Squamata > Gekkonidae > Paroedura > Paroedura picta. The sequence continues at coordinate 141,944,553 of NC_135369.1, forward strand.
AGATGGCAACCCTAAGAAGAGGTCCCTCTGTGCACAGCAGTCTCTACTCTAGTCAGGTTTGTGCACACCTAGGTAGTGTGGAATTCCAATAGATGAATCTACACCAATCTGGCACCTTATCTCTGCAATGTTGTCTTGATCTGAAATAGGTCAGGGGGTGCTAGGTAGCTGCGGGGCAATACACACTTTGAGGCCCCACTTTCAGACTTCAAGGAATATGTTCAGACTAGGGACAGCCAACCTCCAGGTGGGACCTTGAATTACTGCTCTTCAGACTATACAGACCAGCTCCACAGGCAAAAATGGCTACTTAGAAGGGGTGACTGTGTAGCATTGTATCCCCCTGAGGTTTAGGTATGCCAGCCTCCAGGTGGGGTCCGAGAATCGCCTGGAAGTACAGCTCATCTCTAGGCAGTTAGACTGAAGGGAAAGCTCTCTCCACTCACATGCATCCCTTCAAAAGGAATGCACGTGGGCCCAGAATCCACTTGGTTGTTTGGCTGGTGATGTATGCCTTTCTGAAGCCTGTTGTTGTCTGCAAGGCCAAGTCGTTGCCTAATAAAAGTGGATCACCTAGTTTTCCCCAAAGTCTCACTGTCTACTTTCTTGTAAAGCTAACTACACTTGAAATTCTGGGCCACTTATGCCTTTGAGTTCATAGGAGTTTTTATTTCCCTCCTGGGCTATGGGCTTTGGCCAGCCCTTACCAGCAAGCTTGAAAAGTCACTTTAGTTACCATGTCTCTCCAACCATGTACTGTACTATTTACAGTTTCAGGCTGTAAATATTCTTTATTTAGATCTTCCTGAACTTTCCAGGACTGATATTGGTCTGTCTGTCTGTCTCTCTTCACCCCAAAATTCAAACAGTTGCTGTCAAGGGCTGGCCAAAGCCCATAGCCCAGGAGGGACACACCCGCAACCACGCCACCCCAACAATAGTCTGTGAACATCTAACTTCCTTTCCAGATCCCTGCTCATCTCTAGATTATAATGATCAGCTCTGCAGGCAAAGATGGCTACTTTGGAGGTCGGACTCTGAGGCATTGTACGATTTTAAGGCCCTCCTCCAAATCTCCAGGAATATCTGCAACCCAGGGGTAGCCATCCTCCAGGTGGGACCTGGAGAGCTCCTGGAATTACAGCTCACCTGCAGAGTATAAAGATCAGCTCCCCAGGCAGAAAGGGCTGCTATGGAGTTTGGATAGGGTAGTTGTCAGGTTCTCATGGAGTTCGATACCTGCCTGGGTATATGAGAGACAAAATGAGGGGGGGGGAATTAATATAGTATCTGTTTTAAATGATGTATTTGGCAGACAACAGTGAGAGTATGCAGTTGATTAAGTTTGTGGAAGTTTGACTTCCTCCATTTTCTGTAATGAAAGGGTTAATATGAAAGCAGGGCAGCTTCCTTGCCTAGTTTCTAAGCAGGGAAAATATTGTTCCATTAAGGTTGCCAATTGTGGCTTGGAAAATTCATGGAGCCTTGTGGGTGGAGCCTGGGGAGGGCAGATTTTGAGGAAGATTAGAATGCCATAGTCCACCTACCAAAGCTGCTGTTTTCTCAAGGGGAACTGATATTTGTCATGTAGAGATCCATTGTGATTTCTAGGACCCATTGTGGTTAGCAACTCTAGTTCCAAGAAATGTCTTTGTTTCCTGCATTTACATTGCTGTTGTCCAATGGAAAGCAAGCTGCTGACGCAGCAAAGCTGTGATCTCAGATTCTACCACAAGCCAGGCAGGGATAGCATCAGGATCTCTGGTGGAGAGGCAAGGGAAAGAGACACAGAGCTGAAGCCAGGATTCGCTGAGACAAGTCAGGGTCCACTAATTGTCTGCAGGCACAATCCAATCCTGGTTTCTTCAGCTAGCTGCAGCTAAAATAAGATGGTTTTATATTACCTGTGTTGGTTATTCTTTTAACCTGGGTCAAAACTTGCAGCTGTTTTTCATGAAGCTTCTTATAAATTGTGGGAGAAGAGAGAGAGAGAAAGCAGAATGAGTAGGCATGTATGCGTAAAAACCTTCAGGCAGAATTCCATTTCCAATTTCATTCCCCCCTCCCCCAGTCCTCATCAGCCCACTTGGCAGTCAATTTACTATGCTCATTTCAGTTAAAGGCCCTAAATGTTTTTGCACATGTTTGCTTGTTTATAGAGTAATATCCTGTAAAGTCTTTTCCAGGGAGGCTCTTACGTATACACCACATCATTGCTTTTGTAGTTTTGTTTTGCTTCCAAGAATATCTGTGGTTTACTGTTGATAGACCTTCACAGTTTGTGACCCACCAAGATCGGTGCAGATCGACTGCCATGTATGGCAATCCACAGGGCCTCAATAAACCTCCACGTTTTGCTTCTTGCTAAAAAAAAGTATGTATGTGTGCCGTCTTCTGTTCACTTGGACCGAATGTGATTAAGCCGTCTTAATTGGGTCATGTAATTAAATCATCTTGCTGCATGCCTGTGGTGTTTGCAGTTGGGCTCGGTGGTAGAATTCTGACGAAAGTTGTAAGATGAAATACAGAGATGTATTCCAAAAGAAACTTGGCCATGGTCTGTCGGGTTCATTACCTGAAAACATGGTTTCTGTTGAGTATATAGTGACACAGTGGATGATAATAGATACACATATTTGGAATTCATTTCACTACTTGTGAATTGCCTTGACTGTGTCACTGAAATTTTCAAGGTGCTAAGGAATTTTCAAACAGTACCTCAAATACTTAGGCAAACGTGCAGCCTTTGATCAGGGAATAGTAAAATTCAGTCTGTTCAGATCTCATAATGCCTTTCTCCAGCTGCAAGGAAATATTGTTCAAATGTGTTGTGCTGTGAGGCTGTGCCAGGGTTTTAGCCAGTATTTAGATTTTTCTTAATACTTTCCTCCTGGGCTTCCACTACACAGAGGTAAATGTTTCAGCCTAACAGAAGTGAACCAAATGAAAACATTTTGTCTCTCCCCCTCCTTTTTTGTCTGCTCTAGGGTAAAGCAATAATGAAACAATCCTAATTGTTTACCTCATTTTCCTGCCACAACTTTTGATTAGTTAGCTTTGTTTTATTTTGCAGCTTGACTTCTTCAGGACCAGAAGTCAGAGGAGACAGGTGTGACCAAAAGGTTATCAATACATACTCCCAGGCATGTCATGCTTTATTCATCAGACATGTCACTCTTTATTCAGTGGTGCTTATTCCCAGTTACGGCTGCATCTGAAATATGTAAATCACCTTCCCATATTTGTAACTATGTTGCCCTTAAAACATTTAGCACCTTTGCTATGATATTATTATTATTATTATTATTATTATTATTATTATTATTATTATTATTATTATTATTATTATTATTATTATTATTATATTTATAGCCCGCCACTCCCTTGCGGCTCGTTCCTTGAGTACTCTCTTAAACAGAATGTGTGAGTGTGCCATAGTTTGGAAGGTAATATTTTCCAGTATTTGGCTTTCATTTTGGTTTTCACTCTTTGGCTTTCATTTGGATTAGTCTAGACAACAGCTTATCCAGGGGAACGCATTCTTAAGGCAATATGACAAACGTGCTGTGGCCTCAGATGGTGAACTGATCCTTGAACCTGGGCCTCATTCCCCAGGTCATTCCTTGGCCTTCCCACCGTGTTCCCCTCCTGAGCCTGCTTGCCAATGCTGTCTCTTAGACCTCAGTCCCCAGAGCTGCCTCGCCTTCTCTGGGCGATCTCCATCACCTTCAGCACCTAGTGAAGTCTCCTCTTGCCCTTCCTGAGGCTTTTTCACCTCCAGTTCCATAGTTTGAGGCAGCTGAGAGCAGCTTCCCTGTTCCCAGCTGTTTGTCTGCTTTTCCAGCGATGTGCAGGATCTTGAGAGTTTGCTGTTATCATCTCTGCCCCACCTCTGATCGGCTCCCTACCTCCTTTTAAAATGTGCTGCTTGCCCATGCAGTTTCTGCTTCCTTCTCACTCTTGACAGTCCTGCCTACTCATCTTCCAGTCTGGTTTGATGCTGCTTAGGCCTCGAGGCTCTCCTCTGAAAGCCACAAACTAATATTCTAGTCCCCAGACATATTATGAAGCACAAGAGACCCTGGGCCTGCTGCAGTTTCTCACACTTCTGGTAGCTTCTGGTAGCTGCCAGAAATATGTTTCAGGGTTGAAGAAACTCACTGCATGGTGACCCCAGTTGGCATGGAGCTTGAAGACAGGAAAGTTCCCACAAGGATAAGAAATTTATCTATTTAAAAATTGACAGCCATACTTCCCAAAATCTAAGGTGACCAGCAGCATAAAATGAAGGTAATAGAACTGAAAAGAAATATGATAATTAAAATAGTTCAAAGCATCGTCAGTAGAAACTACCCCAAAATTTTAACAACAGTAGAACTAGGAAAATAAACTTAATATAATAGAGCAATTGGCCTAATGGGCAATAACGTTCTGTTAACATTCAGCTAAACGCCTGGGAGAATAAAAACATTTTAGCCTGGGCACCTAAAAGCCAGTGATCTAAGTACTGGGCAAGACTACTAAGAAAGCCCAATTCTGGTTGCCAGTTCCACAGCTTGGGCACCAGGACTAGTGCTTGAAATGAGGGAATAGTTCTTGAAATGAGTGTAAACTGGGCAATATTTATTTATTTTATTTATTTATTATTTGACTTATATACCGCCACTCTCAGCCTGGTTGGCTCATGGCGCTTTACTTTAAAAACTGAAACATTAAAACTAGCCCCACACAATTTCCCAAAATACAATTTACAATTTAAAACAACTTGCAACAGCTTGATGGCGGTAAACATTTTTACCCTACTCTACCATACCCCAGTGCCTCAACTCTCCCGTTCCCAATTTAATGCCCAATAGTTGACCTTAGGTGATATTCACCCGGGGGGGGGGCTGATTATAGAAAGAAAAAGAGGGGGGACACAATCTTATTACCCCAGTCTCAGAAGAGCTCCGTCTTGCTGGCCCTGCGGAACCCAGAGAATTCTGTCAGGGTCCTCAGCTCTTCTGGGAGCTCATTCCACCAGGTGGGGGCCAAGACCAAAAAGCCTTTGGCCCTGGTTAAGGCCAAATGTACTTCCCAGGCCCTCGGAATAACCAGTACATTCTAACCAGCAGAGCATAATGGCCTGGAGGGGGCATAAGGAGATAAGCGGTCCCGCAGATAGGTAGGGCCCAGGCTGTGTATAGCCTTAAAGGTCAAAACCAAGACCTTGAACTATGAAAGAAGGCTATCCATTTAGGATTAAGTGCTACCACTTTGAATTTGCCTCATTATGGTTATAATTATGGTTAGGCAACCAGTGTGGATGTTTCACTCTAGTGAAATTAATTTGGTCACTGCGTTTTGAACAATTTGAAGATCCCAGACAGTCTTCAAAGCCAGTCCAAAGTAAAATGCATTCTGTTATAGGGTTGAATATGAACAGAACATATAGCACTGGGGACAATTCATGCCTTTTCTAAGTAACTGAAAGTCAGTGGATATTATGAAGGATTTCAGCTAGAGATAATTTAGCTCCACCTAAAGAATTGCAACAATCTAATAGAGAATTCTTCTTGCCTACTTGGCTGAAATTTCATTGACTGTTTGTCACCAAATGTTCTTATACTAGAGAGAAAATGAGGAACAGATTAATTATTGTCTGTATTCTCCAATTTTTTATACATGACTTAAGAGTCTGGCTCCCTTGAAGTCAGCAGGAGGTATGAAATTTCATATATTTCACTTTATTACTTCAACTTTTCATAAACACACGTGAGAATGAAAATTAATTTCACACACACAATCTACCAAAGAAATCTCTTGGCACATGTTCCTATGATACATTTGAATCCATTCTCTGTGCCCACATTTTTCTTCTGGCAATTTTCATGTCCCAAAAATGTATAATGTGTTTTGAATGAATTTATTTTTAATTTCATATTTCTCTCTGGCATAGATGAAAAAACAGTCAATTCATTTGAAGCAAATAAGTTGAAAAGAACTGCTTAAATAATTTTGTCTCCCTGTTGTCATTGGCTACTCATTGTGGAAAAGTATAATTGAATCCAAAAAAGAGAAAAGAAACAAAGAAAGTTAATTAAGCTGAAACTGTTTGTTTAGGATAACACTCAATTGACAGCTTTATTAAAAATTGCAGTTATCCAGGGTTTAGGTTTCGTGTAAGAGACTCCAAAGGGAAGGATATTATTGTATTCATGAAATTACCCTCCTCCCTTTCAGTGCCAGAGAAATGGGAGAACATCTGAAAACAAAAGACAGTGGTAGTGGAAGGAAGAGTACCTGCAACAGGATGCTACAGGAGCTGGAGAGAAGAAGCAACAGTCACAAATAGAGTGCCCTGGCTGGGGGAGGAGAGACTGCTGGCCCTAGAATCCTGTGGGAGATGGCAGCAACACAAAGACAGCAACTGGAACCAGCATGGGTGCACCTCCGGGCTGGGATGAAGGAAGAAAGTAATACAGTCCCAAAAGCTGCATAGAGACAGGCAGGGAGCCAGCAAGAAATGACTAGGATGGACATGACTTGACCCTCTAGCACTGGCTGACGCACACATGAATTGTTACTTGGGATTGAGAGCTCCCCCCCTCCACCACCAGTGTGAACATTAATCCAGTTGAGTGAGAAGTTACTGAAATACCAAGGAGATCTCCCCAACTGGTATTTATTCCTCCTCCATAGGGCCAATTCTGTTCCTGCTGCTTTCATTGTGCCTTCTCTGTTTGCTAGGTTAAAGTGAAGGTAGAGCCATAACTGATTTTATCTGATGATCATCTATGCCACCTCCATTACACACATAAGATACATAGAGTCAATTCAGCTGGCTCTCACTTTCTGTCAGCTCTGGCCAAACCTCATGCCATTCTCCCTCACCTCAACCAAGGCTGAACAAGGCTTACTCCTAGCATCATTTTGATGAAGATGACTGTTGATCAATACAGAAATCTATTTTTGATATTCTAGAGCTGGTATTTGATTCCACAAGTATAACATGTCCTCATCATCTGTACCACCTCTAATGTTCCAATTACGCAGGGCCCATTCAGCTCCTAACCTCTTTATGGAGCAACACATGGACAGAACTTTTTACTTTTTCGGTGTGTTCTTTCTACTCCTGTTTTCAGGCACAACCAGCTGCTGTCAGAAAGAACAAAAAGGTAATATAATAAAAGAGTAACTTCCTATTACTTCTTGCAAGAATAAGCAAGGGTGCTGTGATAGGGAATGTGAAACAATAATAAATCTCTCTGATAGCACAAGGCAAGGAAAGACAGCAAAAATACTATTGACTTGCAAGCGGGCATATTCAGGTCAAGAAGGCTCTTTATTTGTTGTTGGCTTTATAACAGCTCACAGCTTTTATTAACATGAACTATAATTCTGACTACAAACAGTGTTGGTCTGGCATAGGAGTGGAAGCCTGCCTAAAGTGATCACTTAAAAACCCCATGGTCCTCCCGTTTGCTTGAGCCAACCCTGTGCTGTGCCCTTGTACCCATCCTGTGTTTTTTTGACACAGAAAGGTGTACCACCTGGGGTGCCACTGCAGGCATAGACCTGTCTTGGCCCACCCCAGGCCACCTGGCCTCATGAACCCATTTGCCTTCCCCAGCCCGGGTTGGCTCCATTCGCCTCCAGGCCCCTCTTATGGAGGTTCTTCAACCATAGAGTCAGGTGCCTCTGACTTGAATTTTCCCTTAAATGTAGGCTCCTTCCCATGCCCCATTATGCCACCAGAACAGGGACAGCCATGCATGTCCTACAGCCACGCATGCAAAGTGGCCCAGATGTCATAAAGCCATACCTCCAGTCCCCAGTCAGTGAGGTGCACACCATCCTCCCTATAATATGCTGCTACATTTGTGCAGATATCCACATGCCCCACTACCCGACCCCCAAACACTACCAACCTGCATTTCATTGCAGCATTGATTTTCCAAACCGATTTGTTTACGCGCTCCGGAGACCTAGCCCCCTTCCATGCACGGCATTCAACCAATGCCGACCACATCAAACAAGTATCAGGGAATCTCTGCTGCAACATCTTCAAGTTGGACTGGACCACTTGCTTCAACTTCACCCTATTCAGGGCAGGCAAATTGCTACCACCCAGATGGATCAGCAGCACCGCTGGGGCATCCCGTAATCGAGCCGCCTGGTCCTCAACATCCAAAAGCACTTGCCAGTGCCTCCCCCGCCGGCCCAGTCAGGAGATGATGATGGTGCCTCCGAGGTCGAGGTCTTTGCCCCATCCAGTTCGTGCAGCATATTTCGCAGCCCAGTTAATGTAGCTATGGCCCACGATCCAAACTGAAAACAAGGCAGTGATCCCTGCAACAAATCAGACATTAGTACACAAGCCAGGTTGTACATACCTCCTGTACATCTTTGATCTCCACCTCCCCAGTTGCATGATTGCCTCTGGGAAGCCCCCCCCCCATTGAAATGCCTCCATGGCTGCCCCTATCCTGAAGGAGTGCACCCCGAAACACCCTTTGCAAAGACCCAAGCGATGGAGAGTGGACCGCAAGATCGCCATAAATTGAAACCATGACAAGTAAGTTCCATTTTAGTGGATAAAAAGGTTACCCCGACCTCTGGATGCTGTGCTAAATAACTGTTCAAACCTCCAGCTGGACAAAGCATGCCCCCCATGGGTTGCAAGTGTATTATAGTACCCTGCCCCCTCTGATCCATCTTAGATTTGTGAAGAGTCAAGGAAACTCCATCCCTGTGCACCTGGAGGTCTGCCCTGGTGATCGTGTTCACTCTGAATCATGATTGTGCTTCTCCTGTGGAAATGCTTTCTTGCAAAGAAGAACAAAACTCATAGAGGGCTATCCCTTTCATCCTAAATATTGTTTGGAGTCAATCTACCAAAATCTTGTGGTCAACTATATCCAATGCTGTGGAAAGTTCTAACAGTTAGCAACAATGGACTGCCCATATCTAACTGGAGCTGGAGATCATCCACCAAAGCCAGTAATCTTCATTCAGTCCCAAATCCTTGCTTAAAACCAGACTGAAATTGGTTAAGGATTGATATTTTCTCTAGAAATCTCTGCAGTTACTCTACCACCATTTTTTCAATCACCTTGCCCAAAAAAGGGAGAATGGACACTAGCTAACAGTATCTACCTCAATGAAAGATGTCTTCTTAAGGAGAAATCTAATCATGATTAATACTGCTGTTTAATGTGACATCATCAGGCTCTACCCTCTCACATCAGTGCACCCCACCCATGATATCATCCCTATCAAATGTGACTCAAGGTTTTGAATAAGGAGGAGCTGGCAGTCCTCCTCTCCATTCTTAGCTTTCAGTTGGGGGTACAAGAGTTTGAACCTTGGGAGTTTTGCATGCAAATATATCTCTTGATTTAATCACAGTCTTCCTTATATAAACTACATAATTGCCTCAAACTGCATTGTGCCTCAAATCAGCATTTATGATTTGCAAATACATATTTTATAAAAATAATTTCTATATGATGCCCCATTGTAGGACTTTATAGAAATTGGTCTATTGAGCATTTTTGTTCACATAGATTTGAGGAATAAGGAACATTCCAAAGGATATTTTAAATATAACAGTATGAAGTCCATCTGATTTGGGTAAGACAACTTTTTGTGTTTATATGGTTTATTTGTGCAACATGGTCAGCAGCATCATTGTGCCATGCTTTTTCTTAAAAACATAATAGGAAATCAATTAGCATAATTGCAATAAAGATTATTTGACTTTCAAATCACAAGTGTCTTCTTTGTACTTTCCTGAATTCTTTCTCATTGAAGATCTCACAATTACTTTCTTAGTAATGTCTGGTTTATGCTGTTTCTTTTAAGTGTTTGGGAAGTGAATTACTCATTTCTAATAAAAGATTATCACCATATGAATGGTGGAAAAGAATTCTGTGATGTGAATGCATAACATTTCTGAAGAAACAGTAATCATTATAGAGTATTGCCAGTGTTGATGGCTGGAAGATGTGTCATCAGGTTTACTGTAGAAGACATTTGGCTTTTATGAATAGAAATTCTGCATAAATAGGAAAAAAGAATACTGTGATGTTGAATGCATAACATTTCTGAAAAAATAGTGATCATTTTAGGGTATTGCCAGTGTCGATGGCTGGAAGATGTGTCATCATATTTACCATAGAAAATAGGATTAGAATTGTTCCTCCAAATTAAAGGGTTTGACTAGTGATTGCATGCAACATATCTCACTGGTCCAACTAAAAACCCTTCCATACATTTGGTGGCATAAGTTAGAAGCAGCTTGTGTGAGTGGAAAGAGTTGTACCCTCAAATATCAGGTGTGGGGAAATGCTTATTACCTGCAAAAATTCCCAAGGTCAATCTGAATACTGCAGTTTCTAGCAAAGATGAATAAGGCTAGCAGGTGGTCCAGTTACTAATAACCCTCAATGGAGGTATCATTATCCATGTATTGGCCAGCAATAACTCAACGTATACTGGAATTATGAGGTGCAGTTATAAAAGAAGCAGAGTTGATATTAGGTTTAAACCAAACTGACGAGCCTTTGGGGACCAATTGAATATACCACTAGTTTGGCAGGTGAGTTTGCCTGATCAGAGGTGTTTTCAGGATGTTTCATGGAGATTTTGCAGCATACTTCTCAGTGGGCAGGAATTCCAGCGTAGTTTAGGAGAGTGGGCTGGAGGATTTATAGTCTATAGGCTTTGAGAGATGCCAGACTGAAGGAATAGAGCTTGAAGGAATAGAGCACTTACTAGAAGGATGGTACCAACCAATCATGTACCCAGGATGCTTTTTGTCTAGAACAGTGACTACTCTTGATGTGTTTCAACTATATACTTTGCTTTTAGCAAATGAAGCAAAATAACCTTTTTTTCTTACGTCCATCTCTTTGTGTGCAACCTTCTTCCCCTTTCCCTCCATTAGCTCCTTTCCTCCCTTCCCAGTTAACTTCATAGGCTCCATGCCTGGGAACTGCTGCCTGAGAATGTAGCTGTTCTGCTTTATTGCTGCTGGGATTTCAGCTAGTAGTCCTGAGGCCATTCATTAATTTTACAGTCAATGGCATACCTGCATGCTGACATCAAAACTAATATTCTCCATTTGCAGCTTTATTTCTTATATCAGTGTTGCAGATCACATTCAGTGGATCCATTTAATCATCATGGTACAAGGAGACTTTCTCCACTGTCTCTGGCTTGACTGTAAAAGCTTGAAGAGAAATGAAGACTGGCATTTGGTATTCTAGTATGTTTTGTCAGAAGGATTTTTGTGGGTCGGTGTTCAAGCCAAGAAAAGGCCAGAAGGAGAGTTGGCTGGCTTCATGCTATATCATTTGCAGCTTGTTTGGCTGTGAGGCTAGAAGTGCTTAGTTTGGCAAACATGCTGGCTAGAATCGGCATTAGAGATCATGCCCAGGAAAGTTATGGTCATATAAAAACCTTGAAAAGAAGGCACCAAAGGGACTGTTTTGGGGTGTCTAACATGAAAGTCAGACTGTTCTAACCTGATTTACTGAAAATTCCATTTTCCTTTCCCTGACTAAGAGTTCCATTGCAGAAACCTCCAGTTTGACCACCTTACTCATGAATGTTGAAATGCATGAATCACAGAAAAGTCCATTGTTAGTTAAAAACGAACCCTAGGATTGTTCAAAATGGTTCTTTGGGGACATTTGGGAGATCACTATATCTTGATAATACTGATATTCCTAGCTCTTGGCCTTCTCTGTTCTTGGGATCCCGGGGAAGATTGTGGAAGGTCTGGCAGAGCTTAAGGGGCTTGCTGACTCAGGGAACGATCTTGGTGCCAGTGAAAGAGCCCTTTCAGGAGGTACTGAAGGCATCCACCTCGCAGGGAGAGTCTACCAGGGTGGGTTTTGGGGTCATGTCTTTCTCCTCTGCTGACCCTCTCATGCTAACCCGGGAGGATTCCCCCTCCTGCTATCTAGCTCCTTCTGCAAACTCATTTCCTCTGTTAGACGGTGAGCTCCAAGCTAAGTTACCACTTTATGTGGTAACTAGATTTCAAGCCCATTTTATACTGTCATAAAATGGGCGCTAGACAGCTCCCCCCGAGAACGGTGAACGACGTTCTCTCGCCCTCTGGAGCGCCCTCGCTGCAGCGAGGGGGCTCCGGAGGGCGAGAAAAGGCCGGCTCCCGCCCCCCCACCCTTCCCAGACGGCGAAGGGCGTTCTCTCGGCCTCCGGAGCACCCTCGCTGCAGCGAGGGCGCTCCGGAGGCCGAGAGAAGGCCGGTTCCCACGACCCCCACCGTCCCCAAATGGCGAAGGGCGTTCTCTCGGCCTCCGGAGTGCCCTCGCTGCAGCAAGGGCGCTCCGGAGGCCGAGAGAACGCCCGTGGCGCCACGGGCTGTGTACAGATATTCTGATATCAGAATTGGGTAGGTGACTCAGGGGTATCACAAAGAATTAAATAATCTTGCAGTTAGTTCAGTTTATCAAATAAGAATAACTGAATAAATATGTGCTTAGCAAGGACTTTCAGTAGCATCTGGACTTGAACAAAGCATTGGGTGCCAATAACTGATGTGTTCCCTGGCTCTGAATTATTAAAATTATGCATGAATTAGCTTTTGGACTTTCTAAAAACTTTTGGCTTTCAGCATTCTGAATCCCTGTGGTGAAGCTTCATGATGTTCCACAAGCTGAGGTCACACATTAGGCATATATTTTTCATTGCAAGTTCACAAAAGAGGTGAGATTTGAACTAAGGACTTCCCAATTCATAGTTCAATTTGTTAGCTACTATGCTGTTTGTAGAGCCTCTTGTGGCGCAGAGTAGTAAGGCAGCAGACATGCAGTCTGAAAGCTCTGCCCATGAAGCTGGGAGTTCAATCCCAGCAGCCGGCTCAAGGTTGACTCAGCCTTCCATCCTTCCGAGGCCGGTAAAATGAGTACCCAGCTTGGGGGGTAAACGGTAATGACTGGGGAAGGCACTGGCAAACCACCCCGTATTGAGTCTGCCATGAAAATGCTGGAGGGTGTCACCCCAAGGGTCAGGCATAACCCGGTGCTTGCACTGGGGATACCTTTACCCTTACCTTTACCTTTATGCTGTCTGTGCTTACAGCAGAGCTATGCTCACTCCTGTTTCTGTAGTACACATACTTGGATGCTAAATTGGCTTACCATGCACACACATAATGTTTTTGGTGTGCCCAAAGTGTTTTGAATTAAGGAGCCCTTATAAATAGCATTATTTCTGACTGAATGGAATCTTTTTCCAGTTCTTGAGTCATGGATAAGAAATCTACTTGCATTCATCAAAAGAGAGGACAAGGAGGAATATTTTTTTATTATTCACATTTCTTTCATCCTAAAATCTCTTTCCGCAAGTCTTTCTGTGGCTGCTTCTTTCAATTGTTCATCATGAAGGTATTTGGAGTAAACTGGTTTATTCTGTTGGCTTTTTTTGGCAGTTCTTGAGAGCTTGCTGCTTTCTGAACACTCCTGGATCCAAAAATCATATCATTACTATGTCATAAAATTCACACTGGTTTCTCATCTTTCAAGACACTGAGGTTATGATGTTGTCCCCTGGTTTAACTACCATGGCTACACTGCTTGTTCAAACAGATCTCACCTCTCACATCGGTTATTTGTGTTCTTGTGCTCTAAGAATGCAATAAGAATCTACTTTAATGGGCTATGTTAGGACACACCACACATTCATGGAGGTCTCCTGAAACATTTTGCTCCGTCTATGAACATCGATTTGATAACCCTGCAGCTTAGTCAGGGTTCTTTTGCCCAGTGTATCAGTATCAATTAATTACACTGAGGGGAAAGTCTTTTTTATATTATTTATTCATTTATTTATTTATTTATTTATTTATTTGTTTGTTTGTTTATTTATTTTACTGCACAAAAATAGGCACAGGGAGTTCTCTCCAAATCTGTGCCCCAACCATAGGATTATATAGTGTTAAATACCTTCCCCTTGGAGGCTGGGAGAGATGATGCCCTCACAGGTCTGACCAATAACCTGGGATCTCCTCCCCTCATTCTTATCTCCCATGACCATCCTGCAGCCATCGGGCCAGCCCACCGTAAGCTGCTGACAGGTCCAAAAAAGCTGCTTGCATTCCCCCCTCCCCCCAACCTCCAATTGTTTACATCAGCAGTGGTGACAAACATTTCTTCCATTCTTCCCCTGGCCTTGGGATTAGGTCAGTTCGACATACATATAACGTGAACAATGACTACTGGAAATCTCCTTATCAAAAACCACATTCCAGAGAGGAACAGGCCGCTTTCTCTGCCTGGTAAGAACCAAAGGCTTGAACCAGGACAGAATGTAGAATTACAGTAAATCCCTAATAACTTTTATGATCAGTTAAAAGATTTCAATCATTTTCTTTGCCACCATGCCATCATATTTTCACTCCCTCAAAACACTCTTTGAAGACACCCTAATTTGGTACACATTTTACGGTAGATGAAATTTCAGTAGCAACTCTAAATTAATTGTAGATATCTGAGGATTTTATTTTTGGATTAGTCTGAATTATTGCCTTTCAGCTTCAAAATGATAGCTTTAGTTATACAAAAACATGGGATTTCCCTTTGAGAATCTGTGCCATCTGTTTTGGGGAAATAGCACCTGGTTCTTCCTGAACTGTACCACTTAAGTACAGGTCTCAAGTTGAACATGTCAATTAACATGGAGGCTAAACAGGTCAGGGAAACAACTTAGCCTAGTCTAGTCTTCTTCCTAACATTCTCATTTTCCAAAAAAAGTTTTATTTTTATATGTGCAATTTTTCAGTCATATGAGTCCCAATAGGAATGGAACATATGCATTGACTTCTGCCACTGGTTCTTCTAGCTCAGCATTGTCTACTGTGGTTGCTGGCATCTCCCCACTGTCTCAGAATAAGAAAAAATACAGTAAAGTCTTTCTCAACACTTTGCTACCTTAGGCATTTTAACAAAGGATGCGAGGGTTTGAGTTGTCCCTTTCCCGTAAGATTCTTGCTGACTCAGTAAAGACTTCATGTAGTAGGGTTGGCAGCCTCCAGGTGAGGCCTGAATATCTCCCAAAATTGCAACTGATCTTGTGACAGTAAAAATCAGTTCCCTTTGAGCAAATGGCTGCATTGTCAGACTTTATGGCCTTTTGCCTCGCTAACGCCCCCCCCCAGGCTCTACCCCCAAATTTCTCCACCCAGGGCTGGCAGCCCTATTTCAAGAGTAGTCTTGGCTCTGGGCTTTTGGAAAACAATTAAATTTTGTGGGGAAGCTGTCCTTCATTCTTGACTCTCTTGACCTGACCACACTCACCCAAGCTATTAATACTGACTTACTGTGCATGAGCCTATTATTGAAGATGATTTGAAAAATTCAACTGATGCAGAAAATGGGTGGGTTGTCTTCTTACTGGTACAAGGCATTCTGAATGTATTACATCAGCTTTATGTCAACCTCATCAGTTACTCAGTTGCTTCTTATTTTGGTTCATAATACTGGTTCTTACCTATAAAGGCCTTCACTATCTGAAGGTTATATGAGCTCTGGTAGAAATCCATATGCCTTGTAAGGTCCTTTAGACCAGTGGTCCCCAACCTTTTTTGGGCCGGGGACTGGGGGGGAGAGAGGGAGGTCCAGGGACCTGGGGGGCAGAGGGATCAGTTGCAATTTTGGCAGATATTCCTTGAAGGACCTGGGGGTTGGGGAACACTGCTTTAGACATCAGTGTCTGACAGTGTCCTTGATCACAATGGCTCACTCATCCTTAATTTGTCCCAAACTTTTTCTATGGAAGTTCTTGGCATGTGTGAGATCAATGTCCCAGGCTGCTTTTCCAGACCCTTCAAGGAAATTTTATTTTGGTGAGTTTTGGTGGTATGTTATAGGAGTTGAAATAGTTTGGGAAGATTTGTTTTTTTTTGGGGGGGATGGGTGCTATTTTAGACCTGATATTATGTACCTGATGGCTGATATGCTGACACACTGTAGAAGAAGAGTTCGTTCTTATATGCTATTTTCTCTACCAAAAGCAGTCTCAAGAGCGGCTTATAATTGCCTTCCCTGTCCTCTCCCCACAATAGACATTCTGTGAGGTAGATGAGGCTGAGAGAGCCCTGATATCACTGCTCCGTCACAACAGCTCTAAGAGGGCTGTGAGGAGCCCAAGATCACCCAGCTGCCTGCCTGTGGAGAAGCGGGGAATCAAACCTGTTTTACCAGATTAGAAGTCGGCCCTCCTAATCACTGCGCCAAATTGACATCATCTGTTACGTGTTTGTTTTATTATTATAGAAGATCAGTAATTCTCAAAGAGTGAAAATAAATCATCTTCAAGAATTGTGGAATGCGAGTGCCAGATCAATTTCTCACAAACATTTCCTAGAAAGCAGAATATCAATGTATCTGGGCATTCAATAGAGTTAACGCTAAGACATCTATGATTATATTCTGTTACTTCTTGTATCCCTGGCCTGTATAGGATTTGAAATATTCTGGAATCTCATGAAATCCCAGGCCTTCAGTTGCTTTGATCTGGTTATTCCCAGGCTAAAGATATGAGTACATATTGTCAGGTGAACTGCCTGCCTGGAGCTTTGTCATAGGTATAGTATATACATTATGGCATACATAGTTTGCTTGTCAAGGACTCCATGTGTGGGTGCATGAGCTGTTTGCACACAATTATCATGGTGACTTTCTTCACACCTGTGGAGAACAGTTTTTAGTCATTTGCAGAGGCCTAGAGAAAACTTCCTGGAGAACACTATTAAGGAAAAACCCACTTCCGGTTTCAGAAGGAAATCAGAGAGTGTCATAACAGACCTGTGTGTGAGAATTGAGTAGCTGATGAATGCCTGTTCAGCAGCAATTGAAAGTATATCTTATAGTGTACCATGGGAAAATGGAGTGAGTGCTGAACTATTTCACTGTTCTTATTTTGGGTTTAGGACATTTTGTACCCGCCATGCCTTCTGAAAGAATGTATTAGATGGATTTCTGCTAGTTCAATGTAATGTGTTCACCAGTGAGTCATTCAGTGTCATGAACATCTCCTGTGTTATGCCACAAGTGATGGCTTGGCCACGAAGCTGCTAAAAGAGTGCAGAAAATGGCAGGTATAAAATTATACCATGCTTGCCATTCAGCATGGGTCAGAATACTGGGTGAAAAGATCTTAATCCTGTCTTTGAAACATATTTATTATGCTTCACAGTATTGCAAGGGCTGCTAAATGTGGAAGCTTGCTCTCTATGACTAAATGGCTACAGAAGTCTCCTGTAAGCAATTTCACTTTAATTTTTTTTCCACAGAGAAAAGTCAACATGCCAAATGTCAAACTATTCAAGTGAGTAAATAAACTTGCAATGAAAAACACCTGATGGCCTTGAACATACACAAATTTAAATGTCACAGAGCTTTATTGTAAACAGAAAGAATGCTTTTAATGAAAACTTGGGCAGATGTGGAAATCTGAGTGAAGGAAAAAGCAAAAAAATAAATGTAATAAAATTGGGAAATTGCTGTGTCCTGTTCAGAAGCTGCATTTAGCCAACACACATTTTCATAAATTTCAAGTACTCTGAGCTGGAAGGAGAAATGTTGTTTGAGTAAGTAGAAGTTAATCCTTCAAGAATTCAGAAGACTTATTAACTGGGGAAAACTGGGAAATTTAAACACACGCTTCCATGTAGAAGACTAGAAGAAGAAGATGAGTTGGTTCTTATATGCTGCTTTTCTCTACCTGAAGGAATCTCAAAGTGGCTTACCATCATTTTCCCTTTCCTCTCTCCACAACAGAAACCCTGTGAGGCTGAGAGAGTCCTGATATTACTGCTTTGTCAGAACAGCTTTATCATTGCTATGGCAAGCCCAAGGTCACCCAGTTGGTTGCATGTGGGGGGAGGAGCAGGGAGTGCAGAATCAAACCCAGCTCACCAGATTAAAAGTCAGAGTTCCTAACCACTATGCCAAGCTGGCTCTCCATTTCTAACAAATAACACTAAAATGTTAGCTATTTGTATTTGCTTCAAAAATGCATCACTGAGTTTGAAACCTGTACAGAAAATATGTTGAACATATAAATACTAAAATCAACCCCGTGTATTTTTTTTTACCATCTAACTGCGACATCTGCTCAATTAAACATTTGAAAACATATTCCTTTAAATAAACATTTATTTTGCATACATTAATGTGGGCCTCTCTTTGTGGCTTAGCTCTGCTGAAATTAAATTGCAATGTTATTCCCCCACCTTTATCCAAATAAAACTAAATGGGTTTACAATTTGTACTGCTACCATTTAAAAATGCTACACGTTTAGTCTTGGATTTCTTGGTAAATCTGCACTAAGAGAAGGCTTTTCAGTCAGTGTAACGTGTCCCTCATTTGTCCCACCGCGGTTCAAAATGCACCCTAAAATGCTGCCAGTGGGGAGGAGCACTGGGAACCCCCAGGAACAATATGAGGGGGAATTAGAGGCCTATCATGGAAGGAGAAATTCAGCAAAATTCCCATACTTTGCAGAGTTTTTATATGGGATCAAAGGCATAAACCTTTCTTGACACATAGAACTTTTCCTATGATTCATGATAATAGAGTTTCCTCAGCAGAGGTGGGCTGTCTTCATTAATTCCTCATGTCATATGGGCTGGTGACTCCCAATGGGACAATATTTATGTAAAAAATGCATGGAAAATGTCATTTTAGTGATGAAGTTGTTGTTCAGTTATGCCACATACTTCAGCCCTCACCTGCTCTTCCTCTCTTTCTCAGTCTGGAAAGAAAAGATGCTCTTGGTTTTTTTAAATTCTTCCACTTTTCTTCTTACTTTTGTGGCTAATAAATAATAGGCCTTCACCATGAACCATAATTCTCACTGGGTGAAAGCAAGTCAATTATGCATTGCATACAGAAATAATTCCTTCTGACTGTTTAAAATCTACTTTCATTCTGTCAATTTTGCTGGCTAACTTAGGGGCTATGAAAAAAACAAAGCCTCTGTTATTTTTCTCTCTCTAGTCGTAATCTTATTAACTTATATGACGTTCAAAGATTGGTTGCATGCATAGTAGGGGAAAAACAAACCGTTTTCTGTACTTTGTGTTAATGTCTATATTAAACACATTTGCCTTTACCTGGATGGGCCAAGCTAGCCCAATCTTGTTTGGAGGCTAAGTAGGGTCAGCCCTGTTTTTTATTTGGATGGGAGACCTCCATGAAATTCCTGGAATGTGATACAGAGGCAGGCAATAGTAAACCACCTCGTAATGTCTCCTGCCTTGAAAACTCTATGGGATCACCATAAGTTGGTTGCAACTTGATAGCACTGTACACCACCACCACCACCCCCACTACCATTAAAGTAATTGAGCATCAGTGGCAGCACTATTCACGAGTTCATTTGCCTGCGTCATATCACCCTGGCATCCTGCTTCATAAAGCTGAAGAAAGTTAATAGTACATCTCATCTGATAGATGTTCCTAATCCCTGATTTATGCATCCTTTTTAGAAAAAATAACATTTTCAGGTTTTATGTGATTGTACATCAGGGTTTCTCAGTCAGGTTTCATGAAACCCTGGGGTTTCCTGACATCCCAGAAGGGTTTTTTTCCCCCGATTGGGTGAGAGTAAATATTTTTAATATATATTTAATTAAAAAAATAATTGGGTGATATGGCCATATATAGTCATTTTGACCTGCCCCTACACAATGGCTGATGATGGGCCCAGAGAGAGAGGGCTCTGGGCCACACTTATCCTTGCTGGCCGAGGTTAATCACACATGGTAGTTACTGGAGTCCAGAGAGGGAAATACACTCATTTTAACTTAACTTCAGGGAAGGGGGCGGAGTGGCATAGGCCTGTCTCAGCCCTGTTGCTGGTGTTGAATGGGGGCAATGGAGTGACATAGGCCTGTCCAGGCCCTGTTTCTGCAGGTTCCCACTGCAGGCTCCCTTGGGTGAAGAAGAGCAAACTGGTAGCCAGCCCAGTGTTCAGGTATGGGTCTGTCATCTGAAAATAGTTCTCTACTGTCACTTCCTGTGCTGTGGGAGTAGCATCTAGGTGATGTCACTTCTGGTGACATGCGACTTCCAGGGGCATGGCAGGAAGGTGTGGTCTGCTGACATCACTTCTGAGTTTTCTCAAAGCCTGAAGAATGTTTCAAGGGTTTCTCAACATTCAAAAGGTTGAGAAAGGCTGCTGTACATGGTACTGAAAACATTTGAGCAGAGTGATATTTTATTACCCTTCTGTCTAATGTTTCCCAACAAACATTTTTTCTTTCAAATGCATCTCTACTGAGCCAGGCCATGCAATCCTAAGGTTACATTATTCTATGTCCATTGGAGTCAATGGACTCAGGACCCTGTAACTCTGCTTTGGATTGCACTGGTAACCATGTGGATTTTAGGAGAATCCAAATCTGCTTTTTTTAAAATTAGGAAGTTAGAGCCTGCAGAATACTGAGGTATAACAAACTGGACACTGGGAAGTTTACGAAAGTTGGATCAATTATGAACATATGTTGCTTCAATCTGTATACAAGTTTTTATCTTCCTCCCCACTTTGATCCTTTTCACATTAATTTTCGCAAAAACCAATGAGAATATTTTGAAATTTTTCTTTATTTGGCTCATAAAATACTGTGAGTTTCCGTAAAGGCAACTGGCAAGCTATTTGTTCAGCATTTTCCTTTTTGCCCTTTGGTCTGCTGGACTTTTATGAAAGAGTGCACCACCAACTTGAGTCTAGGTAAATACTCCTGGCTTTATATGTAGAAATGTAATCACGAAAGCCTTGTCAATATGACAGAAGACAAATGGCTTCTGAGGCTCTTTTGGATGGAAAAATCAGTCCCACAACCTCATCATGTTATTTTGCACAAATCACGATTGTGAAATATTTCCTGCACTTGTCCAAAAGCCTTGAAACAAAAAATATAATCCTATTTCCCAATCTTTTACAGCAGCATGTTTTTTTCCTTTAAAAATTATATTCAGTAGTAAAAGACCCATTGTTTTCCTAATAGAATACATTGTCCAAACAACAAAGGCAACAAAATAATTTATAATTTATAGCATACTTTGGAATAATAGAGCTGATTTGAACAATGGAACCATCTAACAAAGTGAGAATGTGGGGAGACGAGGGAGCGATACTGGAAAGCAGACTTGGTTTTTGCAGTTTTTTGAAATTTAAAAAAAAATTAGCGTCTATGCAACTGACATAGGGAATCAAAGCTTGACGGCTTCTGAGATCCCTTCCAGAATGGTGATTCTCTTCTTGGACCAAGCTGTCATTGTCATTCCACAGACCAACTGGGAGTTCCCACTGGCCTAGCAGTGCAAGTAATACGCTATTCCAGATCAGAAAGCAAACTGTTGTTTCCTTTTAAAAGACATTGTGCATAGTTTGTATTCTGTATGCATTGCGTGTGGGTGTGTGGGACGGGAGTGAACCTGCAGAATTAAGCCAAATGCTTCCATTGTATTTATTATCTTTGTTTTCCTCCCACCTTAGAAATGGAGGTGCCATGCAAAGGCTTTCCAGAAGGCCAGACCAAACCTGTCACCTTCTGCTTCTGCAAGGTGGCTGCCTCCTCTCTTATTTATTTATTTAAAAAGCTAGTCTCTCTGTTCAACATCCCCCAAGGTTACTGTGTTGGCATTAGAACAATAAAATATACCATTCTTATGAGACAACAAATAAATTATTTAAAAGTAAGCAGATAAAAACAAGAGTATCCTGCATAAGAGTCAGCAAACGAGATAGCAAAGACTGAGTAATAGCAGATATTTTTTAAACAGAGTAAAAGGAGGAGAAATATCATTAAATATTTATAGAGGCAATTACTTAAAAAGTTAAATAGAAAATATCTTTTATGCATGGACTTGTATTGTTAGCCACCACGAGACTGCTGTCAGAGAGGGGCACTCTAAAAAACTAACAACTAATACATCACTTAGTGCCTAAAAGGTTCAATAATAAGGAAATGTCCAAGGCATGGGGCCACAACAGATAGGGCCCTGTACCTGGTGCTCACCCTCCTTACTAGTGCTCACCCTCCTTACATGCAACAGGGCCTCTGATTATGGCAATGACCAGTGGATAAGGTTGCAAACTCGGGTCTGGGAAATTCCTGGAGATTTGGGAGTGGAGCCTGGGGAAAGTGAGGTTTGGGGAGAGAAATTGACCTCTGTAGTCTAGACTTCAGTCTAAATATCAGTTGTCATTCTGAATGATTTCAAGGAACTATCTGGAGGTTTGGCAACCCTACTGGTGGAGAGGTTCTTGTCCTTTCAAACCCAATTTTAATAGGCCTATTGGAATTATTGTATAGCACCAGGGGATTTTAAAGCAAACTCCAGCTAAACAAATGGGAGTTGTGCTCCTCAGGGGAGGGCATTGTGCCTTTAGCTCCTAAGCAGTAGCTTTAAATGGAACTCAGTGGCAACTAGCAAGATCTAGCTCATCCCCCCCCCATATTTAATATCGATATCTATGTGGTTATAAAACCTATATCTAAGACTAATTCATTTTTATCCCATGCTACCCTCCATGAGTCCAAGATATTGTACTTAATTCTCCCCTCCTCCACTCTGTTTTTCAAGCAACCCTGGAAGAAAAGTTACACTGAGAAAAAGAGTGAATTCCTCAGAACTACCCTACCCCAAACTCTCCAATCTGGAAACAACCGCACCATACAGGCTCTCAATAGCCAGCTGTTAGTATATATTCTACAACAAAAATTAACTACAAATAGAATGAAACTGGGACTCTTTCTTCTTTCTCTTCAATTAGCTTTCTGCAGTTAACTCATAGTTCGTTTATGCAGAATGGCCACAAACCAGAATATACTTTCCCTTTTCATCCAGGCAAGTGCTAAAATCCATCCATGGCTATTCTAATTGCATCTCTTTTTCTGGGATATCTTAATCATACGTGCATTTGAGTAAATTTGGAAAAACTTCTATTTGATAAACAATTTCAGAGTTAGGTCACTGCATTTTCTGGAACAATGTTTTCTTTCCATTGTAAGACTCCAACACATGCCAGGGATTAATGACAGAGCAATGATGTCAGCTTCTTGGCCTTGAAGTGAAAGTTCTATGGACTCAAGCCACAGGTGGAAGCAGGAAGACAATACGTTCCTTTACAGTCTAGATTCATGCTGCTAATGCTAATTGTGCAAGTCCTTCAAACAGATTTCTTTGTTTGTGCTGATCAGTGTCCTGTGGTTTACCATTGTAGGAACTTCTCAGCCATAGTATCCTTAGGCACAGAGTATCTTTCGTTAATATGGTTCTTTGACAAAGGATTCTGTGGCATCAGTCACTGGCAGTAATGCAGGGTTTTAAATTTATAGCCTACCCTGTTCAGAGGATAGGGTTGCCAGACCCCCCTGTGGGGGAGAGGTTTTCTTGCTGACAGGCCCTGCCCTCCAGTCACTGGTCAGCATGGGACTGGTCAGCATGGGACTTACCTGGAGAAAAAGAAAACCCCAGGCCTCATTGCTGCCATCACACAGGAATTATTATCATCATGCCAGTGACATCCAAGTGACTCTCCAATATTTGGGCAAAAACTCTATGATAGAAGCCAATTTTGCCATAAAGTTTTTGCCCTAATACCAGAGCATCACCTGGATGATGCTGGTGTGATGACATCATTTCCTGTATGATGCCAGCAATGCAGCCTGGGCCTTTCTCTTTGTAAGTCTTCCCCATCTCCTGAACGGACCTGGCAATTCTGCGTATTTAGTGTAGGCTGCATAATTTTTCATTATACATACATTATGCATGAGTGTATTTCTGTAAGCAAAAAGAAGCTTGTTCTTACCTGCCAGGTTGGTGGTACCATCTGGTCATGTTCCCAACTATTAGTGGGCTCCTCCCTACTGCTGGTCATCTGCCACCCACTTTCTCCTCAGATTTCCTGAAGTGCTGCAGCAACTGTACCTTCTTCATGGACACTGTAATGTACTCCATGTTTGTCCTGGGGATCAAGATCAACAGCACAGTGCTGGCTGTGAGAAATTTTAACAGAGACAGAGGACTGGGAAGGTTGGCGGGAAGTGTGGGTAGTTAGATGAAGACTCCCATTCAAGACAGAGAAGGGCCAGATCTTCTAGAAAAAGAAGCATTTCCCTAGCCACTTAAAACAGGGAATAGCTCTGAAGAATAAAGAGAACCCTGCCTTTTAAATCCTGAGAAGTCAGTTAAAATCAAGAAGAGTACTAGTGCATTTAGTGAAGGAGTTTGCGTATTGGACAGAGTATCCCTGCCTTCTGGAAACCAAAAGAGCCTCATATGCTCAAGTAAATGGAGTGTTTGGGATGCACTATGTTTAAAATATTTATAGCCCCATCTTGCAGCTTACAAACCAATCATGAACAAGACAACACTGAGTTTTAAAAATCAGAACATTCATTCACAGTAATTACAAAAGAGAATGTGGGAAAAGTCTAATTTAATTCTGAATGGATTCTTGTGGCAACTTAAGCCTGATTATAGGACAAACTTATGTATACTGGGGGCCATTCCGCACAGATTCTTTGTAGCAGGAGTGTGGCAAATGGAAATTGCTACTAATTTGCAGTTATGCACAACGTTGTAGACAATCTGCCACACTCCTGAAACCGATCCGCAAAAAGCGCTTCGTTGTAGCACTTTCAGGGAAATCCCAAAAAGTGGATTCACCCTCCGGAAAGTGCTACACTTTTGCAACCAATCTGCAACACTAGCAGAAAAGTTCTGTGCGTTACCATTGTTGCGGTTTCTGCAAAGTCCCTCCCCCTGGCTCTCCCCTCTGATCTTCCGGCAAAGCGATCGCCATTTTTTTTTCTGGGAGCGAGCAGAGAACAACGCACCGGAGAGCCTTCGTTTACCCAGAGAGGCTTCCCCGGCTGCAGTCCCTCCCCAGACCTGTTTTAAGTCACCAAGCACCACACAGCCCCGTTTGCTGGTTTATTTTCCCTTTATTTTTCCCTTTATTTTCGGCCGAGATTGCGCCCATACAGGGGGTGAATGTTTGTTTTTTTCACTCGGGGGGAGTGTGCAATGATGAAATGGCAGCTCAAACACCACCTGCTAGCTAGATTGGTCTCTCCGTTGCAACGAATCAATGCAGATTCGTTGCAACGTGTGTGTGTTTTTTTAAAACCTGCCTTAAAGGGAAAGGGGCTTTTTGGGAGCATGATAACGGCCTCCCATTGGCTGCTCGTTTGATTGATGGCCAGGGGCGGGACAAAACTCGGCAATATCGCTTCCTGGCTAGTGATTTTTGCCGAGACCGGAAACCTGTAGGAAACAATAGAAACGCAACTGGATTCCACTACAAAGGCAGGTATGCATAACGACGAATTCCACTATTTAAAATGGCGTTTTTTCATTCCGCAACCAATTTGCAACATAGATCCTGGTGCGGAATGGCCCTGGATGAAAGGGCACAAATCCACCAAAAGTTGTAAGTTTTTAAGCAACCCTAAACTAATATAGTTTTCTCTTCTGGAAGCCATTAACATTTTAAAACTCAGACATTAAATAAAGAGCAATATATTAGTGAATGCAAACATCTGCAGCATTAAAGTCCCAGATTCGAAGGAAGACATGATCCATATAACAGGCACTCAATTTCATCTTTCCTTGTCCACCCACATTCATCTTACCTTGTCCTCTCCTCGCCCACCGCTGGGAGATCAATCGGGTGACTTTCTGGATCAGAGTGACCATCATCCACCGCATGATTTCTGCAGCCTTCAGGAAGCCAATAGGGATGCTTTAGACTGATCCTGCATTGGACTAGATGGCCTTTATAACCCCCTTCAACTCTATGATTCATTGTTACTTACCCTTCACAGTGTGCACAGCCTGACTGGGGTGGGTGAGTTGGGGAAAGTCAGGAGATAGGGCTGGGAATGCCTCCATTGACTATTGAAGGCTGCTGGTAAGGTTTGTTTGGTGCCCTTGGCTGGCTGGGGCCGGGAGGCTCAAGGGGGCAAACTGAAGCCATGGTAACTACTCCATCACAACTGGAGCAAGGGGAGAAGCCAGATGATAATACTCCTACCTCCTAATCTCTATGGTCCACCAAAGAGACTAGAAGGGGAAATTCATTGACTATGATAGCAGTCATTTTTTTCTTGTTCCTCAGTTTTTTCTAAATGTGGAGATCAGGGCTAATACTGGGAGTTTAACAGCTGCCAGCTTGGTGTAATGGTTAGGAGCACCAGACTAATCTGGTGAGCTGGGATTGATTCCACACTCCTCCACATGCAACCAGCTGGGTGATCCTGGGCTCACCACAGTACTGATAGAGCTGTTCTGACCAAGCAGTAATATCAGGGCTCTCTCAGACTCACATACTTCACAGACTGTCTGTTGTGGGGATAGGAAAGGGAAGACAATTGTAAACTGCTTTGAGACTCTTTGGAATATAAAAACTAACTCTTTGGGCCATTCCACACCAGGACCAATGCGGCCAATTGTTCACAGAATGCAGAAACACTATATTAAATAGTGGAATTTCGTCATTCCGCATACCTTTTTTTTTTAGTGGAATATAGAAGTCCCAGTAGCGTTTCATTCATTCCCCACAGGTTTCCGGTCTCGCTGGAATCGCAACAAAGGAAGTGATTTTTTCTGCACTTCTTCCTGCCCCTGGCTGTCAATCAAATGGAACAGCCAATGGGCTGTTGTGTTCATGCTCCCGAAAAGCCCCTTTCCATTTAAGAACTGTTTTTTTTTTAAACCAAACACACCCGTTGCAAGGAATCTGTGGTTCAATTGTTGCATTGGAAATACCTTTTTGCTGGTGTAGGAGCTGGCGATTAATCGTTTACATGCTCCTCAACTAGAAAAAATAATCCCCCCCCCACGGGCGCGATTTGTAGCTGAAATTACAGGCAGTGCTGAACAGGGGGCTGTGTTGTGCTTAAGAACTTTAAAGACACTTGCAGTAGGGAGCTTTGTTTCACTGTTAATCACTTCTGTGGAGGGACTTTAGCCGGAGAAGCCTCCCTCGTTCGTTGCTTTCGCCGGTCTAAGGGGGGGGGGAATGGCGAGAGTGACAACAAGCGCGCTGACTGGGAAAGATCCCCTTGCAAACTGTGGGCTGCTGGCATGCTGAAAAGCAGGGGGGGGAGGTTTCTGGACTTGGTGCAGGGCGATTGACACTCCAGTAGTTGGGGGGGGGCTGCAAAGGGGGTGGGGCACTAAGTCTAAGGGGGAAAAATGGCGATCGCTTCTCTGGAGGTTTGGGGGTGAGAGCGGGGAAGGGACTTTCTTTCTACCACTAAATTGAGAATGCACATGTCTTTCGCTGATGTGTTGCAACTTGTGCTCAGAAGTGTAGTGATTTTTTCAGGGGGAATCCACTTTTCTCCAGAGACCACTGCATCTACAGACGGAACAGCTGAGCAGACCACAGAAAAGAGAGACATGTTGTTCCAAATGACCCTTTCCCTATGTGGCATTCAAAGTTCAAGCAAACAACAAAAGTGGGGAAACAAACTCACCCCGAATTCTTCCAATTTGGTCAAGCTACAACAAATTAAAAAAATAAAATATTTATTATGTAGTGTGCACATATAAAATTAAAATGTTATTGGACTGTACAATTTAGTAACATTCCTGGTAAATATGTCCTACGAAACCCACACACATTTTGGCTTCTACAGCCTTCCTCAATAGTTACCAATACATTAAATATACATAATGCCCATTCAGAGAGTATTATATATTTTTCACAATGAAGTGTTGTTTTCTACTATGCTGTATGGTTAGGCCAAGAATCTCTTATATATAAGGCCATGGGTTCCTCTTCGTGTTGCCTGGACTCACACAACTTTGATCCGGTATGGAATTAGATCTGGATATGTGAAACAACAACCAGTAGATAGATTCAACACTCTCTAAATGCGTGTTTATGCATATTTAATACTGTATTTGTAACGACAGATGAAGACTGTAGGAGCCAAAACGTTCCCATTTTGTGTGGTTCATAGGACATATTCATCCCACCAGAAATGTTTGTAACTTGTACACTCTGCCATTTAAACCCCTAATGTTTTTAATGTTATATGTGTACACTATATGAGTATTTTCCTTTTGTTGTTGTGACTCTTTTGACATACATTGCATTCAAAGTTCAAACCAAAGAATGCAAATCATAGTTCTCTGTAACCTGAGTCATAGCTGTTGTGTGGACATCCAGGCTATATATTTTGCAGCATGATGCATGACTGGATACAAAAGAGCAATTTTGCATGGATAAAGCATTGTTAATTCATAAAAATGCTACTTTACAACTTATCCCACAGCATTGCACAAAACAAGTAAACCTAAATTCAATTGTGTTTCTTCAACGTATTATTATTATTATAGTAGTTGTTGTTGTTTAGATTTGTATGACCACCTTCACGGACAACTGGCTTGTGGCGATTTACAATATTTCAGGTACAAATCAATACATTAAAATCATTAAAATTCCCCATTAAAACCCCCATAGAACATTAACTCACAAAGATGGCAATATAATAATTAACAACTGTTCCCACGCAGGCTCACTGGATGGGCAAAAAAAGGCAGGCAGATGGATAATTGGGCATAGGATGGATCAATCTGGGAATCCGGGCCAGTCTAATACTGGCCCCTGTCCCTAGGGGTGAGGGACCCCAATCTTAGCCCCCGGGCCACCACCCGGCTCAGACAAACGCCTGGCGGAAGAGCGCCATTTTGCAGGCCCTGCGGAACTCAGAAAGCTCTGACAGGGCCCACAGCCATTCAGGGAGCTCATTCCACCAGGTAGGGCCTTGGATAAACAAGGCCTTGAATAAGCAAGGCCATAAAAATTGCTAAAGAACCTGTTACAATACTGGATGAACTCTTGTCCAATTTCTTGCACCGATGTTTGTGGCACAACATTCATGATTATTTTCCTTTTATACCTGGATTTTTGGATTCAGTATTTTATACATACAAATACAGCAAAAATGTTATGTTGCTGTGTTTGCTTAGCCAACATTTTTGATCAGGAGAGGTCTACAATTGTTCTTGAGCAGTGCTCATTAATTATAATGGATAATGGTGCATTTATTTTGGCTCTATATTGATGTACATAAATTTTCTGAAATATGCTCTAATGAGTTCTCATACTTTCTGTGCCTGATTAGAGAGTGCATGAAACAAGTAGCCAGTAAAGAGATAAGAAAATAAAGATAACTCTTTATCTTTAAATAAAAATGATTCTTGCCTTAATGTTAATGAGAATTTTGTGGCATTCATTATTTGTGGAATATTGCTTTCCTGGGTTGAAGGTTGTACTGGGTGTGCATGTACTCAATATCTCGTGCTGAAATGGCATGATTTGTGATTATATGGTGACAGTTGAAATAAATGACTGAAAGTGTTCCCATTGTTTATGAGAACAGAAAAATGGTAAACAAATTAGTATTTTGGAAATACTTAGCATTCCACTCTGACATTTAAGAGGAGAAGAAGGATGTGAACAGATTGCGATGGGGCTATCGGGTGAAGTATCCCTCTTGCCTTTATAAAAGTCTCTTTGTATACATTACTCTTCATATCCATGTTATGCTTCCTTCCAGGAAAGATAATTTGAAAGTACACGGTTGTGCTATGTGCATCCCTTTCAAATAAATTACTAAGTTAAGGATAAATGGAGATAGCCCACCCTCCCATATTCTGCATGTTTGAAGTATTATATTTGAATGGATTCGATTACATGAAAAACATATGAAATGTATAGAAGCCAGATACATTAAAAATATTAATAAGAAGACATGCAATATATTGCATATATTTTCCCCATTGTATTCAAAATAGGAAAAAAACAACAGAGATGATTATGTACTTGAAATCCATTACACAGAAAGATTCACCTATCTATGATGCAGCAAAACCAAAAATTCAACCACATGAGTGACTTCAGTGATGCAGGCCAGCCCTGCTCTTTCTGAACTGAGTGCGCACATTAGAATATGCTCCAGAATTTATTGTGTGGCATTTCTCTAACAGACCAAATATGGTTTCCTTAGCAGCTGTATCAGGAGAGTGAGAGTTCAGGGAACACACATGCTAAACATGAACTTTATTATCTTGCTGAGGAACTAAGCATAAGATAGAAACCGGAAATCTCCCAATTCTATTATAGTTGAAGCTAGACAACACAAGGGGGAACTCACAAAGTTTTCTAGGAGGCATCTTGTTTCTCCCTTCCCCACTATGATTTTCCTTTCTCTAAAAGCTCCCATAACCTCTCTTCTTTCTTTCTTTCTTTCTTTCTTTCTTTCTTTCTTTCTTTCTTTCTTTCTTTCTTTCTTTCTTTCTTTCTTTCTTTCTTTCTTTCTTTCTTTCTTTCTTTCTTTCTTTCTTTCTTTCTTTCTTTCTTTCTTTCTTTCTTTCTTTCTTTCTTTCTTTCTTTCTTTCTTTCTTTCTCATTAGTCTGCCTGCAATATCAGGTTGCATTGCTAGGAGCATAGAATCTAAAGCAAGGGAAGTTAGAAAACCACTTTATTCTGCATGGGTTAGACCTCATTTGGAATACTGAGTCCAGTTCTGGGCACCACAGTTCAATAAGGAGATCGACAAGTTGGAAGGTGTTCAGAGAAGGGTGATTAGGACGGTTGAGGGGCTGGAATCCATGCCTTACAAGGAAAGGCTGAGAGATTTGGATATGTATAGCTTGGAGAAGAGGAGGCAAGAGGCGATATGATAGCTGTGTTTAACTACATAGAAGATAGATGTGTTGAAGAGGGGGCCAACTTGTTTCCTGCAGCTTTAAAGGCAGGGATAAGAGCGCTGGATTCAAATTACAGGCCAAGAGGTTTCACTTAAATATTAGAAAGCATTTTCTGATGGAATATGATAGAATATGCTGCCTCAGAGGGTGGTAGAGTCTCTATTGAATTTTTTTAGGAAGAGATTATAGGAGTACCTGTCAGGAGTGTGTGACTTTTAAGTCCCTGAGAAGGTGAGGGATTGGGCTGGATGGCCCTTTGTGGTCTTTTTCAGCTCTGTGAAATTCTGATACCTCTAGTAGCCACTCTATCTTCAACTCCCTCCTCCTGGCAGCCTCTGCCTATGAAAACTGTGTCCAAGTTATGTGATGCTGACCACTGGACCTGGCCTTCTTACATGGTAGAGCCCTCTCTAGGAATTGTGAAGGGATGCTTCATTTTTATCTGTATCCCTCTGTGAAGAAAAAACATTTTTCTTTGGGGGTTTAAACTTTGGAGGTTTGAATTTTGTGTTTTAAAATGTTTTTCTCTCTGGGCAGAGGACAGGTATGTGTTGTGGGGGGGGGGAGTTCACTTACTTTCTGGCTTACCTCAGCCACCATCTTAGAAATGCTAATAGATTAAGCAAAAGACAATTTGTTGGTCAAGCTGTCCCCCGTAACAAGCAGGAAACTGAGACGTGGAGGAATTGTGGACTGGAAAGGCTTCAGAAAGAAGCTCATAGAGGCATCAGGGAAAGCTTCTTTGGTGCAGCCTGACCTGGACAGTGGGAGAGGATAAACGTTCTGGGAGTAAGGGAAAGGGGTCTCTTTAGTTCTAACAGAATTGTTAAATTCAAAGCACACAGAATTCTTAACTGTGGCCTGGAGGAGGCAGCCATTGCTGTCTGCATGTTTGAAGGAAGTTTGAAAGTAATGGAATGTCTGTAAAGATCTGTAACTTTCTAAGCTAAGAAGCTTGCCTTACATTTAACATCAGATGTGCCATGTATAGAACGATGGACAGAAAAATTGCTTTTACCCTTTTTAAAAATTCCTTGCTAAATCTGCTGCGGTGCTAAAATAGGCTAGTGAACACATTCTTTTTAATAAATGCTTTATAACTTTTGTTCCTAGTAGTGGTTCTCTGTGCCACATAGACCTCCAACATTTTGGACAGTAAGAGGAATGCTAGGAGGAAGGGGAAAGCAGTCTGTGGGCAAGTAAGCTATCCCCAGTAACTGGACTCTGGGTAGCAGGAGGCAGAGAGGCAAAGTCTCAGAACTTGGAAGGAAAGCTAGGAGTCCTGACCCTCCCAGTGGGCAATTCCTACAAAGGCCAGGTGACGACAGCAGTTGAACAGGGAAAACCTTGGAGGGAAGGTGGAACAGAGCTTCTGGTCACAGCAAGACTACTCTGTCACACCTCCCCATGCTAGTTATTCTATCCCTCTCCTCGCAACCCCCATATCTTGTCCCCTTTGTCACCTTCTCAGCCATTCACCAACCTACCTTTTATTTACCTCCCATATCTACCTATATTTATTATTTATTTATATTATATTTATAATATATATATATATATATATATATATTTATATTATATTTATAATATTTATAATATATTTATATTATATTATGAGAGCCAGTTTGTTGTAGTGGTTAGGAGTGCGGACTTCTAATCTGGCATGCCAGGTTCGATTCTGCGCTCCCCCACATGCAACCAGCTGAGTGACCTTGGGCTCGCCATGGCACTCATAAAGCTGTTCTGACCGAGCGGTGATATCAGGGCTCTCTCAGCCTCACCCACCCCACAGGGTGTCTGTTGTGGGGAGAGGAATGGGAAGGCGACTGTAAGCCGCTTTGAGCCTCCTTCGGGTAGGGAAAAGTGGCATATAAGAACCAACTCTTCTTCTTCTTCTTATTTGTACCCTACCTTTTCCCACAGTAGTGACCAAAGCTACTCACATTATTCTCATTTTGGGATTTTAAAACCCAAAGTATTTGTTTTTAAGATTTCAAATTCTTCTGCAAACTTAGGACATTTGCTCTAGTCACCATATTTAAGTATCCTCAGGTCTGGCTGACTTCACTATGAGAATATTAGATTTACATAGAATCATAGAATCATAGAGTTGGAAGGGGCCACACAGGCCATCTAGTCCAACCCACTGCTCAACGCAGGATCAGCCCAGAGCATACATACATATACATTTATTTGTAGTTTGTACTGTTCACTCTGCTTTTTCATTTCCTCCCTCCTTTTGGGGGGAGGAGCCCTTTTGTTCTTCTGTGGCTGGGTAATTAAACAGCAGGGGCAATATGTACTAAAACGAATGGGTATAATAGAAGCCAGAAATGCCAATTGACTTGCATGGTTGCCATTGAAATGCATTACATCAAACAAAAGTTGCATAAAAATGCAGAATAGATTTCAAGAGACCCCAGAGTGGTGTGACAATCTCTGGTCCCAGACAGACCATGGTGGAATGATGGTTACTGGGCTACAGATCATTAGTCTGGAACTAAAATGACAGCCCCATGGAGCTTTCATTCTGATCTGGAGGCTGTCATTCCAATTTCAGAGCATTTATCTAGGTCCAGTGTCTGTTATTCTACTCCTAGGTATTGTCATTCCACTCCAGAGGCTATCATTCCTGGCTGAGGGTACTTATAATCTGTTCCAGAATTTCATTACAGACTTTTTTAAATGCCATGGCTGGCTCGAGCTCTCTTGCTAAGCAGGTTTGACTGCCATTTTAGGAATCCGTGGAGAGAACAGACTCTGTGCCAAAAGGCATCTACTTAAGAAATTTATAAAACTTTCCCTCATCATACAATTAACTTGAAACCTGGTTGATTTTTAGATTAGAGAGAGGAGTATGCTCTATGAAAATTTGGTGGAATTATCTTTATAAACAGAAGCCCCACACCCTCATATACATTCTCAACTGAAAATAAATAGCCATCATTCTCATTCTTCATGCATTCATCTTCTCAGTGTGTGCCTTCTTCTATCAGGTGAAAAGAACCATCTCCTGAGGAAGCCTGTTCCACTGAGAAACCGCTCTGTTCAGGAACTTCTTCCGGATGTTTAGACGGAAATTCTTTTGAATTAATTTCATCCCATTGGTTCTGGTCTGTCCCTCTGAAGCAAGAGAGAACAACTCTGATCCATCCTCTACATGGCAGCCTTTTAAATAGTTGAAGATGGTTGTCAGATCCCCTCTCAGACGCCTCCTCTCCAGGCTAAACAGACCAAACTCCCTCAACCTTTCTTCATATGTATTGATCTTCAAACCCCTCACCATCTTTGTTGCCCTCCTCTGGACATGCTCCAATTTGTCTAGATCCTTCTTCAACTGTGGTGCCCAAAACTGAACACAGTACTCCAAGTGAGGCCTAACCAGAGCAGAGTAGTACTCCAATAAAGACCAATAAAGACAGAAACCTCTATTGGGAACAAATATAATCTAACTTTTATTAATAACTAGTATCAAAGCATATTAATAAAAACAGGCTCTAGAAAGCAGCAGGCCTCCTCCTGCTTCCTGGTGGCCAGGAGGCCTCAGAGGGCCAGCACTGTACCCATGGAACCATGGAGTGTGGCCGGCTGGCCTCCTCTTGCACCCTGGTGAGCAGGAGGCTTTGGAATGTAGTGGCCTGGCCAGGTGAGCTGGGCCACCAAAGCCAAGACAGCACCCATAATGCCTCTGAGAGCACCTGGCCATCCTCCCCCCATTCTCCAGAGTAGTGAGAATTAGTATGGGTGTTTCACTTGGAGAGCAACTGGCTCTTCTCCCACCCTGCTCACTGCACGGAAGTGGCAATAAGAAGGAAGAAGGGGAGAAGGAAAGCATGGAAGCCCCATGATTGGCTCTCTGTGGGAGAGCGCTCTCTCCCTATTTGGTCCATATCCCACACTGAGGGCCAACTGGGACTAGTTTTACCCGGTGCATCATCCACACACAAACCAGGCATTATTAGGGCTGCAGAAGATTTCTCAAAGTATACAATTGCCTACTTAATAAATGAGAAAAGCCAAGTATTGGAGAAGCTCAGTGCATAAATTGCAATGGTAAGCAACAGGTTTCAGAGAAAACAATTGCATTTACAGACAATAGAGAATATGTAAGTTGTGACATGAAGGACTACTTGACTAAAGAAGGACTACACTTCAGAACAGAATGGCATAGCAGAAAGAAAGAATCGTTCCCTAAACAAGATGTGCAGATGCATGCTCCTAGAAGCAGTCCCCTGAAAAATACTGGGAAGAAGAGATTAACACTGATACCTACTTAAAGAACAGATTGCCTACAGATGGTGCCAGAAGAATGTCATATGAAATATCATAAGGGTACAAATCTAGTATGAAGCATTTGATAATGTTCAGGTCAAAAATCTATACCTACATTCCTAAAGAGAAATGAAGCAAGATGGACATGAGGACTGAGCAAGGCAATTTGTAGGATGTATTTTAGGATGTAAACATATGCAATCCTTAATCAAAGAACTGAAACTATAAAGATCCGTAGAACAAATTTAGAGTCCAGAGGCACCTTTAAGACCAACAAAGTTTATTCAAGCTATGAGCTTTCATGGGCTCTAAATTTGTTCTGCTGCTTCAGACCACTTGAATCTATAAAGATCTGTAACATAGTCCACATTAGTACGAAGGAAAAATCTACAAATGCAGAAAAGGTAAACATTAAAGGGCCCACAAAATTGTGGGTGGGGACAGAATACAGCAGCCAGATGCAGTTCAACTGAGCACCATAAACTCTGCCGATGAAGTACCAAGCAGAACCCCAAGAACCAGAAGGGGATGCAGAAGCTGAGGTTAGAAGATAAACTGGAACAAATAAGAGAATACCACCAAGAAGACTTTCCTATTTATCTCAGAGACGTGGCACAACCTTCCACATGGGAAGATATGAAGAAGATGCCCCATAGCCAAGTAGAAAAATGGAAGAAGATTGCAGAAGATAAAATCAAAGCTCTGATTGACCAAACATAGACATTGATAGATCTCTTTCCAGGGAAGAGAGCAGCATGATGTTTTTTTCTAAGAAGAATCTCAGAATACTTTAGAGAAGATCAACCTAAAGGAATAGAACTTGAGAAGGGATGTTGGAATATGCATCCTGATTGGCTCAATCGGAGACCTCCTGCTCCTTTGAGCATACTTCCTCCCTGTTTGCCTCCTGAATGAATGCAGGACAACAGTTAGACAGCTAGGACTCACAATTTCTCCTCTTTCATTCCAAAGTTGTTTTTCTTCTAGAGAAAATGATGTTC
The DNA here is from genome assembly GCF_049243985.1 of Paroedura picta. NCBI lineage: Eukaryota > Metazoa > Chordata > Lepidosauria > Squamata > Gekkonidae > Paroedura > Paroedura picta. Next base: position 141,980,583 of record NC_135369.1, read on the forward strand.
TTCTTTTAAGCAGTATGTTGCTGAACTCCTGTCTGCATATTTAAATTCTGGCAAAACTCTTAATGGTAGATGTTGCTGGCAAATTATGAAAAAGTGGGACAGAAAAAGAATAGATACTTTAATGCAATCTATCCCTGAATCAAAAACAGTCATGTTACCTAAAAATAACAATGAGGTCAATAATTATACCCAAAATAAATTATTCTCCAGAAAGTGGTCAACAGTCACTGAAGACAGAATTCACTGTGTTAAATATTGAATAGTATGTTTTGTTCAGAGCCTGAAAAGAAGAAAATGTTCCGTTTCCATTTTGAAAGATTTATATGCATACTACCAGTAAACAGAGATATAAGAGAACAACATTCTGGCAAAGCAAACTGAAGAATCAATTTACCACATGCAATCAAAGGCTTGATATTTTTCTCTCTGCTGCATGTTAAGTCCATCAAACTATTCTAGTGACAGGGTAAAATATATTTACTCATTCCTATGCAGTTCTGAGACAAATGGGGGAATGTAAAAGAAACTTCTTGATTTGAATAGCCATCTCTCTTTGGGAAAATGAGTCAGATTCTCATGATTTTCTTAACCTATGCTCCTCATCATCCCCCCCCCCCCCGCCCACACACACCAGATTTTTATAGAGCTGATCACCCCTCCATGTTTCCAAAAGTAGATAAAAATTTGGCTATTAGCTGTGACACATCTGCAACCTTTTTTTCAGATAAAGTCTCACTCCTTCACTTTTGAAATCCTTCAACCCCCTTTCCCAGGTGGATCTTGACAAGGTCTTATTGGTTGTTCAGCCTACCTTGGATTCCTGCTTCTGGTTTATAAAGGCATCCAGGGAAGTGGTCAGAAGAACCTTGAGAGATCTTATAAATGTTTTGATCTTCCAGGGCTCTTTCCCTGGCTCCCTCAAGGAGGCAGTGGTGGTGCCCCTCCTGAAGAGAGGGAACTCAGTATCTAATCTTCAATTTCTGGGAAAGATGATTGACTGAGAAGTGATTGAACAGTTCCAGGAATTTCTGGATGAGACATCTGCCCTACATTTCTTCCCATCTGATTTATGACTAAGGTTCAGGTTTGAGATAGCTCTGGTTGATGATCTCCAGTTACACCTTGATGCAGGCTGGACAATGTTACAGATCCTTTAGGATGCTTTGGTCTGATCCCAAAGCTCTAGGATGCTTTGGGCGGATCCTGCGTTGATGGCCCCTTCCAACTCTGTGATTCTGTGATCCTGTTTGTTAACTGCCTTTGACACAGTAGACTATTTGGTCATGGTTCCCTGGGTGTGTGGAGTACAGCCTTGAGTTGGTTCTCCTCATTTTTCCAGGTCTGTTCCCAGAGAGTAATCGTGGATGGAATGAGATTGTCACTGCAGACCCTAACCTGTGGAGTTCCACTAGGTATGATTCTCTCCCTAGTATTATTAGATTCAAATGAGTAGCCGTGTTGGTCTGAAGTAGCACAATCAAATCCGAGTCCAGTGACACCTTTAAGACTAACAAAGATTTATTCAAGGCGTGAGCTTTCAAGTGCAAGCAATCTTCATCAGACTAAGAACTGACCATCATAACAGTAGGAATATATAAGCAAAAGTTAATCCTGTTACATTAGTAAACTATGTCACAGAATCCAAACACAGCCACATGATAATTCCCTGCCAAACCAGGGAGGTTGGCAATGAGAGCAAGATATGAGAAAAAGTGTGTGTGTGTGTGTGTGGGGGGGTTATGTCATCCTCAGATTTTTTTTTTTTAAGGGAAGGTGAGGCAGGAGCCAGAAACACCTATTCTCCCAATGGGAATGTAAAATGCAAGCCATGAATGGATTCCTGAATGGCACCAGAGAAACCCACAATTGTAGCATGCCAGGAGCACCATCGGGGTTGGCATCCAGAAGTCAATGTGGTGAGAATGGGCAGGCAAATAACAACTGCAGGAAAGGCCCATGAGATTCCTTGTTTTGGTTGCAACAGATCTACATAGCGACATCTCCAGAATTTGCACAGCCCTTGTCCATCATCTTCAGAACCTCTTTAAGGACTGGAGATGTCCCAGAGGACTGGAAAAGAGCAAACGTTATTCCAATCTTCAAAAAAGGGAGGAAGGATGACCCAGGAAACTACAGACCACTGAGTCTGACCTCTGTTGTGGGGAAGATAATGGAGCAGATATTAAAGGGAGCGATCTGCAAACATCTGGAGGACAATTTGGTGATCCAAGGAAGTCAGCATGGATTTGTCTCCAACAGGTCCTGCCAGACCTACCTAGTTTCCTTTTTTGACCAAGTAACAGGTTTGCTGGATCAGGGAAATTTGGTTGATGTCATTTACTTGGATCTTAGTAAAGCTTTTGACAAGATTCCCCATGATGTTCTGATGGATAAGTTGAAGGACTGCAATCTGGATTTTCAGATCGTTAGGTGGATAGGGAATTGGTCAAAGAGTTGTTGTCAATGGTGTTTCATCAGACTGGAGAGAGGTGAGTAGCGGGGTACCTCAGGGTTCGGTGCTCGGCCCGGTACTTTTTAACATATTTATTAATGATCTAGATGAGGGGGTGGAGGGACTACTCATCAAGTTTGCAGATGACACCAAATTGGGAGGACTGGCAAATACTCCGGAAGATAGAGACAGAGTTCAACGAGATCTGAACACAATGGAAAAATGGGCAAATGAGAACAAGATGCAATTTAATAACAAGATGCAATTTAATAAAGATAAGTGTAAAGTTCTGCATCTGGGTCAGAAAAATGAAAAGCATGCCTACTGGATGGGGGATACGCTTCTAGGTAGCACTGTGTGTGAACGAGACCTTGGGGTACTTGTGGATTGTAAACTAAACATGAGCAGGCAGTGTGATGCAGCGGTAAAAAAGGCAAATGCCATTTTGGGCTGTATCAACAGAGGCATCACATCAAAATCACAAGATGTCATAGTCCCATTGTATACGGCACTGGTCAGACCACACCTGGAGTACTGTGTGCAGTTCTGGAGGCCTCACTTCAAGAAGGACATCAATAAAATTGAAAGGGTACAGAGGAGAGCGACGAAGATGATCTGGGGCCAAGGGACCAAGCCCTATGAAGATAGGTTGAGGGACTTGGGAATGTTCAGCCTGGAGAAAAGGAGGTTGAGAGGGGACATGATAGCCCTCTTTAAGTATTGAAAGGTTGTCACTTGGAGGAGGGCAGGATGCTGCAGAGGAGAGGACACGCAGTAATGGGTTTAAACTTCAAGTACAACGATATAGGCTAGATATCAGGAAAAAGTTTTTCACAGTCAGAGTAGTTCAGCAGTGGAATAGGCTGCCTAAGGAGGTGGTGAGCTCCCCCTCACTGGAAGTCTTCAAGCAAAGGTTGGATACACACTTTTCCTGGATGCTTTAGGATGCTTAGGGCTAATCCTGCGTTGAGCAGGGGGTTGGACTAGATGGCCTGTATGGCCCCTTCCAACTCTATGATTCTATGATTCTATGATTCTATGAATTTTATATACAAAATACAGCATGTAATATTTGCAAAAATTAACTTGGTTTTATTAGTTGTGTATTCCCAAGCTATTGGAAATCTTATCTCAATTTCAACAGACATTGCTTGTGTATTTTTGGAACATAATGTGATCAAAAATAGCTACGGGAGGGAGGGAGGAGCTAGGAAGACTGGTAATCCTTTGTGTGGAACTTTGAAAGTCTCTGTGCTGGATCCACTGGGCATTACAGTCACAAGGGCCCTGACCTTAAAAAAAGAGAAAGAAATCTTTTGAGATCAGTTTTGTACCCAGTATTGGATCCTCCAATCCCATGGAATTGCAGCATACAAAGAGGTCTGCTTTTATGCTCTGGATCACAGACCAGCGCCATAGCTTTTTAGTGTTATAATTATGACCTGCTTACAGACTACAGTATCATAGCATCATTGCAGCATAGCTCCATGCTTTCTGATGTCACACTAATACAACACAGCAATCATCAACACACCAACCTACCGATTTTCAGGACTGACTTGTCCATAGCAGCTCTACTTAATGATGTTTTCAGCAAAGATTCATGAACTTTCAGTGTGCTCCAAAATAGCATACATCCAATAGCGGTTTGAAAAGCACTCACCAGTGAGCAATGACCCATCTATGGCTCGTAGAGCATCTATTTTTAGATACATTTATTGACATCTGTCTTGTGGAGCCAATGTGATTTTCTTTCACATTCAACAACTTCAGAAGTTTCAGCATATTCCACAGACTTATAAAAAATTAAATCAAAGCCCAAATCTAAAAGGCATCTAGGGAATTTGGATGTGTAATCCCAGAGATGCTAATTTTAAAATCCTTGAAACCACCCAGGGAAATTATTTCAACCTAATATTTTTCAAATGGCCTTTTCCAGTCCAAGCAATTGACACCTTTTAAAAATATTTAGCATCTTGAAAGTCACCCATCTAGATGGGAGTGGAAATGGTATGTTAGCATCATGCCAAATGCTAAGCCAGAGTTCTGAGCAGCTGTTAGGCCAAAGGGCATATGACTCTGAAGTTCTGTGCCTGGAACTCCAGATGTGAAATTTGGCTCTGTTCATGGGCCAGGGGCTGATCTGGAGTTGGACTCTAGTTCAGGAGAAAGAGATAGTTCTCTTGCACACCATTTCCCCAATCAGACACAGCCCTTACAGTCTGTCTTTAGTCTAGGTAGGGAAAAGTACTTGTATTGAGTCTTTTTCTCTGAAACAAGGGAGAAGAAGGGGGACTGTTTGGTCAGGGCAGTGGCTCAGCGGCTTTCTCATCTTCATGGCTGTAATAGCACTCATGCTATGCAAGCTGAATCATGGGAATGGGAAACCATTGGGAAATTCTACCTCATGCCCCTCAAATCTACTCCTCCAGGCTTGAACAGTCAGCGTTATCCCTTCTTGCCCTCTTTCTTCCTATACTTGATGCACAACTGTTTTGAACCATCTTCTCTCCTGGAACAAAATCAGCCTTCATTAAGCTGTATTTTTATTGGGACTTTCGGACTAGACTTGGTCCTAGGTTTCTCCAGAAAAATAGAGCTGCATAATAACAAAGCATTTTGAAAGTATGCTGTTGTGGTTTAAAAGAGGGAATATTTACTGCATGGCTATTTACAGAAAATATATTCATATTCATCTGCTTCAGTCTCCTTACTGAAGCAGAGTACAAAAGCAGCACATTGCATGCTTCTTGTGGGTAGGTTGTAGGCAGATTACATGCCACACGTTTGCAAATGGACAGAGCTGAGCCTAATGGCTGCTTGCTTGCTTTTGTAAAGCACACAAACACTGATCTTCGAAAAGAGGAATTAGGTGGGGGTCCACATTAAACAAAGGAATCTCCAGGAAATGTGCTTGGGGATTTTCTATTGCAACCTCACCTGTGACCACTTGATGCACTAGTGAGCTCACAGGTACAGCTCAGCTGCTTAAACAGCTGAACAACAGCCCTTAAAGGCTGACTTCCCCAAATTACTTGCTGATTGCAATTCCAACAATTTTGATGAGATTTCCCACTTTGTCTTGCAATTAATTTATAAAGTCCCAACATTATGCATAACATTATGCATACCAAATACAGTTGTATGTGACTTGGTTTTGCTACTTTCATGATTTGCACAGCAACACTACTTTACTATCTGATGTAGCAATAGAGTACGAAATAAAACAGAAAAGGGTTTTAAAAAAAATTCTGTTTACTCCAGATTGTTGTATGTGAAGTTTGGCTTGATATTTGATACTGGGAAAGGTCTAGATCAGCAATTTTTAAAATTAAAATGTTAATTTAAAATAATTTAAATTTTTAAATATTGCTTTTCCAATATTTCCTTTGAGCACGTTTGACTTGTGAAAAGCTTTCTTGTGCTTTGGGAGCTTATCTTTCCAGCATTTTGAATATTGCCCAATTTCCTCACTCTGTCTCTGGGTTTCACGAAATTAAGGGTGTCTCCTTATTCACGCTGGGTGCTTCTGGTGGTTTTCTGGAGTATGTAGAAAGCTAAGTTATATTTTTCCTTTGAAGAAACCGTCTTGGTTATTAAAGATAAAAGCTTGAAAGGCAAATCCTGTTAGGAATGTATATTGCAGTTTATGCCGTGAGCAGTCATAAATCACTAAAACTCCAGGTATTAGTTTCAGCTCTTTATTGCAGAGAACTAGTGAAAGATATTATGAAAGTCTCATGTGCTATATGCCAAAGATTACCTAGAGCAGTGGTCCCCAACCTTTTTATTACCGGGACTGGTCAACGCTTGATAATTTTACTGAGGCCCGGTGGGGTAATCTACTAGAGGACCCGTCATTGGATGGCGCCAGAGGGGCAGGCTTAACTGGCAGCCGCTACAGCTCCTCTGATTGGGCAAACGGATGAGAAGGACGGGGGAGCAAGCTGGCCTCTGTTTCTTTTTGCCATGGTCGCTGAAGGAACCGCCCTATATGCAGCATCTTCAGAAGTTTAATCGCCCAAAATCAAAACGAAAATCGCATTCTGTGTAGATGGCAGGGACTGAATCAACCTGGGATTGGAATAAAAGCCCCATGCAGTTTACACCTGGGACTGTGAGCCAGTCTAAGAGGCTGTGAATGAGGTCCACTAGAAGTGGCATGATTGTGCAGAATATGGTTGTGAAGCATAGCTGTGCACACATCTACTTGGGCCCCCTCCAGGCTCATCATTGGCCATTTTGGGAGGGGGGGCAGGGTGACACAACCATATATGGTCATATCACCTGATAAATGTTTTAGAAAATTAAAATATAAATTAAAAATTAATTAGCACCCACCCATTCAGGAAACCCTTCCAGGACTATCAAGAAATGCCAGAGTTTCATGAAAGCCTGATTGAGAAAGCCTGTAATAAATAAATAATAGAAACAGATCTGCTTTTTCAGAAATTGGAGTGGAGGGGAAGCAACTGATATTGCTTCAGCTTCAGATTTCTGGTTATTTTGAACTAGACTTGTAATATTTTATGGATGTTTTAATATATTTTTAAAAGAAGAGTGATGACCCACTTCAAAAGCACACAAGGCTCATATAATAGAATATACATTTTATAAATACATATAATTTTTGATGTTTTACACTTTGTAGAAGTATATGTATTTCATGGCCTTGGAAATTAACAATAACAACCAAATCCTACTTCTGGGCCACACGAATCTAATAAAAGACTGGAAGGAAACTCATATCAAAGTATTAAAACTATACTTCAGTTCAATAATTTAACTAAACATATGGGAAATTTTTTGAAAAAGCTGAAATCCATCCAATTTGTTAATAGAGGATGTGCACCTTGTACTGGAAGGTGTGGGTAGAAAACTTTACTGGAAGTTTTTAAATCACTATTTAGCAGTAGGTCATTAAAAAAAAAAGCAAATATCCTGAGGCAGGTTTCTTTCCAACCATGTGAAGTATTTCAGCTTCCCAAAGAAAATTGCAGTGCTTATATTAATAACATCCATGATCTATAAGAGATGGAGGTGGGGTGGGTTAAATGATTTAGAAATTCTAGGAATGGCAAAGGAACAAAATAAGAAATAACATCTCAACTGCCACCCACAGCACAATCCTCAGGGAAATTACAGCACCGGATTCTGTTGAAACAATTTGCTTCAGTAAACCAAAGTGCAACAAATTTCCAGGCTGAATTTTAAAATATCTGCTGCCCATGGAATTTACATATTGCTTGCTCAAGTGCTTTGGTAGGCTCACTGACAACCGACCTTATGGTACAAGTTTTTGCTTTGTATAAAATCATTGAAAGGACCTCCTGTTCCCGTATAATTCTCCCCAGAGACTTCAGTCTTCTCTTCAGCCTCTCCTTTGTGCCTCCCTCACCATTTCAGGTAAGGCAAGGCACATGTCCACAAGAACAGGCCTTTTCTCTGCCCCCCTCTATCTGGTACTATCGTTATGAGCCTTTGCATTCCAGACCAGGATAGTTTTTATTTCAACTTGATTTTAATCCATTTATCAATGTGCAGCCTCTGGCACTGAGGGGCATGTGCGGAAGCTCCCCTTCCCCGAGTCTTCTGAATACCAAACATCAGACTGAAATCTAGTTCTTGAATTCTCAGATTATGAACCTATCCTTTGAAGTCTTAGGCTGCACATGTTTGACTACTACTCTTACTTACTGCTGAGGCTAAAAAGATAATATAATATTTTCCACATGGTAACAGTAATCTGAGGAAGAGTAGCAGAAGGGGTGTTAGAAAACTGCATGAACACAGTAGATTCATCTACATGTTCCAACTGAGGTGGAAGTGACTGTCCAATTAATCATAATATAAAAAGATGGACAAACCATCCAAAACACAGAAAATTCTGGCTCTTCAATGTCACTTGAAAATCATTTTACAAGCTAGTGAAACAAATGAGTGTCAAGGGATATACTGCAAACTTTTGGGGTAGGGGAAACAGTATCCCTTCTTGGTCTATCTATACCCATGAAAGTGATTGCTCTTTTAACCACTTTAAATGGATTACTACTTGCAATAGTATGACTGCAAGATGAATATAAATCTACATTTTTGGTAAATGATTATCTGGGAAAGCAAGGACTGACTATTCCTTTTGGAAATAAGATTGAACATTGCTTTTACTTGGTTTAGTGGTTAGGAGCGCCGACTTCCAATCTGGTGAACTGGGTTTGATTCCCTGCTCCTGTCCTGCATGCTGGGTGACCTTGGGCTCCTCACAGCTCTGACTGTATTGAGGCAGTCAGGGTAGCCGCTTTTGAGAGAGTCTTTCTTCCCAAATCTAGAGACTCAGCAGATAACCCACTGGATAGATAACCTGTACCTCTGACATCTGAAGCCCAAAGGATCTTGGGGATGCCCATGACAGGGGTCTCAGTGTGGAGAAGCAAAAACAGGCATTTATAAGCTCTACTGACCAGACTTGATTGCACAGAGATCCTCTCTGTAGTACCTCAAATTCACAAATTATTTTTCCTGGTTCTAGGACAAATCAGCCACAGACCACAAAGTAAATTAATTTATCTTGTTTTCAGTTTCTTTCACCATTGTTCCAGGTATTCTAGCTCAATCCAAATAAGTACATTGAATTTTGATCAGAAACAGATGGGCAGCTGCTGAAGATTTCAAAATCATACAATAACTGTTAATACTGTCTCAAAGAGAAACCATATATATATATGTAATCGAAAGCTAATAAATCAATGTAAATAATTTGCTTTCTTTGTAGTTAGAGAGTTGCTGTGTGAGGTGTACATTTCAGTCCTGTCTCTTTACCTTTTTGTTCCTGCTGCCGTGATTTTTTGTTGACATTTTCTCTTGGCAGAGTTCAACCCTTCCCGAACTGGATCCCACACCAGTCCTTTTTTCTAGCTGAGCTACTGAGGAGACAACAATAACAAGCCCTATAAAGACACAAACCATAAACTGCCGTTTTCAAAAACTTTTAATTGAAAGGCTGGATGAACCAAAACATTTGTTTATTCAGGGTCTCTTTCCCATCCCATTTCATTTCAAAAAAGCTCCTTCCCATCACAAGCTCCAGTTTCTCCAGCATGTGCCCCTCATATCAAGTGAACTGTGGGCAACAATGCTGCCTAACAATGTTCGTGGGATGCACTCCTCGCCACAGGATCTCCTGACAGCCTGAGCCTAGACATGTTCTGTGTCTTCTCCATGACTGCTGAGCAGTCCCCTGGAGAGAGCGAGGCAAACTCCTGCCTGTTGGGGACTTCCAGTGAGGCTGCAAGACAGAATTATTTTAAAAGGTTTTATGGGACAGCTTGAATAGGCTTGTTCTCAACTGCTTTCATCTGTTTCAATTGTCTGTTTTAAATTATGTGTTTTAATTAATTTAATAGACACTACAAGGCTCCTTAGGGTTGCATCACATCGATTTACACTTCTGAGGAATGCACTGTGTGTCTCTCAGACTAAGCACCTTTACCTCTCCCTCTCCCGTAACAGACTCCCTGTGAGGTAGGTGAGGCTGAGAGAGCTGTAAGAAAACTGTGACTGGCACAAGGTGGCCCAGATGGCTGCATGTGGAGGTGTGGGCAATGGGACCCAAATCCTCCAGTTAAGAGCCCACGACTCTTTAACCTCTATCCCTCGCTCGCTCTCGGGTTGGCATCTAGGGCTAATGGAAGGGCATCATTAACATGTCACTCTGGGTTTGGCAAGTACCAGCCATGTTAATACCTTCAGTGATTCTGGCCATATCAGGAACCAAAGAATCATTCTGATAATCTCACTGCTTTCACAGGAGGATGAAATTGCACCACGGACATTATTTTTCATTTCAGAGCATGACCATCACACATTCCACTGATAACAAGAAAGCGCCAAATCTCATTCTCATTATATAAAAGAAATATTATCCTTAACTGATGTTTGCGATTTTGGAATAGATTCCTTTTAGCTGTCATTTTCTCCAGAAGGATATTTTCACAAAAGAATAAGAACTATCATACATTCTAACACCTACACAGTGCCTTTTCTGGCAACATGCAAACATTGGCGTTCTCACGCCTGTCTTGAGACATATATAGGAATCTTCAGAGTAAATCAATTAAAGCTCCATAAGACTAGCTATTTTCTTTCTTCGCTTGAAAGTTAACTCCAGTGAACTATATGGGATTTCATTGAAAGTAGACAGAAATAGAACAGGGCTTCACATCTAAGTGCCACTTTGCATAGTTATCCCTATCAGTGGGGCTAAATCTTGTTTCATGAGATCTGCATGATGAAAACGGAGAGATCAGTGGGCTCAGATTCTAGATACATTTCCACATACTTTTGTTAAAGACAATGCAGGATACTTTCTCATTGTGTGTAAAATCTTTTTTTCGGCCAAATCCACATTGCATATTTCTAAATGGGTGCCAAATTCCATGATAGATGGTCTGCAAGAGCAACTGACTTAACAGATGAAATTGACATACAAATATACTATTTTAACATAGAAGCACAAATACCTGTTTTCTCAGTAACTATCTGGTTACTAATGGATTATGCTTTTGTTCAAATAATGTAACAATTATTTATCCCATTCCCCAGACTGCCTTTTCCGAAATTGTAATGGGTACTAATTGAAAATAAAAAATCAAGGCAAAATGTTTGTTGTAACTTGATTTATCCAGAGGTCGAAAACTGACCTCTTTTAAAGACTGTTTCCAGAAAACAAATGTATTTTAAAGATTTTCAGTGATAACAGATATGTAAATCTCTAAGTATCTAAGGAGTCCTTGGCAAAATTAGTTTTCAAAAGGTCAGCCATTTATTTTGGTAAACTGATGCCAAAATTCTCCACTACACTGATTCATACACCAAATGTCCAGAAATGTCGATCCATTTCATATGTTCAGACAGTTGTTTCTGACTTTATGTACCTCATTATTTGCATTAGGCAAGCTTGCATCGTATTGTCTCTAACACAGTATTCCTTGGATGTCTGAAAAGATATGCATTTATGGAAAGATAACATCTTGATGGGAGTAGAGTTCCCTCCCTTGGTCTTCCCAAGCCAAAACCTGAGTGATCTGAATGTTCCCTCTGGGCTCTGCACAGGCCTAGAGAAAGTGACTCCATCCTTGGTGCCTAACCAACTAAATTTGAGATGGGAGCTCAGGATGTGCTGATGTTTTGCTCTAATAACTGTTCCATGAGTATAGATGGCTTAAGAAAGCTTTAGAGATTTCCTTATTCTATAGCTATTCTTTATTATTCAGTATTCAGCTATGCGTGAGAATCTCTACATGCTGGCCAGCAGAACCATTTATTGGAATTAGCTTAGAGGGATGGTGAGATACAATATGTTCAAAAGGAGAAACCAAGTTCAAAAAGTTTCAGAAACATTGTTGTGCTATTTAACAGCATTGCCAAGGCAAACATAAGAGCCTGTAATAAAAGAGGTTATCAAAAAAGAACAATTTGTCACAACTTTTGCCAAAGGGAAGAGATCTGCCCAATGCTTAAACTCTGTACATAGGTCTACCTATATATCTCAAAATTCATCTTAGGAAGTAGTCTGAAATCCTTTCTGTAGGGTATATATTCTAGTTACTTGGCTTCTCATTTTAAATGTCCTGTAAAGATCTGCTATCTCATCTTTAAAAGAGAAAGGCCAGTTTCTAAAAGGGAAGCCAATTGTGTTCAGCTTCTGGCAAATGTTGGAGAACATTTTATCATAACCTTGATTGGGAATGAGGAGACGCAAGTGCTTGTAAGAATGCAATAGAAGTGTGTCTTCCAGAACGATCGCACACACATTGTACTAAGTTTTCATGAAGTACATGGAGGCCTCCAACCTCTCCTTCTCAGTTCTGTCGCCTTCCATAGAAGTCCCTGACCAGTTCGCTACCTTTAACTGTCAAATTCCAACTACTTAGAGTATTTTTGCGGTCCCCTCTGATTCCGACTGCAAGCAAGCACCCATATATGCTTTTATTTGTGATTTTGCAACTCACTATGAAATCCTATATCATGCACTGTGTATTGCTGCACAAAAGAAACCAAATTTGCATGCCTTGGAACAGTCAATGACTGTTTATGCACTGGGAACTCCACTGCCCCAGCTCCCGTGCAGGAGCACAAATCGGGGGCAGATGAGCCCTACCGGGCCAAACGCTCCCCGTGTGGGTACAGGAAGAGGTGGGGCAATCTGCCACGACTAAAACTCCAGCCTGCAGCCTAGCACGAAACCACCAGTGCATAAACGGTCAATGTGTGTCTAAAGTACCATCAAGTCACAGCCAAGTTATAGTGACCTGACAGGGTTTTCAAGTCAAGAGATGTTCAGAAATTGTTTGCCTTTGCTACCTCCATGTATTTCCCCTGGACATCCTCGGTGGTCTCCTTTCCAAATACTGACCAGGGCTGACTCTGTTTAGCTTCCAAGTTATGATGAGGGCTCTCCAGACAGGGCAGACAAGTGAATACCAGGCACAAATCTGCTTATCCTGTTAGTTTCTATTATTTATTTATTAGGTTTTTCTCCTACCCTTCCTATGAAAATAAAATTGTAATAAAAGCCTCTTTATAGAGAGAATTATATTTCTTGCAATATAACTCCATTTAGAAACCATTATATAACAGGTACTATAAAAATACGTGGGATGTACACAGATTCATGGGGAAACTTTTATCCTGCCTGCCGGTCCTTCTTCTCAGCTTATCTGTGTCTTCTATATTCTGTCTCTTTCACACACCCCTGCAGCTTTTCTCATTTCCTTGTTCTACTGTTCTCCATTCTCAAAATACCACTTTAACTCCAGTCCCTCCTTCTCTCAATTCTGCACCAGCGGCACCACTCTGGGATAATGCTGGTGCATTGCGGCAGAGCAGCATGATCTGCCGTTTAGCTTGTGTCCCCATGGGGGATGCATTTCAGTGACGGAGCTGGTCTGCTGCTTTCGGCATTCCTGCAGGGAACACATATCAGCAAGGCATCCAGTCTGCTACTGAAATGTGCCCAACAGGAAACACAGCCAGGGCAGAATGGTTCTGCCACACAGGGATGGAGGGGGGGGGGGTTACAGGAAGGTGGGATTGCTTAAGAACAAAATCCCAGCTTCCTGCAAAAAAAACAAAAATGCCCCATTTATCCCCGCAATGCTGCAAAGCACCATGGAGCTGAGTGGGGCATTTTGTGTCCCTCTGGTTCTCTGTAGGACAGGGATGAGCTAGCCGTGGATGGTCCAGTTCTTCCCGTCCACATGGGCCTCCACTGGGCTAGGCCCCATTGGCCCCTGGAATGCTTAAGGGCAGGGGTAGTCAACCTGTGGTCCTCCAGATGTCCATGGACTACAATTCCCATGAGCCCCTGCCAGCAACTGCTGGCAGGGGCTCATGGGAATTGTAGTCCATGGACATCTGGAGGACCACAGGTTGACTACCCCTGCTTAAGGGAATGCAGAAAATATCTGCATTTCCTTAAAGCAGGGCAACGGCAGCCTAATGTGTGCCCAGCCCAAGAAGGGCCAGCTAAGCAGCTAAATCACATAGAAGTGGGGCTATGAGCACCCTTTTTGCCTTTTCCTCCCGTGTGGGATCTGCCCTCAGAAATATTCCTTTTTGTACTGCCTTCTCTGTTTCTAGCTCACATTCCCCATTGGGCTGCATTTTTTTCTTCCATCCTTCAGCTCTAGCTTCACTCCACCCATGCTTCTTGCCTTTTGTGCCAGTCTACTCTTTCTATCATCTCCCACTCACCCCCAGTTTCATTCTTGATTACCCAAAAAACTGTTACCTAGAAAATTGAAAGCATAATCTTGTGAGGAAATCATTTTTAAAGTACTTTAGTGTTATTTTCAGTCTTACTCACCCTTCTTTAAAATTTAAGATTTAAAACATTTCCAGTGTCGATCCCTGGACTTTGGGCATGGATTTTTAAAATCTGCATTCTGTGATCAGGTTCTGAGTCAGACATATAGTTATTTACTGAATTTCATTAGCAGTTAAAATGAAACAGAATTCTATTCTATTCTACTCAAGTAGTTCACTTTTGTTCTCTTCTGGAATTTGTGAGCATTGCTGAAGATGCTTTAGTGTTCACCCCCCCCCTCCCCTCTCCACAGCAATTTATCACTTCTGTTTTGCAGGGCAAGGATTGTGAGGACCTAGTGCTACCACCCAGTCATTCTGGGAAGACATCCAGAGCCCTGCGAGTTAATAAGTAAAAGCTTAAGCTGCTGGTGATGGGAAGACATGAGGGAACAAAAGTAGGGAAAGAAACTTCACACTATTCATATAGTTGTGTCAAATGCTGGGAAATTTCAGAAAATTTCCCCATCAGGGGAAAAGTTATAAATTCTTGTGGGTCAGCCTTGTTTGCCTGCTGCAGGAAAATAAATAGAAATCTTGTGGTAGATTTAATGAAGTGCAGGCTTTGGTGGGCTAGAGCCCATCAAGGAAAATGGGAGGGACCTAAAAGTAACATTGGTGAAAACGAGAGAAATCTGCCTACTTCTCTGTTGTGCCTGCAGTACTAATGAATGAAACAGTCTAAAAATCAGACATGGATTGATAAATAACACTTGGACTGAGCCTACACTTATTGGATTACTCGCATTTCCTCAATCAGTGTCAGTTCAGGAAATTCCACGTATACAAGGCAAGAGCAGCAAGACAAAGATGGTTTTTGGCTTACCTTCTCCTCCCCTTTCATTTATCTCATTGAGCAACAAGTCCACTTGCCAATAAAAAATAGCCCAGCAATCTATCTTCTGATTTATGCAAAGTTTTACAAGAACATCTCTTGGAAGACAGCCTGTGAGCAGATGTCACAGCTCCCAATACATTAGGATCCATCTGGATAATGCATTGGGTAAAGTGCTACTATATTGATCTGGTTTATACCTATGTGCCATTCGGAATTTATTTTGATAAACATAAAAGATTCAGTGGAATTACCTTAAATGGTAATCAGCTTCTGGCACTATGCAAATTATCCTTTCCTCTTCTATGGATATTCTGCACGGTGAACCAGCAAGTTGGAGTGAGTGGAACAGAATCACAGCAGGTATCTTCAGAAGCAAGGCCAGAGAGAAACTTATGGGGAAATTCTCCCTCTCCTTCCAGGAGGGAAAGAAGAGGGCAACTAGGAGAGGCAGCACTAGCAGTGTTGGGGCTGGGAGGGAGCCAAGGCAGCTGCAGGCTGTCTCCCAAGTCCAACACTGCAAGTGCTCAGCTGCCCAGGGAAGCTGACCACGAACATCTGGTCACTCTCTCGGGCTATACATTGCAGTAGCCCAGTGCCCACCATCTCCAGCTGCTATTCTCATTTTCCCCTTCTAGCTGCTAGGGGAAGGAAGAGGTAGAAAGGAATGGGCAGAGAGGAACGAGAAGAATGGTGGTGGTAGCAACCTAAACCTCATAGTGCTCAGTGATTACCTTCCATGGCCACCTTCCTTTTTCCATCAAAGTGGCAAGGAGGAGAAGGTAGTGGAGCTGGGGAAGGGACAGCAACCTAAATGCCGCCAGCAGTGTCAATATGTCCCTTCATCGTTTCCTTTCCAGTAGACATCCTCTCCCTCACCCAAGAAACACTCCCTCTCTATCAGTGCAGCTTCTTCTCCAGCATCTAGTAATGGTTAAGGGAGGCAGACTACAATCTGGAGAACCAGGTTTGATTCCCTAGTCCTCACATAAAGCCTGCTGGGTGGCCTTAGGCACAAGCCTCTTGGAACTCTCTCAGCCCCACCTACATCAAAAGGTGCCCGGTGTGGGGAGAGAAAAACATGTGATTGTACATGAGATTCCTTAAGGTAGAGAAACATGGGGGATAAAAACTTCTTTCTCTCCACCATCTGCCTTCTTCATCCCTGCAAACTACACTGAAGAAGAAAAATAGTTGGCTTTTATACCCAGCTTTTCACTACCAGAAGTGGTTTACAACTGCTTTTCACAAGACCTCTCTATTTTAAGCCCTGGGCCTTCTGTCTCATAGCTTTTTTGATTGGGCGAGAGGTATTGGTGGATCAGGGAGATTTTATTCAAATGAGTAGCCGTGTTGGAGTAGCACAACAACATCGGAGTCCAGTAGCACCTTTAAGACCAACAAAGATTTATTCAAGGCGTGAGCTTTCGAGTGCAAGCACTCTTCCTCAGACTAAATGAACAGCCATCATGACAGTAAGGCTTTTGATAAGATTCCCCATGATGTTTTGATTGGCAGTTTGGGGGATATGGATTAGATATTGGGATGTAGAAATGACATAGAAACTTCCCAGTGAAGGAACACTTTGGAAACCATGCCTGGCAAAGAAAGGGAATTGGGAATATTCAGTACAGAGAAAAGGAGATTGAGGCAGATAGGATTGCTTCATTTGAAGGGCTGTCATTCAGAAGGGTACTATTTCAGTTGGTAGTGGAGCACAGTACATGTAATAATGGGTTAATATTATGGGTGGGAGATATTAATGGGATCTTAGGAAACATTAACAAAAGGGCAGTACAGGGATGGAATCGATTGCCCAGGGATGTTGTAGGTACTCCCTCCTTGGAAGAGTTTAAGTGGAGCTTGGACATTTATTTGTCAGGGATATTTCAGGTCATCCTACATGGTGGGGTGGGTTACGCTGAATGGTCTGTAGACCTCTTCCAACTTGTTAATTCTATGATTCAATAATACAATTCTATATTATATGTAAAACAGGCTGCTTGCCAGTAAGGACTAAAGGGGGGAAATTGCATTTGAGCCTGTTAGTACCTTTCTTCTTTTATGAAGAATTGGAAGAGGAGTTCTTATTGAAAAATAGCAGCATTATAAAAATGTACTTAAGCTGTGGAAAAACAGGTCTATATTTAATTTCTTTTACATATGTAGTGCAACTGTTTGTTGTCTATTAATGTACAAAAGTCCCAAAATGGAAGACTTATCTAACAGAAGACTTAGCCAATAGAAAAGGATAGCATATATACATTTTAAAATATATATGAACTTCAGAACAATATGGCAAGAACAATAGTGGTAGTAACTAAACTTTCCATAAAAGAGAACATGGAGTAAAATAAGTGGTATTTATAGTTTAATGTAACTATGCGGCCTTGTAGCCTTGGTATGATCAATCTGTATTTATTTCTCTTAAAGATTATGAGCCAAGACATAAAGTCACGCTTGAACTTTAGAGAAAGTGAGTGTGGCGTTTCCTCTCTATTTTAAGATACTTTTGGAAGGTTAACATAAATTCTATGGCACTCAGTACCCTAGCAATACTGAAGATACATTTGGAGTTCTCATGTGTTGGTAAAAGCATTATGCCATGTTGGAAAAGGATGTTATTATATTACTACTTCCACTAAAATCTTTGATGACTATCCCATGTTAATCTGTTGCACCAAAAATGAATGGGAATCTTAAGGTACCTCAACAACAAACATGATGTTAACATTCCACTACCACCATGTGGAAGGTGAGACACTGTTTCCAGGTAGCACCGTCCTTCCCAGAAGAAGAGTTGATTTTCATACCTTGCTTTTCACTGCCCAAAGGAGTCTCAGAGTGGCTTATAATAGCCTTTCCTTCCTCTCCCCACAACAGACACCCTGTGAGGTAGGTGAGGCTGAGAGAAACTGCTCTGTGAGAACAGTTTCTAACTGTGACTAGCCCAAGGTCACCCAGCTGCCCCAAGATCACTCACATGTGGAGGAGCAAGGAATCAAATTCAGCTGGCTACATTAGAAGCCACTGCACTTAACCACAATACCAACCTGTACAAATTGCCATTGCCTTAAAGAGATGTGGATAGAGCACAGGCAGAAGAACCAGATGCAGGGGGATGGTGTAAGTCTTTTTTTATTTGCTCATTGACTCATAGGATTCTTTTCCTTTAAATTTGGACCTTCTGGCCAATGGCTTCTCAGAGCACTCCAAGAAGGGAGACACTCAGGTATTTCCTACATGGAGAGGTGATAGTGTGGTTAATAAGGTTTGCAATTTGAGAAGGGAATGCTTTTGTCTTCTTTCTTCTCTCTCTCTCTCTCTCTCTCTCTGTGTGTGTATAGGGGAGTGCTACACAACCCTCTGCCCCCATCTGAAGCAGCTCTTTCATCCAGGGGGAAGTGATCTTTGCAGACTGGAGCTGTCATTCCAGGGGATCCCCAAGTCCTACCTGGAGGCTGGCATCCCTGATCATTCCTGGGGCACAGTGCTACAGAGACCTCCCCACCCAAGCAGCCCTTTTCTCCAAGGGAACTGATGTCTTCAGTCTGGTTTTCTGCTGGGGTGAAAAATGGATTATTGGTTCATTTCAGATGAACTATAGTTTGAAATGTATGTGAGTGCATACAAACCCAAATCTGTCAAAGATTCACTCTCGTAACTACAGGGGGTGGGTGGAGTTATACTTGAAAGAAGCTAGTGAAAAAATTACAGTTAAGTCCAAAGTTTCAGAAATCCACTTGGACAGAAATTAAAATTGTGTAAAAATCTGGCCTGCAGTGTCCTGCACAACTCCATTTTCTAACTCTATACTTTTCAACATCTACATCAAAACACTGGGTGGAATCACCAGGAGTTTGGGGCTGGGCTATCACCAATTTATGGATGACACTCAACTCTACTTCTGACAGGAGACTGTAGAAACCCAAATTAGTACCTGAAGGCAGTCTTGGGGTCAATATGGAACAGGCTTAGGTTGGTTCCACAGTACACAAAGATTCAGTTTGATGCAATGGTTATGTCTGTTCCTTGATTTGCCCATGGTGCTTTTTGTTCTGATTACATTGAACCTAGATTACTGTACTATATTTTACTTGGGGCTGTCTTAGAAACCCATTCAGAAATTGTAACTGAAACCACAAACGAACAAATGCAAAATCAATAAAGTTCAACCTGAAGTATACATTAGCCCAGGAAATCTATGAGAATTCAGATAACAAACTTTGACTTGATCTTTAGAAGTAGCAGATTTTAATTAAAAGCAGCCACCTTAAAGCATGGCCGCCAGTTGACATAGCGGAGGGAGGGCCAAGAAAGACACGCTGGCTACGTGGCCCAGCGGGATGTGTGTCGGCTGGCACACACAGACAGAGGCGTGAGAGGCAGGGACGACAGGAGTCTGTATAAGGCTCCACATGTGGAGGCCCCATCCTCTTCGTCTCTGATGCAGCTGGACAGCTTCTTCCCCTCCCACCCATTTGCAGTTTTGTATTCCATTTGTTGTACGTTCACAAGTTCATATTTCAAGTTCAATTTGTCACAGCTGCAGTATAGGGGCAGAAGAATAAGCCTTTAGGCAGGAGGATGCCCCCCCCCCCTTTTGTGGTTGAGGGTCCCATTAAGGGACGAGTCTAAACTAAGCACAGCTAACCTAGCTGGATAGCCAGGGGCTCGGGGCCAGGCATCTGAGGGAGCCAAATGTGGTGGGTGCCCATCGACCCTTAATAAGGTCACCTCCCAGGGTAGGCGTTCAGGCTGGCAATAGAGGGTCTGCTCTCCCAGCTGGGATTGAAGCAGGACCCAAAATGCTGCCAGGCCCTTGCATATTCAAGCAGCTGGATGGTTGTGATTTTGGGCAATTCTTTTGCCAAGCCAACCCTCTTGCAGGAGGTAGTGTATTAATAAAAGCTGTGGCCAATACTTAAAGCCAATACTGTAGTCATGTCTTAATTGCCAAGGCTGCCATCCTGATAGTCAATAGGAGTGAAATGGAATAACTATCCAAATGCAGATTATATCATACGAATATAAAACTGAATATCTTGCATAAATTATTTCCATTTTGTACCGATGTATCTGATGATAAATATTAACTGGTTTCTTCACTCTTTACCTGAGGGGTTAAGCACTTGCTACATGCCAAAACAAAGGAAGGCTAGGCCAATGAACTGGTAATCCAGTATAATCACCTATTTATAAACCGAACCCTTCAATGGATGGCCTGGCAGCTTCCAAATGTATGCCCAACCTGTACGCCCCATATTCTTCATATTCCATTTAGGTCAGTTCTTGATATAAGTCAGCTGCTAGATAATATTCCTAGCTTTGATACTGTAGTACAGGGGTAGTCAAACTGCGGCCCTCCAGATGTCGGTGGACTACAATTCCCAGAAGCCCCTGCCAGTGACTGCTGTCAAGGGCTCCTGGGAATTGTAGTGCACGGACATCTGGAGGGCTGCAGTTTGACTACCCCTGCTGTAGTATGTTCATGATCAAGAGAAAAAGCTTTGACCATTTGATGACAGATATTAACAAGAACGTAGCAGGAAAGCGGCTGCTGTTAACAGCTCAAAATAGTCTTTGCATTGTCCTCTTGTTTTCACACTATTCTTTTTTAGCACAAATAGACACAGAATTTCCATTAAAAACTAGCTGTAGATGAGTAAAAGTCTAGTAATGTTACCACCAATTCAGAAAGACTTCAGCTGAAAGGTCTACTGCCAGAAGGTCAATTGGAACCACATGTACTAGGGAGAAAAAGGAAACCTATACTCAGAGTGCTGACAGTCCCCTTAGTATACTGCAGCTGGTTGTTCAGATTCAACTGTCTAATGAGAGTTTTTTTAATCACTGTATTTTGACAAATTTCTTAGTTCAGCAATCTAAAGCAGCTTCTCTATTTAAAAAAAATATATTCTGTTGGTGCTTGTAAAAAGGTGGTGATGATGATGTTAGCCATCCAGTCAAGTCCGACGCTTGATGATATTATGGCTCAACTTTCGCCAGGATTTCTGATCCTGCACCACTTCTTTTAGTTGTGTAATGTTGTGTCTGGTGTCCATTTTGATTGTATCTGACCACCGCATTCTTTGTCAGCCTGGTTTTCTTTTTCCACTGACAAATCATAGCATAATTGCTTTCTCCAGTGAGACGGATCACATGATATGGCAAAAGTAAGTGAGACGGAGTTTTGTGATTTTGCCAACCAATGATACATCAGACTTTATACATTGTAGTATTTCCTTGTTTGTGACTTCTGCTGTCCATGGACCCTGCAAAAGCCTTCTCCAACACCAGAGTTCAAACAAATCAATTATTCTCTTGTCAATTTTTTCATCATCCAACTTTCACAGCCATAAGTGGTTATTGGAAATATGATAGATTCGTTTCTTGTATCTTACTTTAATGGGAACTTTAGAAGAGAATTTTAATTGCTTGGAAACTGAGTAATTGTAAGAGAAAAGGATGGACACCCCAACCTTCAGAGTCACCTATCAAATGACAAACAAAAAGCAGCTTCCTCTATTTATTCTTCTAAGCCTAAGAGCCAAACTACCATGTTGCCTGTTCTTGTGCATTTTCTCGCACATACAGTAGCTATAAGGAACTATTTCTTTTTTTAAAGAGTTCAGACAGAATCAGAATGACACTGCAAGAGAAGGAAGGGCTCTTGCTTCCCACCCACCCAAAAAAATCAGTTTTCTATGTGAAAACCACACTCGGGTAGGGAGGTTCACTGATTTTGCTGCTCCGTGTGGTATATCTTGGAATTTGGAGAAACAAAATCAGTGGGATGATTCCCTCAAATGTGATTTGCATAAGAAAACTGCTTGGAGGGAAGCAAGAGCCCATCTTCCGCCCTCCCCCAACAATGCCCTTGTGAGCTTTTGGGGACTCTCCTTTTTTTAAGAAGCATTCCTCCACAGCTGCTGTGTGGCTGAGAAGGATGTGTGAAAATACATGAAAAAGGTAACACATTGTTTGAATCTCACTTTGCTGTCCAGAGACAAAATGCTGGCCTAGATAAGAAATCACTTCTGAACAATATGGTAGATCACATTCTAGTTTTAGAATTTCTAGTTTTCTAGAATTTCTAGTTTTAGAATTGATTGTAAATTATTGCTACTAATTTACTAATTCAAGCTAATATCACAGTTCTTCAATAATCACTTGTGATTTCTGCTGATCTTCCTGCACCAGAGACCACTCCATATGGAACTTTGGAGTTAGCACATTATGAAACAACTAGAGGGGAGATGAGTGGAAACCACAGCCATGACCTTTTGTAAGTTGAAATGCTGCTTACTAAGATAACCTCTGGATCCAACACAATCTTCTTTTACATATTTGTATATACATCAAACTGATGAGGGAAGCAGAATAGTTGATTCTCTTCCCAGTGGTTAAACCTGACCAAGTTTAGAAGAGATGGCTTGAAGGGGAAAGAATCCACAAAGAGTATATCAAGTGGAAAAAGGAGGGAAAGTATGTCAGGCAAACAATTAAAAGAAAATATACAACACTTTGCTGACGTATGTTTTGTTCCAGAGATGGTAAACATAAATCATTCTTAAGGTCAAAACTAAGCTTCTGTTTGTTACTTAAACAAGTTGAATTGCTTAGGTTTTCATCTATATCTAAAGAAGATATTTGATTGAATTAATGTTATGTAGAGCAGTTTCTTAAATTGGGCAGCATAATTCATATCTGAAAAATATTTTGTGTGGGTATGACTACATATAAAAACATATTCATAACAGCAGTTTCAGGTGACAAAATTAATTGAAATTGAGTACTTTACTGGCTATAAGTAAACAAACAGCTGGGCAAGAAGAAGGAGAAACCGCCAGCTTGGGAGCTACTGGTGAGTATTGCTTTCATTCTTACAGTGTGGGGGGTTATATAGCTTGCAGGAGAGTGGGGATTGTTGAGTGTTGTTTTGTTGGTCCGTTCCTTGCCTGGGTGGTGGGGGGACTGCTACTAAGCACATTAGCTGATTTCCATTAGTTGGCAGTTTTGCCTTGGGCTGACTTGTAGCTCCACCCACTGCTGGGTAGGCTTTTGTGTTATAAAAACCTCTTGCTCACCAGAGGTACATGCCAAAGGTGCAATTCAAAGAGCAACAGCTAAAGGGCTCTTGGCTTGTGGATCAAGCTGGGGGACTCTGTAAGTGTTCCAGAGTTTTCAGAAGGGGTCTGGTTCTTCCCACATGGATCAAAGTGGTCCAAAAACTCCTCCCTGCCTATGGTCCCAAAAGATCTCTACGCTCTGCCGCCACCAACTGGCTAATGGTCCCTGGCCCTATAGAAGTCTGCCTGGCCTCAACCGGGGCCAGAGCCTTCTCTGTCCTGGCCCACACCTGGTGAAATGAGCTCCCAGAGGAGACCAGGGCAGAGTCTGTACTTACTTTGTTTATTCCATTGTCAATCCTGTTGAATTCAGATCGATTTGAACTCGGGTCTTCCTCTTTCCCCCCCTACCCATTGAAACAGGAAAGTCTTCTGCATGTGGTTAGGGTAGTTCAGAAGGGGTGGGGGGAGCCAAGCTTCTTTCTTTCTGTTCTTGAAGGGGGGGAGAGGAGCCAAGCAGGGAGCTTCTTTCTTGGAGGGGGGGAGAGAGGATCGAAGAAGGCAGAAAAGGGAGAAAGAATCCAAGACCGACAGAAGTTGAGAGAAATTAGGGATTTCTCCTTTAAGGCAAGCTTGTCACATGGCCACCTTTGGTCAATCAGGGTGTCTCTACCACGGAAGAGAGCCCAGATTCAAAACAGCTTCTTTCTTTAATCCAAATCTTGAAATATTGAGCATTAAAAGAACTCTAAGATATCACACAATAAAGATATCATCACTCCGGATCAATCCTTCTTGCTGCAGAAGGAAAAATTAAATAGCCCCAAATCAAAATGGAAATCGCATTCTATGTAGACGGCAGGGACTGAATCGACCTGGGATTGGAATAAAAGCTCCATGCAGTTTACACCCAGGGCCCTGACAGAACTAAAGCAGTTCTGCAGGGCCTGCAAAAGAGAGCTCTTCCACCAGGCATTTGGCTGAGGCCAGGCACAATTAACAACATCTGCAGGGCCCCTGCCCCCCTCTCTCCCCCCCTTAGAAATCCATCAAGTCTCCAGGACCTGTTTGTATTATTATTGTTTAATGTTATACTATTACCCTGTTATTATTAGTTAATAATATTAATGCTATACTTATTTATATGTATGGTTTCTTGTATAGTTTTCAGTTCTGTGTAAACCGCCCTGAGCCTTCGGGAAGGGTGGTATATAAATGTGAATGAATGAATAAATGTATAAATAAATAAATACACAAACCAACACCTAGAGTACTCATATGAAGGATTATGATGTCTCTACACTAATGAACAGAGTATGGGAAACAAGCAGGATGAACTAGAAGTCCTAATAAATGAAGGGGACTGTGATCTAATAGGTATTACAGAAACCTGGTGGGATAACTCACACAACTAGAATAATAGGAGTGGTACAAATTATTTAAAAGGGAGAGACAAATATAGAAGGGGGGTGCATTTCCACTATACATCAAGAATATATATACTTGTGAGGAAATACATATGGCTGAGCATGAGAGTTCAATTGAGAATCTTTGGGTAAAAATAAAAGGAGTAGGAAATAATAGTGGTATTCTGGTTGGGGTCTGCTATAGACCATCAGGCCAGGCAGAGGACTTGGATGAGATGCTTCTAGAAGTTCTCAAAGAGATGGGACCTAATGGACATGGGAGATTTCAATTACCCAGATACCTGTTGGAAGACCAGCTCTGCTAATAGTCCAATAAATTCTTCACTTTTTTTTGCTGACAACTTCATTTCCAAGAAAATGGAAGGGGCAACCAGGGAGTCTGCTGTTTTAGACTTGATTTTCATCAATAGGGAAGAACTGGTTGATGAGGTAAAATATGTGGACATGCTTGGTAGTAGTGACCATGCGAGTTGGTTCTTACATGCCGCTTTTCTCTACCCAAAGGAATCTCAAAGTGGCTTACATTCACCTTCCCTTTCCTCTCCCCACAACAGACACTCTGTGAGGTGGGTGAGGCTAAGAGAGTCCTGATATTATTGCTTCGTCAGAACAGCTTTATTAGTGCTATGGCAAACCCAAGGTTACCCAGCTGGTTGCATGTGGAGGAGCATGGAATCAAACCTGATTTGTCAGTCTGCACTCCTAACCACTACACCAAGCTGGCTCTTGAAAAAGAAAAAAAAGCTATATGTAGTCACACATACAGGCTGGACTTCAGGAGAGCAAATTTTAACAAACTTGGGTAGAATCCTGTGGTCAGAAAACCTTAACAAGATGGAAGTCCAAGAAGGTTGAGAGATTCTCGAAAGTGAAATATTGAAGGCACAATCACAGATAATTCCCTTGAGAAGGAAAACTGTGAAGAATCTAAAGAAACCAGGGTGGCTCAATAAACAGCTTACAAAATAATTGAGTAATTAAAAAAAAACTCATTTAGGAGATGGAAAGAGGACCTTATAACCAAGGAGGAATATAAACAAATAACCAATGCATATATGGAGAGTGTTAGAAAAGCTAAAACTCAGTATGAGCGTAGGTTAGCAAGAAATGCTGAACACAATAAAAAGGATTCTTATCCAAGGTAAGAAAAATAATAGGGACATGGTAGGACCATTGCGGGACAAGAAAGTGACATTGTAATAGATGGTGAAGAGAGAGCTAAACTGCTCAATTCCTACTTCAGTCTTCTCTTGTGAGGGAAATCATGCTCAATGTGGCAGAATCATTTCACGTGAGGAGGAATGGGAGTTGTGGCCTAGGATCACTGTAGGGGTAGTCCATAAACACATAGTTTCTTTAAATGAAACCAAATCCTCTGGGCCACATGAATTGCATCCAAGGGTAGTAAAGGAACTTGCATGTGTAATTTCTGAGCCTCTGTCCATTATTTTTGACAATTCTTGGAGAACAGGTGAAGTTCCAGAAGATTGGGGGTGGGCAAATGCTGTCCCTATCTTCAAGGAGGGAGAAAAGGAGGATCTGGGTAACTACTGTCAGCTTGACGTCTATAGCCGGCAACATTTTAGAACAAATCATCAGTCAGTCCTTGAGCAGCTAGAACAGACTGCTGCAATTTCTAAGAGTCACTATAGCTTTCTCAAGATGAACATTCTCTATTTTTTGAGAAAGTTACTATCTTACTAGATCAGGGGAATGCTGTGAACATTGTTTAACTTGACTTCAGTAAGGCTTTTGATAAGGTTCCACATGATATTCTTATTGACAAGGAAAATGCAGTGTGAATCCTATTGCTGTTAGGTGGATTGAGAAGTCATCAAATCAAATGGTTTGTCATTTTATTGGAGAGGAGTGACAAGTCATAGTCATAGTCCCATTGTATACGGCACTGGTCAGACCACACCTGGAGTACTGTGTGCAGTTCTGGAGGCCTCACTTCAAGAAGGACGTTGATAAAATTGAACGGTGAGGAGAGAAGGAGAGTGACGAAGATGATCTGGGGCCAAGGGACCAAGCCCTATGAAGATAAGTTGAGGGACTTGGGAATGTTCAGCCTGGAGAAAAGGAGGTTGAGAGGGGACATGATAGCCCTCATTAAGTATTTGAAAGGTTGTCACTTGGAGGAGGGCAGGATGCTCTTTCTGTTGGCTGCAGAGGAGAGGACACGCAGTAATGGCTTTAAACTTCAAGTACAACGATATAGGCTAGATATCAGGAAAATTTTTTTCACAGTCAGAGTAGTTCAGCAATGGAATAGACTGCCTAAGGAGGTGGTGAGCTCCCCCTCACTGGCAGTCTTCAAGCAAAGGTTGGGATACACAGTTTTCTTGGATGCTTTAGGATACTTAGGGCTGATCCTGCGTTGAGCAGGGGGTTGGACTAGATGGCCTGTATGGCCCCTTACAACTCTATGATTCTATGATTCTAAGTGGAATGAGTCAGTGATCTTTACTGGGCCCTGTGTTGTTCAACATATTTATGAATGATTTGGATAAAGGAATAGAGGGAGTACTTATGAAATTTGCAAATTAAACTGGGAGGGTTATCAAACATACCAGAAGACACAATTAGAATACAAGATGGTCTTGACAGGCTAGAAAACTAGGCTAAAATGAATAAAATGAATTTCAGTAGTGATAGTCTGATATGTATATTGTTCATCTGGATGGCTTCTTGCAGGGTAATTCTACTATAGATCATTGTTTAACTCTCTCATGCCTGGCCGAGAAATATACATCCCAAAATGGTAAGAGGCTATACACAGCTTTTATAGACCTTAAAAGTGCCTTTGATAAGATAGATAGGGATAAGCTCTGAAATAAATTGCAATTAATGGGTATGGAACCGAGACTTGTGTTTCTCATCCAAAAACTTTATGTGTCCACCTCCTGTCAAGTCCGGTATTCTTCAAAGGGAGACTTAACCTCTAAGATATCAACGACCATTGGAGTTAAGCAAGGCTGTATTCTGGCCCCCTTGTTGTTTAATTGATTCATTAATGATTTAGCGTAAAAACTGGTACGTATTAATGGTCATCCCCCAAAACGTGGTTCCCAGCATATTCCTTTGTTGTTGCATGCCGATGATACTACAATACTCTCATATACAAGGGTTGGCTTACAACGATACTTATCCACCTTTTACCAATATTGCCAAGATAATAAGTTAGTAATTAACTACGGTAAAACAAAAGTTTTGGTTTTCTCTAAGAGCTGGCATGTAATGACTTGGTCTATTGGAGTATCTATTTAAGTATCTAGGTGTTACCTTCCAATATAACCAGAACTGGCACTCCCACTGCTAACGAGCTATCAATCTGGCCAAATCCTCATCTTCCTTGATAAAACAGTTCTTTTTCTCTGCGAAAGGTAACCAATTTATTCTTGCAGCAATTAAAATTTTTAATGCCAAAGTAATGTCCCAGCTCCTGTTTGGATGCCCCCTATGGGTTTCTGCCTTTAATAAATCTATTGAGGGTGGTCAATCTGCTTTCTATAGGCAAATTGCAGGGGTTCCCAATTGTGTCTCCTACCATGCCATTTGCGCAGAATTTGGGCAAATTAGGATAGAGACAAGGGCCTGGATAGCTACTTTTAAATTTTGGGTCAGACTATTTTTTAGAATAGAAACTGGCAGCCTTTTAACTTGTCTGAAAAGTGACCCTCTTAAATTTTGATGGTTCCAGGCTATTGAACAAAAATTAGTCTCCATTGGCATCGATCTGAACTCCCTACTACCTCTGGAAGAAAAATGTATCTTCTGGATTATTAAACAAAGAATATTAGACCATGAGCAGCAGGAACTCATACCTACCCAGCCTCGAATTTGCTCAACAGCATTCTTTGGCATCCCTATGCAGAGAAATATTATGCCTACATATTTGCATCTTCTTGATGTCCCACCCCTGAGAAGAGCTTTTCTTCTGGCATGAATGAATGCTTTCCCCTCAAAGGTCTTAGAGGGAAGATTCCACCATATCCCATACAATGCAAGACTCTGTCTGTGTGGTTCTGGCTGCCCTGACTCTGTCTCACACATTTTGTTAGATTGCCCCTTATATGAGCAGTGTCGGGATGACAGCTTTGTTGCTTTGCTGGGAAACAAGCCATCTGTAAGTAAATCTATGACCTTGCAATTTCTGCTCTCTGACAAAGACCCAGAGGTAACCATTTTAGTTGCCAGAGTTTTAACTAAGATGCTTTTATAATATGCTGCCTACCTTGTATTTTATCTTTTATAGTTTATTTAATCATTTTAAGATCTGTTTGGTTATGTAATCCCATGGCCTATTTTATTATTTTGTTGAAATTTTAAACCCTATTTTTATGTCTTATACATATTTTATGCCAATAAAAAGTTACTGACTGTATATTGTTCATCTGGATGGTTTTAATTGGGTTTTTAATGGGGTTTTAAATTTTGGACGAATATGTAACCCACCATGAGCCAGAAATGAGAGTGGTGGGCAATGAGTCCAATAATAAATAAAAATAAAATAAATAAATGTAAAGTTATTCATTTAGGTAGGAAAAATCATGTGCATCACTATAGGATGGGCAAGACTCGTCTTGGCAGTAGTATGTGTGAAAAGGATCTGGTGATCTTAGTATACCAGACACTGAGCATGAGTCAGAAGTGTGACTTGGTAGCTAAAAAGGCAAATGGGATTTTAGGTTGTATTAAAAGAACTATACTGTGCAGATCATGTGAGGTTATGTTACCCTTTTACTCCGCTCTGGTAAGACCTCACTTGGAGTACTGTGTTCAGTTTTGAGCGCCACAATTGAAGAAAGACATAGAGAAACTGGAATGTATACGGAAGAGGGCTACAAAAATGATGAGGCATTTGGAGATCACGTCGTATGAGGAATGGATGATGGAGCTTGGTCTGTTTAACCTGAAGAGAAGACGACGAAGAGGTGATATGATAATCATCTTCAAATACTTGGAGGGCTGTCATATAGAAGATGGAGCAGAGTTGTTTTCTGTTGCCACAGTGGTTTGGACCAGTACTGATAGGTTGAAATTAATTCAAAAGAACTTTCAGCTAAGCATCTGGAAGAGGTTCCTGACAGAGTGGTTCCTCAGTGGAACAGGCTTTCCCAGGAGGTGGTGGGTTCTCCTTCTTTGGAAATTTTTAAGCAGAAACTAGATAGTCATCTGACAGAAATGCTGATTTTATGAAAGGCAGACTGTGAATGGGTGGGCAGGAAGGGGTGTGCCGATGTTTGCCTCTTGTGGCCCTTCCTTGCATACCCAGGGAATTGCTGATTGCCAGTTCGGGATGGTAGATGAATTCCCTCCACGTCAGCCTGAATTCTGGAGATTTTTGGTGGAGGGGGATTACTTGGGCATGAAATTGAGGTCAATGTGGGTAGGCAGGTAGTTGTGAGTGTCCTGCATAGTTCAGGGGATGGACTAGATGACCCTGGAGGTACCTTCCACCTCTTTGATGCTATGACATATTAAAATTGGGAGAACATGTACTCTTAAAGTAGCAGGGAGAACAAAATGATAAATGCTGAAAAGAAAGCACAATCTCTTGGTTTCTTTGCATTTATTTTATCAGATTCTTGAAACCTTCTGGAATATGTTTCCAGATTTTGTCTAGCGGGTCCCAGCCCTCCTTCTTTTCCTAAGCTATACTGGCTGTTGTAACGGAGAAGGCTTTTTTGTTTTGTTTTCAATGCTGGTGCCTGGTACTGTTCTTCTGCCAATAAGAATCAATGTAGAGAACTGAGTTTGTATTGAGGGACATCTACTTTGGGAGGTCCAATTCACTTGAACCTTAGGGGATCTCTAAATAGAGGGAGGACTAGGTTCTGTGCAAAATTGGTGCCATTGTATCTATAAACAGTTGCCTCAGACTCTCCAATGGATTTCTCTTTGAAAGTAATGATCCCAAACACTGGAAAACCATGTGGATTTGAACCATAAACCAGCAATATGCTACATGAACGAGCAATATGCTACATCCATTGCAGAACCTGCTCCCTAGACCTGGATACAAAAGTATAATGATTTTTTTCTCAGTGCACACTCCTACTGGATTTGCCAGAGACAACACAGGGCATGCATTATGAACCTATTTGTCCCTGACATTTCTTCAGCATACTTGGTTCAAATTTCTGAAAAGGCTATCTGGTCTTCCAATTTCCTATGATAACAATTTCTTAAGATTAATCACATCCCTTTCTTTTTAATGTTTCCTTCAATAAGTTGCACCCATCTCGACATCTTTGCTATCCCTGCATCAAGTTTCCTTCCTTTCCTTTAAATGGTAATGCTCCCATAGACCGATTATGCACAGGCCAGAAAGCCTGATGTGGTGGCGACAGGACTTCAAGGAAAATCCCTAATTATGTCCAATGTTGCCGCCATCTGAGGCCTAGCCCAACCCAGGCTGTCGGAAGACCCACTATGCTCCAGTTCCCCCCTCTGCTGCTACTGCTGGCACTTCTGGCTCCGCGTTGCCTGCACGGGGCCATTGCGCCGGGGCAGTCAGTGTGTGCCCCGGAAGCTCTGCCTCCGTGTATAATTGGGGGACGGTGGGGCTTTCAGCTCCGGTTCAACAGCACGGTGGCAACTTGGCGTAGCTGCCACCATGCATAATCAGTCATAGAAAGCGCTCTGTTGCTGCTTAGCAGGTATTTGATAAATGGGTTCCAAAGGGGATACCCGCATGCCTTTTTACTCTTAATTACTGCCACTTCCTGTATCACCTGTTATTCTTATGTACAGTCCCAGGAAGTAAATCAAAGGACCTTGAGACTTGGGTTTAATCTGGTAGTTTTTTCTACATGTGTCCTGTCCAAAGGCATAGTCATTAAATTAGGTAATAAATCCAAAGATAAACAGCAAGCCAGCCTCTGAAGTACTTATAGAAAGGTCTTATATGTAGCAAGCCAGGCAGTTGTGATGCAAGCAAAGAACATCTTAAGCATTTCAGTGGTTTGTGGTTGTCTGGATTTCTGTGGACGGGAGACAGAAAACAGGCTCTTGATCTTATGTACATAACTACTGTGTATTGTGGTTAGTGAATGATGGATTGTATTTTATAATGGATTGGAAGCTACCTTACCGTTTCACAAGATATTTTGCTAAACACCTCATACTTCTATAAAGTATATGTACTTGTGCTGTTTCTGATATCTTGCACTTATACCTACAGAGCTCACAACAGCTACATTGCTTTTAGCTCAGTTTTATGTATGAGCTTTTAAAAGCTCCCACCAATGCGTGGGCGGACATTTCAAAAGCAGCAGCTCTGTTAGTAAATGCAGTCAACATTAATGATACATCACTAACAGGAAAAGTGTGCAGGAATTTCAATGATGCATGACTTGCAAATGTACAGCGTCATGGCATGTTGACCATTGATCCAAGACAGCTGTAGCAATGACCTAACATGGTGGATTCAGAGCTAGAATATAGTTGCCTTGAAAGTATTTAGTAATCATATAAACTGGCAGCCTTCTGCTCAAAATTTCACCTTTCTTCAGAAGAGTTTTTACAGGCACTGATAGGAATGGGAAAGCTAGAATTTCGTAGAACCAGTATAATCCAGTAGATGATGATTCAAATCCTACTTCTACCATGAACTCATCAGGTAAATCCAGACTGTAGTGCTTAACTAGCGACCAAGGAAGTTAGAAAAGTTATCATTCATGTGAATGTACTGATATCCAACTGTCAAGAAGCGAAAATATAATTTACTACCTCCTGGTCTGACCCAAGTTTAAAGGACTTCCAGGACATGAAATTAATACACAGCAGTGAAGAATCAGAAAATCAGAGCATTCACATAGATGATCATAATTGGTTTTATCAGGATTTTATCAGGAGATCCCCTTCACACATTTCCTCTAAGAGTAAATGCAAGATATGGAAAAATCATAATAAAGTGCTATTTAAATTGAGAAAAAGTAGCATTGTAGAGGATATATATGACCCTATGCTTTGACCAAGAAAGAATAATGTATAGATGATATAACATCCCTGGAAAATCCAAGGTAGTTACTATCTGTGCTTTTTAAATTTTAATTATCATTTGATTTATATCCTGCCCCTCACTTGCATCCCGGGGCGGCTACTGATGCACCAGATGATATAGGGACATAATGTGAAAGAGGCATTTTTCCCTCTATCATCGCTTTTCATGCAGTGCAAATATCATGCAGTGCAAATACAACAATGGAAAATGTGTGTCTCATCTTCCAAGTGCTGGGGCAGAAGTAGAGGCCAGTGTGAGAGCCTGGTACCATGGGGGAGTACAGAAGAGCTGGAGAGAGTACCTCCCAAAGGGTCACTTGACCTATTTATTTAATAGCTATATTCTGATTTGTTGTTGTTGTTAGGTGAGAAGTCATGTCTGACCCATCACGACCCCATGGACAATAATCCTCCAGGCCTTCCTGTCCTCAACCATTCCCCGGAGTCCATTTAAGTTTGCACCTACTGCTTCAGTCTCCATCCAGCCACCTCATTCTCTGTCGTCCCCTTCTTCTTTTGCCCTCGATCACTCCCAGCATTAGGCTCTTCTCCAGGGAGTCCTTCCTTCTCATGAGGTGGCCAAAGTATTTAAGTTTCAACTTCAGGATCTAGCCTTCTAAGGAGCAGTCCGGGCTGGTCTCCTCTAGGACTGACCAGTTTGTTCGCCTTGCAGTCCATGGGACTCACAAGAATCTTCTCCAGCACCAGAGTTCAAAAGCCTCAATTCTTTCACACTCAGGCCCATTTCGCACAAGAATCAATGTGGCCAATTGTTTACAGTAAGCAATTCCAAAATTAAAAATAGTGGAATTCAGTGTTATGCACACCTGCCTTTGTAGTTGAATTCAGTAGTGTTGCAATAATTTCCCAAAGGTTTCCGGTCTCGAGAAAATCGCTAATCAGGAAGCAATTTTTCCTGTACTTTGTCCCGCCCCTGGCCGTCAGTCAAATGAAACAGCCAATGGGCGGCCGTTATCATGCTCCCGAAAAGCCCCTTTCCCTTTAAGACAGGTTTAAAAACACACACACACACACACGTTGCAACGGATCTGCATTGATTCGTTGCAACAGAGAGACCCATCTACCTGGCAGGTGGTGTATGGGCTGGCGATTCATCGTTGCCACGCTCCCCCAAGTGAAAAAAAAAATCCCCCCCCCCATGCACGAGCGCGATTTTTGGCCGAAAATAAAGGGAACTTGCAAACAGGGCTGTGTGGTGCTTGGTGACTAGAGGCGAGCTTTAAAGCAGTTCTGTGGAGGGACTGCAGCCGGAGAAGCCTCACTGGGTGAATGAAGGCTCGCCGGTTCGTTGTTCTCTGCTCGCTCCAAGAAAAAAAAATGACGATTGCTTCGCCGGAAGATCAGAGAAGAGAGCCGGGGGAGGGACTTTGCTGAAACCGCAACAATGGTAACTTTTTCGCTAGTGTTGCAGATTGGTTGCAGGAGTGTAGCACTTTCCAGAGGGTGAATCCACTTTTTGGGATTTCCCTGGAAGTGCTACAATGAAGCGCTTTTTGCTGATCGGTTTCAGGAGTGTGGCAGATTGTGTACAATGTTGTGCATAACTGCATTTTAGTAGTGATTACAATTTGCCACACTCCTGCTACAATAAACCTGTGCAGAATGGGCCTCAGCCTTCCTTATGGTCCAACTTTCGCAGCCATACATTGCAACTGATTTATTTCAACCTTTTAGCATGAGATTAATAAATGACTATGTCTAGTTCTTTCTTCTGTACAAGTATCACTTGCCTGCTTCCAGGTCAAGGAAACTGATGTGATATTCATGTATATTGGACCACTGAAGTGAAACTGATAAGGGTGGTTTCTGAATTCAATAACCTTGAACTATTGCCTTAACCCAGCTGCTTAATGGTATTGCAGAAGACAGGGGTTTTTGAAAGGGCATATTCTGTCTCTTATGGAATAATGTTTCATTTATGCTTTAAAAGAAGAGAGCTTGGAAGAGATTTGTTGGTACAGTCACATCAGAGCTAAAGTATTTTGGGGAGGCAACATTTTGGAATCACTGAGAAAAGCATGAATGTATGTTACACCACCAAATAAGCCAATGTGAAAATACCAATACCTCAGTAAAAACCAAAATTACACAGTTAAGACTCCTGTAAATATTTGGTTGTGCTTCTTTCCTCCCCCAGTAATGAATTTCTGTCTGCAGCAAGAGCACCGTCTAGAGGGCAGCTCCATAACACATCAGGGAGTTCATGAGAAGACTTTGTCAAGCAGCAGAGAGTAAAGTTAATAGGATTCTCTTTTTGTTACAAATTCTGGATACAGTTTTCCCCCATCACATTATTTTCATGCATAGCTTCAGATGATTGGCTATATTACCACCAGCTCACTCATTACCTCAAGGTGCAGGAAAGACTTCATAGAGACTCCAGCCATTTTGGCATTGGCATGCTTAAAGAATTTATTAATGCAAAACTTTTTGCACAAAATTTTCCCTCCCCAGGAGTAGATCCAAATTTCACAACCCCTTACAATGCAGTTTCCAAATTCTCCTTTACAGTGATTTTTTCCCCTCTGGATCTTACCATTTTTTAGTATAGAATTTCTGAATTTCAGTTGAGTTTCCCATTATGCTGCCATTTTGTGTATCCAGTGTTACATGGTTACCCTGCCTATCACTCCCAGACAATCGCCCAGTGTCTGGAAGCAGTGACAGAATGGCTCAAGCAGAGTCACCTGAAACGCAACAGTGCAATGACAGAGGACTTGTGGCTAAGTAGGAAAAGACCAAGACCTTTTATGCATGGCAGTGGCTGTGGTGGGCTGCTGCCAGTTCCTTGCGCCAGGCAGGATACCCCTCTGCTTCCTGAGAATGCATGGAGGAAGGAATCCCCTGGTCCACATGGACTGCCCCAATGTTGTGTGTGTGTGCACACAATGCTGGGCTGGGAGAGCCCATTGTGCCACACAGTGGCAGCAGCAGTGGGGGGAGAGTGAGGGGCATGGGGGCCCCACCACACAATGGTGAGAGAGTGGCATGCCACTATCCCACAATCATAGGGTTGGGAAATGCCCCATTTGGCTTCACGGTGCTGCAAAGCTGACAGGGGTGTTTGGTGTCCTGGAAGGGACACCGTAGGTTGTGGGAGGAGCTGGGCCCAAAGGCCTTATGCATGGGGCTGACCCAGCAGGGCTGCAGATGGCGACCACAGCAACACAGGGAACACAAAACTATCCATGTTCCCTTAACACGAGCCATCTGAGGCCCTGATTTGGGCCAGGGCTGGGAAGTGGCTGCGATGGTGGCAATCTCATGCATAATCGGGGATTGGCCTCACTGTCTTGTTGCCACCAGTCCAGCCTTTCCAACCCATACATAATCAGCCTAAGTGAGTAAGTATGCTTAGCCTGCCTGGATGGGATTCAACTCTCGTTTCTTTCTCGGTCAGGAATCTGAGTATGATCTTCAACACCACCTTATTCGTGGAGGTGCAGGTCCCATGAGTAACACAACTGGCATTCCTACATTTTCATCAAGTGATACTACTACCCATTAACACCTCGCAACAGTCATCCATGCGACAGTTACCTCTAGACTGGACTTTTGTAACTCTCTATGCAGGCCTACCCTTATCCTTGCTCTGGCAACTGCAACCTGTTCAGAATGTGACTGCCAGAGTTCTTATGAGAACTGCCTGGAACGCACACGTTCTGATAGTGCTCCAACACCTGCACTGGCTCCCAGTTGAATTCTGGATCAAGCTTAAGGTATTGGTTCTTACCCAAAAGGCCATCCGCAGTCCAGGTCTTACGTATCTATCTTTACATGCCTTTCTATCTTAAACATACCCCCCACACACACACACCGAAGAGCATTATGTCTGCTAATACCAACTAACTTGGTGGTCCCTGGCTCCAAGGAGATATGTCTGGCTTCAACCAGAGCCAGGAAATTTCCCATTCTGATTCCTACCTGATGGAACAAGCTTCTGAAACACATCCAGGGCCTGTTGGAGCTATGCTAAGGTGACCAGATTGTCCCTCTTTTGGAGGGACATCAGGGGGCACTTGGCAAATTATAATTATGTTGAAATTAAAAATATATATATTACAATACTATTTTTGTGTTCTATGAAACTTTTTGTTGCTCCATATAGACCAAATTTTTAATCAAGAACCCCTCCCCCCGGGCAATGGTGTCTCGCTTTACCAATGTTAAAATCTGGTCACCTTAAGCTATGCAGGGCCTGCAAGATGGAGCTCTTCTGCCAGGCTTTTGGTAAAGCAAATCTGCTCAACCATTCACAGATCAAAACAGCACAAACAATAACTGGTGTATCATATATCAACCTTTTTACCATTGAAACAGTCTTCAAGAAACCCCA
The DNA here is from genome assembly GCF_049243985.1 of Paroedura picta. Lineage (NCBI taxonomy): Eukaryota > Metazoa > Chordata > Lepidosauria > Squamata > Gekkonidae > Paroedura > Paroedura picta. Next base: position 142,017,598 of record NC_135369.1, read on the forward strand.
GAAGTGGCACCATCATGAAGAATATGGTTGAGAAACATAGCTGTATACATGCATACCGAGATCCCTCCCCTTCCCACCCTATCCAGGCCCATCATTGGCCTTTCTGGGAGGTGTGGGTGGGTGGGTAACCATAACTGGCCATGTCACCTAATAAATGTTTAACAAATTTCAAAAATATTTAAAATTAATTAACTCCCACCCATTTGGAAAACCCTTCCTGGGCTATAAAGAAACCCCAGGGCTATCAGGAAACCCTGGCTGAGAAATCTGTCCTAGAATCATAAAATCAGAAGGTCCTGAAATTTATAATTATTCTGTAACAGTTCTAACCATTCCATGGTACATTTGCCCTAGAAAGTGCACATAAAATGTCAGGCTTTATCTACAAAGCACTTTGATACCCTGTGTTGTGTGGTCTCTTGTCAGGCAGGTTTCAGTTTGTCAATGACATACTGAAGTCCATAGATTCTAGGAGACAGACATGTTATATAACACATGGATGCATGGGGAGACTATGCATGCTCATCACAGATTTACTCCCATTTTGTTATACTTTCCAGAAGAGTGTATGTATATACAAATTGTGTGTTATGTAGGCACTTCAGAAAGTTGTGCTGAACATGTGTAATGGAGGGGTTAGCAGAGTGTCATGATTAGTGTTAGAAGCTCATTGGGTGCTCATGGACCACTCACAATTGTCTAACCTGTCCCAGATGGCTGTTGTGAAGATAAAATGAAGGACAAGAGAACTTAATATGACATTTCTCACTCCCAGGGAAAAGGGCAAGAGAAAACGGTTGGATTTCCCCCGTTATACTCCCTCCTAAATGGATGAACAGTCCTGCTTACCTGCCCATATTGATTCAGTGTCCGCAGGAGAGGTACAACATATCAAACTTTGTCATTTTGGAATCATTTCATCATTTGGCATTCCTTCTGAATGAAGCCTGGCTCCAGTTTTATGCTTACACAACATTCGAAAGAGATCTGTCCTGTTCCAAGGGGGGAAAAGAAGAAAAACCTCCAAGTCTAATTTGAACCAATTATTAAATTAAAATTTCTCTTATGCCGTTTCACGCCAAAATGGAAACGCCAGTGGCAATCATCCTGGGACAGCGGCTCTAACGAATCCTTCTATAAACAGCCGTTCTGCATTTTGTTAGGGAGTTTAGCAAAACCATATTATGTCAAAAACATATATAAAACATGTAGCATTTGCAGGATACATAGTAATATTTGGTAGGTGAATACAGAAATGTCTATGTGGGTTGTTTTTCCTGAAAAAGAAATATTTTTTCCTAGAAAAAGTGCTTCAGTGTTGAGCCCGATGTCCTTGCAACAGGGCACTTTCCCTAATTCAGACCAGTTCTTCAGTGTGCCTGCGGTTCTACAATTGCATCAGAAAACACAGCTGCACTGTTATGGAAGGTTAATCAATGCCCACAAGTTGTGGTTGCCCATAACCGAAGGCAAGTGTAAAGGACCTTAATGGAAAACAGTAATAGATGAAACCAGCTATGTGCTGTACTCTTGATTTTAGGAACATTGTGTGTTTTTGGGTTGTTGGTTTTTTTTTTCATTTTAAAGTCTGGCCTATTGAGGATATTCTGGGTGTATTCTACTGTCCCCTGAGTTTGCTCTGTGGCCAGATTTGGAACTATGTATGAGAAAGAGTTTGAATTTCAGTGACATTGTCTTTCGCATAGCAAAATCACCATGGTAGATACCGTACTGAAAATATTGACTCAGTGTATGACTACGATTTGTGGCCTGGAATAATCTGAGGCCGCCATTGATGCAGCAGGTGGGGCGGGCAGGGAATATGCAGGGCGGGGGAAGTGGAGCCCAGGGCACATGTGGCTGTTAGGGCAGCGTAGCACCCTGGGATTGGGTAAGGGAAGCAGGCACAGACGCAGTTACACGCTATATGCCTTGCCTGCCCTTTTTGGCCGGGACGCAGGCGAGCTTCCCACCCTCCCTCCCAAAGTATCTTGTTGGCAGTTGTACACTATGGGTGGTTGGTAAAGGGACACGTGTGTTATGGTTGCTTGTTAACTGCTATTTCGTCAGAACTTGCGGATTGGCAGGGAACGGAGCCAGTTTGTTGGGGAGTACGCCCTACATGGCCTACTCCCCAGAAAAGAGGCCTATTCAAAGAGGTGGCAAATTGTGAGCGGGTGCCAAGCCTGGCTGGGCAAGGCACAGATTTCACAGAGCCAGGTGGCCTTGGGCAGGTTTGTGCCTCCTCTGGCATCTTGGATAGGAAGGGCAGCAGCTTGGAGACCCACATTCTCAGATGGGAATTGGTGTGGGAGGGGATCAAGCCATTGTTAGGGGAAAATTACCCTCTGCTATGCCAACACTCTCAGGGTTGTTGTTAATAAAGTTGTGGCCTCTTTTCATGCCAGCACATTGTGAGCATATTTATTGGCCCTGGACTCCCACCCTGCAAGTCAATGAAAAAGGCAAGTGTTAAACTGGGGTTTATTAGATTTAAGTGGATAGCCGTGCTGGTATGAAGCAGCACAACAAAACAAAATCAGAGTCCAGTGGCACCTTTAATACCAACAAAGATTTATTCAAGGCGTGAGCTTTGCTTGCACTCAAAAGCTCATGCCTTGAATAAATCTTTGTTGGTCTCAAAGGTGCCACTGGACTCTGATTTTGTTTTGGGGTTTGTTAGGAAGGGATTTGAAAACAAACCAGATAGCATCACAATGCCCTTGTATAACTCTATGGTGGAGCCTCATATGGAACACTATGCAGAGATCTGGTTACTGCACCTCAAGAAAATATTCTAGCACTGGAATACATGCAAAAGAGAACAATTAAAATAACTAAGGTGATGGGACATTTTCCCTATAAAGAAAGATTAAGGAGATTAGGGTCCCTTGGCTTGGAGAAAGGGCAACAGAGGGTTGATACGCACAAGAGAGATGGTACAGAAAGACATACTTTTCTGGAGTCTGGAGTTCTCCTGGAATTATCAGTTTCCCTGGAGCAAGTGACTGCTTTGGAGGGTGGACTCTATGGCATTATAGCATACTGAGGGATAAATAATAGTTCCCTATCTCACCTATTTTTATATCCATTTATGTTTTTATTAACTGTATTAGTTCTTCAGTTTTCATTTAATTTCTACAGTTTGTTATATGCATACACATCTTATGTCTAATAATTTCTGGTAGGTGTGCCAAGGACACCCTAAAACTCACACCAATTGGCCCTAGTGGGGTATATTCCCCCAATAGGGAGAGAGGACTCCCCCACTGAGGGCCAATCATGGATCTTCCCTGCCTTGGTCCTCCTCCTCCTCCTCCTTTGTGCCACTTCCAGGCACTTGGTAGCAAGGAGGCGGAGCTGGTCCTGTTCTGCAGCAGAACAGTAATCCGGGGAGCAGGGGGAGGAGGCCAGCTGGCCACACTCTATGGCACTGTGAGCACGGCACTCCTAGGTCTCCTGGCTGCTGAGGAGCAGTAGGGGGTCAGCCAGCCATGCTTCACAGTGCTGCAGACATCCTGGGCTGTTGCACTCTGAGGCCTACTGCTCACTAGGGATTGGGAGTAGGCACAGTGCTGGCCTGTGTGCTCTGGAACCTCCTTCTGCCAGGGAGTAGGGAGTGGAGGAGGACCAGTTGCCTTCCAAAGCACCTGTTTTCTCCTAGGGATCCCTGGCCCTAAAGAGGCACGTCGGGCCTCAACAAGGGCCAGGGCCTTTTCAGTCCTGGCCCCCACCTGGTGGAATGAGCTCCCCGAAGAGATCACAATTCCGCAGGGCCTGCAAAAAGGAGCTCTTCCACCAGGCATTTGGTGGGGCCGACTGAGCCATAACACCTACAGGTGCCCTCCAGACTGAGGGACCGAACCTACTGACGGATTGTCAAGTTATTGTTGAACTGCCGTTCTAATTGTTCCAGCTGATGTGTTGTTGTTATTGTTATATTGATTTTGATAGTGTTTTATGTGAATGTTCAGAAATGTTTGATGTAAGCCGCCCAGAGCTGTAGGGAAGGGCGGTATAAAAATATAAATAAATAATAAATAAAACAATTATCTGTCCTATTATTACCCTGCCTTCTTTTAATGAAATCAGGGTGGGAGTCATGGTTCTCCCCTCCTCCATTTTATCCTCAGATTTCTCATAGCATCTCTTGAAAGTATGTTAGGCTAGGAGGTAATGAACAATTCAAGATCATCAGCTAGTGGGCTGTGTGGGAATTCATCTTCGCAGCTGTAAAAACTTTAGCCTTTACACCATGTTCTCTGCTTCCCCGCTAATCAAATCTGTCAATAAACAAAGGGTTTGAAGAGAGGACAGAAAAGGAATTCAACAAATTTCATGAAGCAGGACTTGCGTTTTAAATTTTTACGACAGAGGGTTTAAGAAAGAATTCTAAAGGAAAAAGAGGGAATAATATAGGCCAAGCCAAGTTTTGCAGGATATATAAATCCCTACATAAACCCATTTGATGGGGAAAATCTTTAAATCTCCAGCTTCTAGGAGAAAAAAGCATGTTGATCCTGGCACTGACCATCTACATATCACTTTCCATGAACTACCAACAGTTTAAGCCAGCTAGGCATATGTGCTAACTGTCCTGTTTGTGAAAATGTACAGGAGGAAATCCATCAAGTTTGCTATGCTGAAGTCATGGAGTCTTTATTTACCAGTCCCATGATTTAAGTAAATAGGCTTGACCTGATAAGTATTTGACTTAAAGTATTTCACTTTGAAAAATGTCTTTCTTGCACATTTCAAACAGACTTTAGGGATAAAGCTTGTGATGCATTCCATGCAATTGAGCAAGAGAACGAGGACAGTTTTTTTTGTTTCCTCTAAAAAAAAAGGGTGTGTGTGTACAGGGATTCAGTATAGATATTTTAAAATGACAACTGGGGGACAAAAATGGTTTCATGTGAATTAAACTTTTAAAAAGGCTGAACAGAGAGGCTGGTAAGATTTTTTTTTAAATAACTGTGTTTGCATCTGTGCTGTTAACAGCAAAAGTGTAATTTCCCTGCAACTGAAGGGGTGATGTGGGAGCCAAGGAGACTGCAAGCACCTTCCCCAATGGGGAAAGATTCTTGCCAGCTCTTCAACTCCAGTTTTTTACCATTGAGAAACCACTGAAATATTCTTCAAGCTTCAAGAAACCACAGAAGTGACATGATCATGCAGTGCGATGCAGCGGTAAAAAAGGCAAATGCCATTTTGGGCTGTATCAACAGGGGCATCACATCAAAATCACAAGATGTCATAGTCCCATTGTATACGGCACTGGTCAGACCACACCTGGAGTACTGTGTGCAGTTCTGGAGGCCTCACTTCAAGAAGGATGTAGATAAAATTGGAAGGGTACAGAGGAGAGCGACGAGGATGATCTGGGGCCAAGGGACCAAGCCCTATGAAGATAGGTTGAGGGACTTGGGAATGTTCAGCTTTGAGAAAAGGAGGTTGACAGGGGACATGATAACCCTCTTTAAGTATTTGAAAGGTTGTCATTTGGAGGAGGGCAGGATGCTGTTCCCATTGGCTGCAGAGGAAAGAACACGCAGTAATGGATTTAAACTTCAAGTACAAAGATATAGGCTAGATATCAGGGGGAAAAATTTCACAGTCAGAGTAGTTCAGCAGTGGAATAGGCTGCCTAAGGAGGTGGTGAGCTCCCCCTCACTGGCAGTCTTCAAGCAAAGGTTGGATACACACTTTTCTTGGATGCTTTAGGATGCTTTGGGCTGATCCTGCGTTGAGCAGGGGGTTGGACTAGATGGCCTGTATGGCCCCTTCCAACTCTATGATTCTATGATTCTATGATTCTAATATGGTTGGGAAGCATAGCAGTGTATACACCCACCTCCCCTTCTGACCCCTTACAGGTCCATCACTAGCCATTCTGGGAAGGAGAGTCAATCTGACTGTATATGGTTGTATCACCCAATAAAGATTTAATGAATTTTAAAAAATATACTAAAATTGATTACCTCCCAAACAATCAGGAAACCCTTCGAGGTCCATCAATAAACCCCAGGGTTTCATGAAGCCCTGGTTGAGAAAATCTGTTCTACAGGACACGGACAGTATTCTCTGCAATTTTCATTCTTGGAGGGAATAAGATCTAGACCTGTACTGTGCACCTATATATTAAATATAAGGCCTATCCAGACCTCCTTCTGAATGCTGCTATTGACTAGTTGAATTTTCAACTAAGTTTAGGATTAATAACAGCTTTCAGATCTCTGTGAGCTAGAAAAGATGAAGGGTGCCAATTGGCTGAGTTCACTGAAAGCAGAGTCTAATGGAGCCCACTGAAGTAAAATGGTGTATTTCCATTTACCTCAGTGGATTTGGGATGGTTCCCAAGTTGTTTGAAGTGCCAGAATTTTTTTATATAGGTTGGATAAAGGAGGTGCTTTTAATCTGAAGCCTTTTTAGTCTGGAGGAAGAAAATGATTTTGCTGAACTGTATCAAGAGAGTGAAACACGGAGACCCAAAAGGCTCGAGAAGTGGGCTAAACTTAATAAAATGAAGCTCAATAGGGACAAATGTAAAGTTCTGCATTTAGGTAGAAAAAACCAAATACACCAATATAAGATGGGGGAGACTTGTCTTGGCAGTAGCATGTGTGAAAAGGATCTAGGAGTCTTAGTAGACCATACATTGAACATGAGTCAGCAGTGTGACTCAGTGGCTAAGAAGGCAAATGGGATTTTGGGCTGTATCAATCGGAGTATCATGTCCAGATCATGGGAGGTGATGGTACCGCTTTACTCTGCTCTGGTTCGTCCTCACTTCAGTGTTCAGTTTTGGGCACCCCAATTGAAGAGGGATGTTGACAAACTGGAGCGTGTCCAGAGGAGAGCAACAAAGATGGTGAGCGGTTTGGAGACCAAGACTTATGAAGAAAGGTTGGAGGAGCTTGGTCTGTTTCACCTAGAGAGGAGACGATTGAGAGAGTATCTGATAACCATCTTCAAGTATTTAAAAGGGTGCCATATCGAGGATGGAGCAGAATTGTTCTCTCTTGCCCCAGAGGGACAGACCAAAATGAATGGGATGAAATTAATTCAACAGATATTCCATCTAAACATCCAGAAGATGTTCCTGTCAGAGCAGTTTCTCAGTGGAACAGGCTTCCTTGGGAGGTGGTGGGTTCTCCATCTTTGGAAATTTTTAAACAGGGGCCTAGATAGGCATCTGATGGAGAGGCTGATTTTGTGAAGGCAAAGGGATGACAGATTACAGTAGATGACCAATTGGGATGCGAGTGTCCTGCATAGTGCAGGGGGTTGGACTAGATGACCCATGAGGTCCCTTCCAACTCTATGATTCTATGATTCTATGAAAAGATCAGTGTTACTAATGGTAATCCTCTTCCCATGGATAATCTAAGGCAGTGTTTCCAAAACTGTTCATATAGGGGTTGCATGAGGGAAGGTTATGTCCAATAAGATAGCCTAACCATCCATGATGCATTAATAGTAAGTACCCTGTGCCCAGGTGCTCAAGCTCAAGCCAGTCCATTAGATCTTTCAGCTGGCCAATGAATCCCCAGGCAACACCGGATCAAACTTTCATATACATGAAAGGATTTAACTTAGGGAACTCTAATGCAAGCCAATAAAGAAAGAATGTGGATAAACCACTGCCACCCTGTGCTTTAGCCATTCCATGTAGGCTAATATAAAGTCTGAAGGAAGAGCCAGCTGGCAAGGAGATTTGAAGTTCACTTGTGAACTTCACAAAACCTTCCAAAGTAGGTGAATGTGTGTTTAACCTTTCAGATCAGTTTTGAAACCTAACCGCTGTTCTTTCCTCTGAAATGCTAGCTGAACTGACAAGGTGCCACTGGATTTTTTTTTGACAGAATTTGCCCTATAAGAACTTGTGATGTTGGAACCACATGAATTGCTGTTATAAAATGTGTGCACCCCATGACAGAAGTGCCTTGCTTCTATTTCTGCTTGAACGGGCAGCTAACAGTTTGCTATTATATCTCCTTTAATTGACTAGGTTCCATTTCTTATTTAAAGAATCCTTGTTCTATTGGAGAGGGAAACAAACCTCAATACCATATTGAGCACAGAAGCTCAGCTAGTTTCTACCACTGAATCAGCTGGCCTGAAATTAGAACCAGATGGGAATTACTAGGAACAAAGCTAAAGTTTCAAAGAGAGCAGATTCAATGCATTCCGTAGTTTGTAGATTACTTTTTCCACAAAGATTAATGGCTATTTTAAAGCCATTGTATTTTGTGAACTTGCATATCACTGGGTTACCTAGAAAGTGAAGCAATCTATTCTTCCAAGTTGACATCATGCAAGATTTCAAGAAGGCAGCCACTATGAATGAAATTTGTACTTTTTGCATTCATCTCTATGATTTTGCTTATCCAGCTAAATGTCATTATAACTTTGTTGTTAGGTGTGAAGTTGTGTCCAACCCATCGCAACCCTTTGGACAATGATCTTCCAGGCCTTCCTGTCCTCTACCATTCCCTGGAGTCCATTTAAGTTTGCACCTACTGCTTCAGTGACTCCATCCAGCCACCTCATTCTCTGCTATTCCCTTCTTCTTTTGCCCACAATCGCTCCCAACATTAGGCTCTTCTCCAGGGAGTCCTTCCTTCTCATAAGGTGGCCAAAGTATTTGAGTTTCATCTTCAGGATCTGGCCTTCTAAGAAGCAATCAGGGCTGATCTCCTCTAGCATAATCAATGAAGCAGAAGTAGATGTTTTTCTGGAATTCCCTAGCTTTCTCCATGATCCAGTGTATGTTGGCAATTTGATCTCTAGTTCCTCTGCCTCTTCGAAATCCTGCCTGTATTTATGGAATTTTTTGGTCCACATATTGCTGGAGCCTAGCTTGTAGGATTTTGAGCATAACTTTGCTAGAATGAGAAATTAGTGCAATGGTACAATAGTTTGAACATTCTTTGGTGTTGCCCTTCTTTGGGATTGGAATGTAAACTGACCTTTTCCAATCCTGTGGCCACTGTTGAGTTTTCCAAATTTGCTGGCATATTGAGTGTAGCACTTTTACTGCATTGTCTTTTAAGTGTAATACAAGAAAGATTTTGAATAGTTCAACAGGAATGCTGTTACCTCCACTAGCTTTATTGTTGCTCAGACTTCCTTAGGCCCATTTGACTTCACATTCCAGGATGTCTGGCTCCACATCAGTGACTACCCCATTATGGTTATCAGGGATGTTAAACTCGCTCTTGTATAGTTCTTCTGTATAATTTGCCACTTTTGTTTAAACTCTTCTGCTTCTGTTAGGTCCCTACCTACCATTTTGGTCCTTTATCATACCTATCTTTGCATGAAACGGTCTCTTCAATTGGGTGTATCTTTCTCTTTCTCCCTTGCCTTTCACTTCCCTTCTCCCCTCAGCTATTTGTAAAGCTTCCTCAGACAGCCATTTTGCTTTCTTGCATTTCTTTTTCTTTGGGATGGTTTTAGTTGCTACTTCTTGTACAATGTTGCGAACCTCCATCCATAGTTCCTCAAGCACTCTGTCTATCAGATCTAATTCCTTAAATCTTTTTGTCACTACTGTATATTCATCCAGGATATGATTTAGTTCATAACTGAGTGTCCTAGTGCTTTTCCCTACTTTCTTCAATTTAAGCCTAAATTTTGCAAGCCTAAAGAAGCTGATGATCTGAACCACAATTGGTTCCTGGTCTTGTTTTTACTGTCTGTACAGAACTTCTCCATCTTTGGCCGCAGAGCACATAGTCAATCTGATTTCTGTGTGGACCGTCTGGTGTTGTCCATGTGTAGAGTCATCTCTTGGGTTGTTGGAAAAGAGTGTTTGCTATGACCATTGAATTCTCTTGACAAAATTCTACCAGCCTGTGCCCTCCTTCATTTTGTACTCCAAGGCCAAACTTGCCTGTTATCCCGGTTATCTTTTGGCTTCCTACTTTAGCATTCCAATCCCCCATGATGATAAGCACATCATTTTTTGGCATTGCTTCTAGAAGGTCTTGTAGGGGTTCATAGAACTGATCAACTTCATTCTCTTCAGCAGCAGTGGTTGGGGCATAGACCTGGATTACTGTGATGTTGAATAGTTGGCCTTGGAATCTAACTGAGATCATTCTGTGATTTTGGGGATTGTATCCCAAGACTGCTTTTCCTACCCTTTTATTGATTATGAAGGCTACTCCATTTCTTTTGAGAGATTCTTGCCCACAGTAGTATACCTGATGGTCATCTGAATTAAATTCACCCATTCCTTTCCATTTGAGTTCACTGATTCCTAAAACTTCGATGCTCAGTCTGGTTATCTCTTGTTTGACCATGTCCAGCTTGCCTTGATTCATGGATCTGACATTCCACGTTCCTATAGAATAAAAGTCTTCACAGCATCAGACTGTCTTTTCACCTCTAGTTCCCTCCACAACTGAGTGTCCTTTCGGCTTTGGCCCAGTCGCTTCATTCATTTGGTGCTACTCGTACTAGCCGTCTGCTCATCCCCAGTAGCATATTGGACACCTTCCAACCTGATCTCATCTTCCGGCATCATATTGTTTTGCCTTTTGAACTTGTCCATTGGGTTTTCATGGCAAAGATACTGGAGTGGTTTGCCATTTCCTTCTCCAGTGGATCACCTTTTGTCAGAGCTCTTGGGTACACGGCATAGCTCATAACTTCACTGAGCTATGCAAGCCCCTTCGCCATGACAAGGCAGCGATCCTTGAAGGGGTATAAGTTTACATGACTTTATGAATACTTCTGGACATTCTTCTGGCTTATCTGATACAGGAAAAATGCTATCTCCCAATCATATAATAATAATAATAATAAATGTTATGTTACCAAATTGTTGGGAATCTATATCTTCAAAGGTCTTGATCTTGTTAGGGTAAAGACATGGGATACAATTTTTTTTTGGCATCACAGGAAAAACTTTATAAAAAGACAAGCCTCAATATGTATTTCCTTTAGCTAAGCAAAATGCATGATGCATGCAGGGTCATTATTTCTGTATAAAAAGTAAACATATTTTCAGGTTTGAGAAAATTAATCACTTGCTTTTGTATTGATTCAGTTTAAAGACTGGCAATCTTCAACTAGACAGATACTTATCATGGATGCTTTAGGCAGATCCTACATTGAGCAGGAGGCTGAACTAGACAGCCTGCATGGCCCCTTCCAACTCTATGATTCTATAAAGAGTGGCTTGATCTTTCCTTTGGGCACTAGAAAGGCTGTCCTTTGACACAGATCCCATTTACACTGTCACTAGGCACTTTTGCTTTCACTAGAAAGAATGAATAATGTGCATCACCAGCCATGGAGTGTTCATGCCAGGGATGCTGTCCTCAGCATAGCAGCCCCAATCTTTCTTTCTTTCTTTCTTTCTTTGTGGTCTCCCAACCATGGCCAACCTTGTTTAGTTTCCAACCCCTGACAAGTGTCACATTCCAATCAGGGGGAAAGAGCTTATTTTTTATTTCTTAAAAACACATCATCCAACATTAGCTAAAATGTTTTCAGAAACCAAATCACTTCAACACTGAGGTCTGTTCACTGCCATCACTAATGGCCAGCTCCATTTTCCCCAGGACATCACATGGTTCAGTCTTAAATCATACAAATAATCAAACATAAAACACAGATCAACTATTACCCTCTGACCTATTCCGCACAAGGAAAAAAGGCCAGGCCGGCATACCACTGGCAGCAGGGCTAATCCCCGTTTCTAGATGATGTCAGTGCCAGCCTGGCCATGGTCAAGACCTGCCGAAATCAGGCCCTCATTTGCTCCATGGCAAGGGATTATGGATTCTTCCTGCATTCCCTTCCCTGCCATGGGCGCCATCGGGGCCTATCTCAGGCCAGGCCCGTGTGGAAGGGGAAGAGTCCGGCCTCCCAGGCCCAGCTCCTCCCCCACCTACAGCATCCCAGAAGGGTCAAAAATGCCCCAGTCAACTCCACAATGCTTCACAGCAGCAGAGTCAACTGGGGCTTTTTATTCCCACTAAGGTGGGATTGTGTTGTAACGCAATCCCACCTTAATAGAATTTTTTTAAAAAACTGTCACTACAAAGTGCAGCAGAACCTCTCCTCCTCCCCCCCCCCCCCAGCTGCCATGTTTGGAACTGGCGGCAGCCCGGCAAGGAGAACAAACATGGAGAAAGAAATTCAGACAATGGTCAGGAGGAAAAGCACTCTTTTAGTCCTTTATCAGATGTTCAGCAACGAGCACAAGGTAATGATTCAGGGGAAAATTTTATATGTGTATATTGAATAAATAAGTTGGGAGCTGCAAAATGGGAAGGTCAGCCCTGGTCTGGATAGCCCAAGCTAGCCTGATAACCTTAGATTCAGGAGCTAAGCAGGTCAGCCCTGGGTAGTATTGGGATGGGAGACTTCCAACAAATACTAGGGTCATGACACGGATCCAGGTGTGTCTTGTATCACTCTAGGCAGCTGCCTTTGCTACATACCCTTTAGGTGGGATTTGAGGTATTTACATTGTGCTTAGTTCTACACAGTTTGCCTTTGAATGTTTTATAAAGCAGAATAACTTTCTCACTGTGCTTCCTTGACCCTTGCAGACATGCAGCTTCTCTCTTTTCCATAATATGCTTTGCAGTTTAAGAAAGAATATTATCCAAGACATTGACTGTTAGGAGAGCACATTAATTTAATCATTGTGAATCATGAGAATCTACTCAAAGAACACATGAGATAACTTTTTGACATGTTTTCCAGCAAAAAGCAGTACATCTTGGCAATGATAATTTGAAAGAATCAAACATATCCCAAAGGTTGTTGACTCCAGAAGGTGGAAGGATGGTAGCAAAGTCCACAAAAATAAAGACAGAGAAGCTAAGTTAATGTTTGGGAACAGAAACACAGAGCTTCTGTTGCTTGTGTGTAGGCAGAAGGCCATACTTGGAGGAAAACCGTGTTGGACTGGACGCAAGTTGCATGGTATGTTTATGACATCTCTTCAGTGTATTATAATTCTACAAGTGAATGTTTCAGAACTTTGCTTTAACATCTGTAATTCAGGTGAGAGAACCTTTTCATTGGAAACTGAAATAGGTTTTTAAAAAATTCTTTTGATTACTTCAAATATTACCTCTGGCAAGCTAATATGTGTCCCTGCCATTTCAATGGGCTAAATTTGAAGTATAATTTAAAGGTTGGATATTATGCATCAGAACCCTTCTTTTCATTTGACATGAGTCTTCTTTTCACCTTACTGGCACCTAATGGATACCATATACAAATTTACTGATACGTTCTTACATTTCCCCAAACGCATTGTAGTTAAGGTGCCATAGTGAATGTATTAACTTACAGCAGGTGGCTGTCACCACTTTATGACAAACCTGAAGAACTATTATCACACTTTTAATTCTACATGTCCAACCATGTACCATTTATGTAATCCATGTCACACTAGCCATGTAATCCATGCCACACACAGCCACACTAGGGAGGAAGCAACTTGGGAAATGCAATCATGCACATTTGGACAAAATAAATAGATGTACATCTAGATGAAAAGACTCAGGCCCATTCCGCACATGCTGGATAATGCATTTTCAATGCAATTTAGAAATAGATTTTCCTGTTACACACAGTAAAATCCAGTTGCAAAAGCACACTGAAAGTGCATTATCCAATGTGTGTGAAATGGGCTCTAGAGTTCTGGCAACTCCATGTCACTTGCAAGTTGTAGCTGAAAACCTAAGGAATTAATATGATGTTCATACCACTCCAATTGCTTGTGAGTTGATGTTGTTCAAAACTACCAAAATGGAAAGAAGAACATTCCAAGACACATTTGCACCAACATCAGGAAGTCTATAGGCAGCTGGTTTATGCCACAGCTATTCTCTTAGTTTTGTGGACCTTGAAGAGACATAGCACTCTAATATTTCAGAAGTTCATATTACAAGAATGCAAGAGCTACCATCCTACTGCCATCCTATTGAAGTACTATGACAAGCTCTCCCCCACAATGTGTAGTATCACTTACCATGATGTGGAAGAAAGGGGGAGAAGTAACTACAAGTTATCTGGTGTTACTGCTTATTAGGGAGGAATGACTAGGTATTAGCACCAGTGATTTGCCCTTTATACTTGGGACTGTCTTAACCAAAGGTTCCCTTCCCAATTTTAAATTATTCATCAATATCCAAAAACTTTAATGCTTGCAAGATTAAACTCTGTCCTTTCTCAAGTAATGAAAGGTTGAATGCAAAGGACCTCATACATTGACAGATTCACGACTGGTTCTGGACTAAAAGAAACTTTGAAGGATTGCTTACTGTATGCTGTACATTTTGCAGAATTAGGGATTTGTGGATTACTTCTCTTTTCTGAGCTAATGAGGGGTCATTAACATCAGATGAGGTTAAGAAACTATTGGTAGGAATGGATTTAGGAGTTACATTGGCAGTAGCCAGTTTTTAAAAATGCAATTAAAGTGAAAGGACCTCAAGTAAAGTAACCATTTGGTTATTTAAATTACTTATTTTTGTTGTATCTAAATGAGAAGTATCATGAAAGCAAAACACTTATTGGGGGGAAGAGGAGAAGAACTCAGCACAGGGATGCCATGTTGGACCGCAACTCCATATTTTATTTATTTATTGAGATATTTATATCCCACTTTTCTCTTCTCAGGAAAGCAAAAGCAACATACAACACTCCACAGACAACCAATAACAAAATGAAACACATGTATTTTCCACCCTGTTAATATATCCAGCCATCACAATAAGTGTGACAGCATAGATAAACATGCCCTTAGTATTAGGGCTACCACCAACATGTATACTGAAGCAACTGAGGGCCAAACTATACACAAAAAAACCCCCAATGAGTTGGGTCCAGGATTCTCACTTTTCTCATAGAGGGAAGAGGGAGAGGGGACTCCGCCCCCCTCCAATGCCTTTTCCTGACCCAAAGAGATGTGGATGGTGAGTGATTGGCATAACTGTGAAGTATTCTGTGCTCATGCAGTTTGGTAGTTATGCAAATAACACCCCAAGGCTGTTTTGGCTCCAGCATAGGAAAAGATAACAGCTCCACACACCACTGTCCTGAGCCAAATCTGGCTCCTGCAGACTTTAAAAGTGATGTTCCCATCAACTTCTGTGTGACTGCAGGGAAAGCATGTCAGATTCAAGGAACCCAGCCCCAACTCCTTAAAAAACACATTGTTTCATTTGGCCGTGAGCCATAATGGAATGCCTTTTTTAGACCTTCGCTGTTTAAGCTACCACGGCTTGTAGTGTTGTTTAACTTATAATATCCGGGTCTGAATATGTCATAACTGATTACTGTTGATTTATCCTGTTCTCAGTTAAAGGTAGCTTTTAGCTGCAGGATTTTTACCGTCGGGGGAGCATTTCTCAGGAAATTACATCATTGCCCGTGTCAGTCAGTGAGATGAGTGAAAGGCATAATGAGTAAAAATTATGTTTACTTGGAGGGGAAAGAGATATTGAAATACATCATGGTAATAACACATCAAAAGGACTTACCAGTCTAGGAGGCATAAAACGGTTTGCCTTCAAAGGAATCTTATACATCTCCGATAATTTTGTTTTCTCTAGATTGCCTGGAGCTTTATTTTGTTTTGCTTATTAGACTTAAGAAGGCTGCAACTGCTCTTACTGCTCAGAGCCATAGTTTTCAGATGTGTGGTACCGTAGGTATCTAAAAGCCAGAGCAACAATAAACAACCATGATTTCTTTTGATATGCATTTGTATAAAAGAGCCTTAGGCTCTTTGGAGCTCAAGCATAAGCTGGTTTCCTTAGAAATAAGTTACATTTTTACGTTCCCAGGAATGAGTTCTTTGGATTGCAGACTTTATTTCCTAAATTCACCCAAATGCAGCGTGTGCATCACCATATATCAGCTGTTGCTTCTGCTGACTTGAGGAAGGGATAAAATGGGCATGATGATGGAACAATAAAACAACAGAGTCCACTTATTTAGACTATTTAGGCTTAAAAGTCAGGATCAGGCCACATAACTTGCTTATTGTAATTGAAGAAGAAGAAGAAGAAGAGTTGGTTCTTATATGCCGCTTTTCCCTACCCGAAGGAGGCTCAAAGTGGCTTACAGTCGCCTTCCCATTCCTCTCCCCACAACAGTCACCCTGTGGGGTGGGTGAGGCTGAGAGAGCCCTGATATCACTGCCCGGTCAGAACAGTTTTATCAGTGCCGTGGCGAGCCCAAGGTCACCCAGCTGGTTGCATGTGGGGGAGCGCAGAATCGAACCTGGCATGCCAGATTACAAGTCCGCACTCCTAACCACTACACCAAACTGGCTCTCTATGTTGCTTGTTTTGTACTTATTTGGAATGTTTGCATGTCACCAGACCAGCTCAAGGTAGATCACTAGTGAAACATTAACAATAATGATACCAATCAGAACAGATACAAACAAAGCCAATAAAAACAATATCAATAAAACCTTACCAAAAACACCCAATAAAAGAAAGGTAGAATGTTAAAATGCTTAAAACAAAGTAGTCTATAATGCTGTTGATAAAACAGATGGGAGTCAACAGAAGAAAGAATTAAAAGGTGAAACCCCTTAGTTAAAAAGGGAATGCGGTGAAGAGAGTATAAATGTAACCAAGAGTAAGGTTCCTCTCTAGGGGGAGGACGTTCCAAAGGTGAGGCACCACCACACAAAAAAGCCCTGTCTCTGGTCGCCATCTGCCTTGCTTCTGCAGACAGAACAACAGTGAGCAGGGCATACAAAGAAGATCTCAAATGGTGAGATGGACAGTGTCATGGAGACCACCGCTCTGGTCAAGAGGACTGAATGATGGAATCATTCATGAGTTCCATCATGCCTCATTAGTTCAGGACCCTGAACTAGGCTGATTCCGCATGGGTGGAAAAGTCTGGGATGATGCTTATATGGACACAGGGCTAATCCCCACATCCACATGATGTCACTGCCAGGCCAGTGCCCTCCCAGGCCTGCTGCAGATTGAGCCGTCAGTAGCCCCACACTAAGGGAATGCCGAAGAATCCGCATTCCCTTTTTTGTTGCAGGCTACTGAGGACCATGTAGACAGGAAGAGCTGAGCCAGGAAAGCCCAGCTCCTTCCCATCCTACAGAGGCTGGGAGGGGACAAAAAATGTCCTGTTCAGTTTTGTGGCATTTCATGGTGCTGCAAGGCACATGTTTTTGTTTTTTGTTTTTTAATTTGCAGGATGGTGGGTTTGCGTTCTCACATAAACCCACTTTCTTGCAAAATAACCCCCCCACACTGCCCCCACATATGGCAGAACCTGTCTGCTGTGGCTACGTCCCCCTGGGGGACACATTTCAGTGGCAGACTGGGTGCCCCACTGAACTGTGCTCCCCATGGGGACACAGAAAGCTGAGGAGAATGCAGCTCCACAACAACATATCAGCAACACCCCAGCAACACCTCATACAAAATGAGCCATAGTGATATTTTACCATACACCTGTTTTCTTAATCTTTACAGAAATACAATAAACTGGATTATTAATAACTGTAGTAAGCGAAATTATAAACATAATTGTTTCACTATAAACATTTGGCAATAAGAAAAGCAGAAGGGGGAGGAGCCTTTGGGGGAGGGAACAGCAGTAAATAAGCCAATCAAGAGGAATCTAGCAAGAGGGTTTTAGTCATCATTTCCATCCGCCCAAAAGTATCTTCACCGCTGCCAGGAAAAAGAAGAGAATGAGGGTCATCCGTTAACAACTCAGCTCCAGTGAGGATACCCCTTCCATTCCAGAAAGCATCCTTTACTAATATATTATCTCTGTATGATGAGATATTCAGAGTACTTAAGGACTGTATTGCCACCTACAAACAGTGACACTGCCTGATTTTAGAAGCTGATCAGTGCTTCTTAGAAAGTTAGTGTATGTGTGTGTATATGTATGTGTACGTGTACATGTACATGTACATGTATGAGTATATATATGTATATGTATGTGTGTATATGTATATACACACACACACATAAACATACAAGCAGGGATCCCTCAAGGACTTGCAAAAGGGCATTTCATTTCCCTCTACCTCGCTTTTTCCTCTTTCCCTTCCCTGAAAGCCTTTCTTGTTTTCTTTTCACCTTCCCATCCACTAGCCTGCCAGGAATTCCCAAAACAGTAGCAGTAATTTAGATGCCCCTACAGTGGACATCCAGTATGAAAATGTGTCTCATAACAATTTGATGATTCATCACATCCAATCACACACACACACACTTATGCTCTATGTGTTTGAGAGATCTAAATTGTTCTCAAAGCTTTCATTGACTGGGCAGAGGGTTGTTTTTACGCAAAGGATGTATTCCTTGTCTTATGAAAGGAGACAATGGAGCACAGGAAGGAAGTACAGCAAATAACAGAATGTCAGAAGACAGGTGAAAAAAATATTGTCTGTGATTCACTGTAGGATGGCACACAGAATATGACTTTTTTTTAATGCTGGGCCTAGTCTGCACACAATAGATGTTCTGCGCAGGAAAATCCAGCTGCCAAAGCACATTGAAAGTGCAATAACCTATGTGTGCAGAATGGGCCCTGGTGACTGGTGCCCTCCTGCTGGGCTGCCACAATTTCCCCCTATAGGAAATAGTGGAAATAGGAGAGCTAAGAGCCAGCTGTTTGAGGGTCTGTATAATCAACCTAGTTTGTCTATTCTGTTTAAAGTGCTCATTAGATTACAGGGAATTGGTGCTCTGTGTGTGTTTTCTGCTATTATAATGATTTCCCTTCCGGAAAACACCTTGAATGTTCTGTCAACAGACTGGGAGTTAACATTTCATACCAAGGGCCTACCTGTAACCCCAATCTGCAATATGTTACTTTTATAGCCTCCAATCCTATTAATATGGACCCTAAAGTATGTCACACTGAATTAATTGGTGTTTACTGCCAAGTAAAAATGCACAGGATTATAACTTTAATCAGCAGAGATTATATTCAGCACTGTAGGGTGATAAAATCCTGAGATGGTAAAGTGGACTGTAGTACTTTATTAAATTTGTTTATTAAAATGTTTCCCCCTCTGCCATGAGAAGGAGTATCCTTCATTCAGAGGGTGAACCCTCATTGAGGCAGATCTACTCAGAAGTAAACCCCATTATATTCAGTGGTGCTTACTCCCAAGATGTCTTTAGGATTGCAGGTTTTGCTTAAGGATTTTCTCCTACACAAAACCCACCTGGCAACTGTACAACTAGATTGTGATGGCATTCACCTCTCATTCAATAAATTCTTGGCATGAATGGACTGGCCATTAACAAAGTTTGTAAAGAACAAAATGGACTGCTTTCTCATGTTGATATAGGCTGTCTGCCTCATGCTTTTGAAATAGACAACCAGTTCCGATCCTGGCAGAAAGTGTCAGTCCCTTCAATCCTTAGGATTGATCAAGTTATGAACTGGACTGGTTCACACTAAGACAATTAACAGAAACTATAAAAAATAGTAAGCGATTTGCATATCTGGAAACTATTTTTGGCAATGAATTATGTAATGTATGCAGGTTTGTTCTCAGTTATTGCTGGGATGGTCAGAGACCTCAAATTCCAATGTCTGTCCAAATTTGTATTTAATGACCTGATATATTCCAAGCATCAGCTGTTCTTCAGGGTGGATAGCTAGTGAGTATAACATGTGTGGTGAGTGCTGTCAAATTGCTTTCGACTTTTAGTGACTTTATGCATTAATACCTTTTTCTAGCCTGATCTGGGAAGCTAAGTTAAGCCTGGCTGGTATTAGGAAGCATGACCTCCAAGGAATATCAGGGTCATGATGCAGAGGTGGGAAATAGCAAACCACCATTGAACATCACTTGCCTTCAAAATCCTGTATGCTTTCCATAAATCAGTTGTGACTTGACAGCAAAACAAAAAACCTTCTATCATTAACAGTCTTACGCAGGTCTTGAAAGCTGAGAGTAATAGCTTCATTTATTGAGTCAGTTTATTTCCAGAGCCTGCTAAATGCCCCCTGTGAGGAATTTTGTGTAGCTTTGGGGATGGCACCAAATCTAGATTGAGTTGCTTTCTATTTTCAGATAGATCTAAGGCAGCTTTTCTCAACATTTTTAAAACTGAGATACCCCTGAAACATACTTCACCCCCAAAGTGGTGCAATCATGCAGAATATGGTTGGGGAGCATAGCTGTGTGCATGCTCACCCCGGGCTCCTCCCTTTCCTACTCTCTCCAGACCCATCCCAGGTCATTTTGGAAGGGGTGGGTGGATCAACATGGTCATATATGGTCATATCACAAAATAAATGTTTAAGAATTTTTTTAATACATAAAAAATTAATTAACTTCTACTGATTTGAAAAACTGTTCCAGGACCATCAAGAAACCCCAGGATTTGATAGATGGGAAAGATGGCTGCTTGAGCACTTTATATATAAAGAAACCTCAGGATTTCACAAAACCCTAGTTGAAAAAGCCTGATTTAAGTTACTCCAGTTGATAAATATTGAAATTGGAGGGCATGATAGAGTAATGGCTGTGCTGATACTCTGGTAAATATTCCCAAAAGTTTATTTTAATTAAATCTGCATTGTCTCATTAATGAAGCAAAATATCATTGTGTTATCATTTTCCCTTTCTTGCTGCATTCTCCCAGTACACAGTGTATAATAGATGTTCTGGAACTCTTGTCTGTTAATTCTGTTCCTTCTGCCCTTTTCTAATCCCATTGAGGATTCTATATGTTTTTACTGTGACCATAATCAGCTATGCATCAGTGAAAGAAAAAAAATATGAAGACCACCAAGATAGTTTTTAGCAGAAAGGAAATGTGAATATATTGCACAGCAGTCAGCAGTTCTCAGTTGAAATTCATCACAACCCTGTAAGATCTCAGTTATTTAATTGGAGGAATATTTGACATAACCTTCCAAGCTGTGAAATTGGATAGAACAGACTACTTCCAACAAGGGTTAAACCAGGGGTAGTCAAACTGCGGCCCTCCAGATGTCCATGGACTACAATTCCCAAGAGCCCCCTGCCAGCGAATGCTGGCAGGGGGCTCCTGGGAATTGTAGTCCATGGACATCTGGAGGGCCGCAGTTTGACTACCCCTGGGTTAAACAAATAGAAACAAGAGTCTTCAAGACATTACAGGGCCCTGAAAGGTTTAACAATGCATTATTTCTATCTTAAAACCAGGGATCTTCCAGTCACTTGATGCTGAATTGTTACATAATTCCATCAACATTATTACTGTCAAATAAAGACCTTATTCAAAATTTTAAAAGCCTTTAGGATTAGAGAACTGGAAAATTAATGCGTGATTTAAAAACATGGACATTATAAAGGTATCACCTTCACTTTGGTGCCATGAAAGCAAAACAAGCATTGTACAGTGACATTCCTTGCTTGCCTAAAGCTAGAGCATTTCCACAGTTGAAGCCCCATGTTATATTTTAAGTTTGCAGCACTCGTCCCGCAATAGCGCATTTAAGCAAGGACTCACTGAATGAGTTCTGCATTCACTTTGAACATGGTCTATGCCATCCATCTTTCACTGCATCATTAATACATACTTAGTTTTGTTCATGCCCAGTGACATTACAACATACCTGCATTGTCCAAAGAGGAAAAAAAGTCTCATTTTGTTATGAGGAAAATTCTAGTGAGTTTCCATTTTGATTCCTGCCACTGGTGGTTCCTTACTGGCATCAATTTCAAGGTCTAATGAAATTTTGAACAAGTTGTTTACCTACATTTTCACCCATGAACTCAGTTCACTTGGGTTGGTTTTTCCTCTCACATAAACAGCAATGTTACAATATACTTGCATTGGTCAAATAAAACCTTGTTTTGCATTGCTATCCCCTCCTTAACCTCCATCCCATCCTGAGAGACACCATTAGTGGGGTAAGGAAGAATAGCCTCTCTTCGACATTGGTGTTATGCAACACCAAGTCCATAAATAATAAGATCGCAACCCTGCATGACTTTCTTGCAGGGCAAGACATGGACCTGGCTTGCTTGATAAAACACTCACCCTAGCCCATCTGGGTTTTCAGTCCTTCATCAGTCCTGGACAAGAGAATGGGGGAGGGTGGAAATGCTAGTTAGAGATTATTTTTCCTGCCAGGCCCTCCTAATCGCAATGATCCATGGAACTGCGGGGTCTCATGTGGGCCACAGTGGAGAGTGTGGCCCTATGCTTGGTATACTACCACCGAACACACCAGCAGATATCCTGCTGAATTTCTTGGAGATGGGTCTGGGTGGGCTATGCAGTTCCCTAGTTCAGGGGTGGGCAATTGCTTTGGCTTGGGGGCCACTTTGTGGGAGGGGAGGTTAGCTGAGGGCCACACCTTTTTTAATGATTGCATTCATTAGTTAACTCTGCATTTCAGAAAAAGTATAAATTATTCAGAAAAATCAATAAATATAGATATAGACCTGAGCCCCTGCTCCACTTGCTTTCCTGCCGGCGCCCCTGACTTCCCGGCACCCGCTGGGGGGCGCTGCCAGCAGCAGCTGTGCAATGCCATGCCAAGGGGGGGGCCAACCATGGTGGCTGCTGGAAAGCACCAAAGGTGAACCGGCTGCAGAGTGGCAGGGCAGTCTCCAAGGCAGCAGCTGGGGATGAGGGCGAGGAGGAGCCGCGGCCCGGTACCAACTGATCTACGGACCGGTGCCAGTCCCCGGACCGGGGGTTGGGGACCACTGCCCAAGGTCACCCAGCTGGCTGCATGTGGGGGAGTGCAGAATCGAACCTGCAATGCCAGATTAGAAGTCCGCACTCCTAACCACTACACCAAACTGGCTCTCAGGTGGCTGTCTATTGCAGGCCCTCCTCTCCAAGGAGAGTCCAAAAACTGGTGTGTTTCTTCAAATTTTTTTTTTAGAATAAACAAAGGAAGATCAAGAACATCTTTGTTCAAAAAGTTCCAGGGATGCAGCAGAGGCTGAGTTGAGCAGCTTGGAGATTACAAAGGAGGCTTGGCTTTCCTCCTTTGTTTCCTGTCTCTATCTTTTTATTTTATCTTTTATCCTTTCTCTATCCATTTATTGTAGCAGATCAATATCAGACCAACTGATATTCACATTCTGATATTGGCAGTTTAAAAATACTTGGGAAATGTGCTGGGGATTCTTCTTGGAGAGCAGTGTACTGAATGACTCTGGTCAGGCCTGATTCAGATACATGCATGAACTTAAGAAATCGTAGTTGTGTTCTTAGATTTCTTATTTTGGATCATTTAATTCCTGGCAATATGTCCTGTGAAGAAATGCACATTTTAGGTAGAGGGCTTCCAGAGTAAAAGCAGGAGGTTTTTAAAGTTTTTGCCTCTGGGCAGAGAACAGGCAGGAAGTGAGAAATGAGTTGAATTATTTTCCAGGCTTACTTCAGCCCATCTTCATACAAATGCTAATAGATCTAGCAGGAGAGATAATGGCTGGGTCAAGCTCTTCCCATTCCCCAAGGAGAGAAGTATCTCAAAGAAAAACTTCTCTGACCTGGTCTGACCTGGTCAGTGGGTGGGAAAGCAGAGGTGATAAGGTGCAAGGAGGAAGGTCTCCACTTTTCACCTGCAGACAAAAGAAAATCAAAGCCCATTTGTATATTGGCATTTCATGAAACAATCCAGAAATTTAAGCTTTCATCCTAAAAATGAGTACATGCAAGTCTGGAATATATTATAGCAAGATCAGAATATATCATCTGGAATTTGTATTTGCATTAGATTTTACTCCTTCAGATCTATAAAAATAGCAGAAACCCATAGCATTATTGTCCTTTTATTCTTTCCTTTGGGTTGCCTGAAGTGTTTTTCTCTATACCCTTGTTTAATCTCTGGCTCCTTTTTTAGCACACTTAAGTCTTACAGGCCAATTCCACATGGGCAGAAAAGGCTGAGAAACGCTCATATGGAATCAGGGCTAATCCCCGGGCTAAGGGAACATGGGAGAATCTGTGTTCTTTTAGCCTGTCACTGCACCACAGGGTGGACCAGGACATTTTTAAAAATTTTGCAGGTAGGTAGGATTGCGTTCCATGCAATTCCACCTTCCTGCAAAATGAGAAAAACCCTGCACGCCCTCCTGCATGGCAGAACCTATCTGCCACTGTTGTGTTTCCAGGGGGGAATATTTCAGCAGGGCACCAGGTGTCCTGCTGAAATGTATCTCCTGCAGCTACACTTTTCAGCACCAGAGCAGATCTGGCACTGAAATGTGTCCCTGTGTGGGGACACAGAAAGCTGTGGAGCATAAAGCTTTGCAGCACTGTGCCACCAGCTGCCTGGTGCAGCTGCAGCTATGCAGGATCAGCCTTAAAAAAACTAGAGAAAACCAAGGGCATAGCAATGGATAATTTAATGTCTAAAGAATGACACATTTAAACTAAAAGGTAGAATCTTGCGAGTTACTGTTTTTGTAGCAGTGTAATTTGACTACCCTAAGAACAAAGAAATAAATCCATTTAACAGCCAAATTTTGGGTGCAGTCTGTGCATACTTTCAAATTTAAATTAATTATTATAGTTAAGTCTTTGCTCATGGAAATCAATGATATTTAAAACTTAAAATACCCAACTTTAGCCATCAGAAACATCTGGGATAGTTTTGTTTTGTTGACTAAAAAGTGCCTCTTACTAAAAGTTACTCAGACATGTGGGTGCTAATAAATATGATAAAATTAGTATTTCCTGCTATCGTTTTTTAAAAGTATGTGAAGAGGCAGCTTGAAATAGCACTATGTTTAAGGATTACTAACCAGATTGAACCAGCAGCATTCATTGGAACAGTGCAAAACGTCTCCTCCCAAGAGAGCCTGCTGAGCTCATGTGAACATAAAGAAAGCCTTGAATATTACTTATGATCAGTGTGAACAACCTTAGCTGGAACTATCCAAGCTGAGCTCAGGTCAGACTCTATGGTAGCTTGCCAAGGATTTGGTAAATCTCTTGTTTCTTCCTGCTGGCCTGAGAGTTCATCTATATGACTGGTATTTGTATGTTGCTCCAATACATTAGTAAAACAATTTTTCCCATTGTTATATTTGCGACTGGGGCGGGGGGGAGGACATTGGGATCTCCATTCACATGCTATGTTTGGAATATGCTTTTTAAAGGGAAACAAAACACTGGAATTT
Organism: Paroedura picta; assembly: GCF_049243985.1. Classification (NCBI taxonomy): domain Eukaryota; kingdom Metazoa; phylum Chordata; class Lepidosauria; order Squamata; family Gekkonidae; genus Paroedura; species Paroedura picta. The sequence goes on from NC_135369.1 coordinate 142,042,733, forward strand.
CAATTTGCAGAAATCCCAGTGTCTCCATGAAGCAGAGTTCTTAGAGAGTAATAATGGGGAAATGTTAATCAAATGGCAAACTACAATGGTTATATTTTTTTTCATTTTTTATTGTACCCCCTCCACCAATGAGCTCCAGTTGGCAGGGTTGGGTGGCCGGTGTCTTCCGGTGCAGCCAGCACCGCACCATGAAGGGGCAGGGGGGAGGGGAGGGGAGTTGCGGGCATTGGAGCGCCGGCAGGCACACACACGCAGGTATACAGGGGTCTGAGCACCTTGTTTTAAAGCCAACAATTAGCACAAAATGTCTCTTTGGGCTCTAGTTATAATATTCAGGGTCTCAGAAATCCACCCAAGGCTTATTTCAAGGCCGAGGGTGGGCAGAGTTTCAGTCCATGAGAGAACTGCTGTGTTGTGATTGGTGGCTTGCTGTGATTAGCCAAGAAGCGGAGGGAGAAGTTCAGCTTGTTTTCCCTTGCAGCCTCCTCAGAAGGCAAAAAGCCTCAAGGGGGCAGAGGGAAAACATAGGAGGGGTCTCCTTGTGAGGAGGACTGCAAGTGCGAAATTTACTATCCCGTATTTGCAAGCAGGAAGTCACTCATGTTTTACCCCTTCATGCAGAAATGGCCTGGGATTGGTCAGTGCAGTAATTAAAAACTTTACCCAAAGAACATGCTGCTTTTGGGTTGCTCTTGCTACAACCCCAGAGGGAACCCTTGTATTCTGGAGAGATAAAAGCAACAAAAAAACAGTAGTTAGTGTAGAGATTCAGGCATGGTAATCAGATGTACAATATATAATCAGAAACATGAACTCCAGAATATAATCAATATACAAAAATGAAGTCCCATGAAAAATAAAAGATAGAGAACCTACAGAATAAACATTATAAGATGCCCCACAGCAGGGGTAGTCAACCTGTGGTCCTCCAGATGTTCATGGACTACAATTCCCATGAGACCCTGCCAGCAAACGCTCATGGGAATTGTGGTCCATGAATATCTGGAGGACCACAGGTTGACTACCCTTGCCCTACAGGAATGTTCCATTCTACTATCTTCTAATTTGATTTTGAAAAGTCCTTTTGAACAGGATTGGTTTGCACATTCTGCCATCAGGGAATTTTTGATGGAGAGCAGCATGCAAAATGTGAAGTGGTGTCCACTCTACTGCCTCGAAGAACTCCATTCCAATTAACCCACATAAATTTCATGTGCACTTTTATCACTTCAGTTCAGAATATACAATGTAATATATATTCATTGTATGTCAGAAAAGAGAGTTTTTTGTGTCTCCAAATTTCATTTTATCACTCAGATTTATTATGATCTTAATAGTGTAGTTCTGCAGATGGTTCTGAAAATCCACTGAGAAAGTGACAGAAGAGATCCTTAAAGTTAAAAAGAAATCAGGACTATTAAAGCCTGATCTTGTCAGTATTGTATGGTTCTTAGGAAGTCAATTTCACATGCATGTCAAACACACAGGAAAATTAACTCCGTTCTTGGCTTGTTGTTAAATCTGACAAACTTAGTTCTTGGCCTGTAAAATCTTCCTGATCCTCGATAAGCACTTACTACTGTTCTGCTTCTTGAAATGGGGCCAGAAGCAACAGATGGGCTATGGTAATGATGTCATACCTTGAAGCTCTTAGGACCACATTCAGCATTCTGGTCAGGGTGAAGATTGCTAAACAAAGGGACAGAAAAAGTCAGTTTTAAATCTAAAGCCCCACACTGTTTGTGAGGGCTTTAAATAAAGTTCCATTTAAAATAGTAGATACACCAAAAGAATACTGGTCACATTGACAGCATTCTTTCTGGTGTGCTTTTTGAGCAAAGCAAGCATTTAAGTGAAATCACATGTTGGGAATGTCTGGGTTCAAGAATTTTCACTGGTCAGACTTCTTTTAGACTCAGGGACAACATCTCAGCTTCTAAACAAAGCTCGACTTTGTATACATTTCTCTTGGAAGCAGCTTTATGAGGTTTAGAATACTTCAAATGGGTTCACTGATGTGCATCCTCAATTTCTAAATATTATTTGAATGTCATCCTAGAATTTCTGTCCAAATCCTCTCCTCATAGATCCCACTCATTGGGGAAAAAACAGTCGTGTATGAAAAAGATAACACATGGCCATTTTTATTTGAATTCTTGTCCAATTAGCAAATAGTTTATAGCCTGTGTATAAGATTGTTATTTTCATTCTCTGGGGAGTTCAATGCCTTTGTGCCGTTGATTATCTCATGTTATGAGTAATGGTTTTGTCCTTTCCCAGAACAAGAAAAGAAGTAACTTTTGCTTCATTTATAATGTCATGCTCATACCATTATTGTTGTTTGACATTAACTGTTATTTCTGACTGAAACCCCTGGAAACCCCTGCATCATATTTTCAATGCGGAGGCTGTTTGGATTAAAGCCTCTGAATGATGTAGCACTGTGAAAGGGGAAACCCCTGTCCATTCCTCCATTCTGCTTCCTACGCAGAGAATCCCAGCAGTGCCTGATTGATTACATGAAATGCAAACAAGCATCTCAGAGGATTGCTTCTTCCCTAGATTGACACATGAGGCTCCCATGAAAATTGGAAGTGTGGTAAATGAAGATGCAGCTACCTGTGTGATCCAAAAGACTCCTCAGTGCTGAAATATTCCTGCTGGAGGAGATACTACAAATGTGAGTCACTAGAAGGAGATCAGTATAAGCAAACGAAGTCTGACAGCAGTAGGCTTGCTAAGAAGACAATTAAACTTAAGTTAACTGCTTGATATGGATCAAGAAAGTGGGTGCTATAAAGCTTCCTTTCCTGAGGTCTCCAAATGCCTAGTACCAGGCTTGTCCAAAACCTCAGATGAAATTCTGAAATAGTGTGTGGGCCGTCACTGCTTGTGTTCTGTGGAAATCTCCCTGAGCATGTAAGTTGTAACATGGACCATTCCATAGTACAGCCTTCCCTCGTTTTAGCATCGAGTTGATTTTATGCTTAGAGTTTGCAGCATTCATTCTATGATAGGGCATATAAGCAATGATCATACCCACAATACATTCTACATGTACTTAGAACAGTGTCCATGCTATCTCCCGTCATGCATTTTGTCATTAACAGAGCCTCTTTTCTGCACCTGCCCAGTAACATTAGACGATATTTGCATTGGCTAAGAAAAAAGGCTCACTTTGTAATGTGGAGGTGCTAATGAATTTCCATTTTGATTCCTGACACTGGTCGTTGTCATGAACCTGGCATAATCTTCCATAAACAACAAAACAAGCTGAGATATTTCAAGCAAAGAAGTCCAAAGCTGTTTATTAAATCCAAGAAGGTACTTCATTAAAGGAGATCATTGCTAAAAACAAGTTGCTAAGCCAAGCCTGGGGTTCATGTAGTTAACCTCCTTCCTCCATCAAACAGTTTTTGCCCACCAAAATCCTTTCCACAAAACACAGGCTTTTATCTACAAAGGAAAGTTAGAGCAAAGCTTTTACACCTAGCTGCCAACAGGTGAGTAAGACCATATAGGTCCTGTCATAATATGCAAGGCTACAAAGATAGCACTATGAAGGCAGAGCCAGTTTCTTGCATTGGCTAAGACTCCAGCTGCATAAAACCTAGAAAGGATGGGAGGACGGGAGCTACCAGAAAACTTAAGTGTGAAGAAACTGGATGCATGCAAGTAGCCAGCCAAGATTAGGAAGAGCAAGGGGAGAGCTACATGACTCAGATCAATTATGCATGGACTGGTATGCCCATGATGGCAGCAGCTTTGGGGAAAATCCCCAATTATTCATGGTCACCACCACCTGAGGTCGGGCCCACCCCAGGCCCTCAGAAGACCCATGTTAAGAAAACGCAGATTCTTCAGTGGGCCGGGATCTGCCATGGGTACAGACGAAGGCTAGGTTTGGCTAGCCCTGCAGGGGACTGTGGAGCTGACAGAGGCATCCCCCACCCCCACTATGGTGGGAGAGCAGCATGCTGCTCCCCACCATCATGCAGTGGGGGCCCCATGCCCCTGATTCCCCTCCCCCACTGCTGCTGCTGTTGCTGTAGCAGCACAGCACTCCCAGTACTTCCAGCCCCGCATTGCATGCACAGGGGTCACTGCATCGATGCAGCCAGCTTGCCAGAGAGCCTTCAGTGAGCCAAAGAGCCTTCAGTGACAAGTTGCTACAAGTGATCTGACTGATTATTATCAGTTGAGCAGAGAAACACTCAACAGCTGAATGTGGAGGGGAAAGGAGTCTGAAATGAGCCCTGACTGAGAAGAATCTAATACTGATTAGTCTGAGTCTAGCACTGACAGAGAAAGATTTAGCACTGATTGAGAGCGGTTTTACATAGATGGAGTGCTGGGAAGGTTGTCAGGAGAAGTGTGTAGTTAGATATAGGCATGTACATAAAACCACCAGCATTTTGGGGGTTTGGGTCTACAGGGCATGAAATGTATTGGTATTTCCTGATATTCCCATATCCCAATATTGGTATAGTATTAAGATTCAGAAACATATTTTGCAAAATGCTGCCTGCCTGCATCTTTGTTTTAATTGCACCCTTCAATTCCACCATTCTCCGCCCTGAATCACCTTCCTCCCTTCCCTCCAAAGTGTCCTGAATGTGATTTAAAAAAAAACCCCTCTAGGTTACAACATTATAATGCTAGTGTGCAAGACTGCTTTTTAAAACTTAGAAACAAGCTAAGCCCATAGACAAGCACAGTAGTTTTAAGGGATAAATGGCAAATACAAATGTGGAGGAGTCAGTTGGGAACAGAGAACTGATCGATGGGATGTAAGATGCTTAGTTCTTCAACTACCTACGCCAGCCATTTCTCAAATTCCTCTGTTAAGGTGGTTAAGAATGAAGATGGCTGGAGAACTGAGTGTGTTCATCCTTTCACCTGTTGCTCAAAAAGGTTAGGAATGTAAAAAGGAAGAAAAGTGCTCCCATATCTGTCATGCTTTCAAAGAACAGTGTTCTGCCTAATAAAAAGTTCAGGAAAAAAAATTCCTTCAGTACTAAAGGAGAACAGTACAGCCCCAAGTACTGAAAAACAATGTAATCAATCTTTGACTGACCTCAAAGGTTAGACATCTGCTCTCAGGATAAGTATATCTTTGACATGATAAACCCTATTTTCTGGGAAACAGTGCAGCTCACACAAATGGTTTCAATTAGGCTAGAAAGTGATCAGGATTACTTTGTATTTCCTAACCTCCCTTCTTGCATGAAGTAATTCCATGATGGTTAAGTGATGGGAGAAGACCGACTAAATATGCAGGCAAAAATAGGGAGGGGGGACGGACATGCTTCAGCTGGGACTGTTTGTCTTTCTAACAGTTTACTTAATTTAACCTAAATGATATGCCACAACATGAAACTATACCATAAAAACTGCATAGGTCTTGTTGGAAATACTTTAGCTCTTCAAGAGTGGAGAAAAATAGAGAATCATTGGTTGCCATTCTGCTTGAGCTGATCTAATGGATATTTGTAATCCGTTAATTCAATTTATTAAAAAATACATCAATGCTACTCTCCTTGTCTCTCAAGACAAGCTGGTTAACAGCTCAGCCAGTGCAGTGACATAAGTATTAATCAATATTAGTATTCCATATTTCATGTTCCTTCTCAAGCAATACAGAGCACTTCCCCTGGGCCTGTCAAGCAGCTTGGTGTAGTGGTTAAGAGTGGCAGCCTCTAATCTGGAGAACAGGGGTGGATTCCACAGTCCTCCACATGCAGCCAGCTGGATGACAATGGGCCGGTCAGTTTCTCTCAGAGGTCTTAGCCTCATCTACCTCACAGGGTGTCTGTTGAGGGCAAAGGAAGGGTAGGAGATTGTAAGCTGCTTTGAGGTTCCTTCGTGTGGTAAAAAGCATGGTACAAAAAAGCTCTTCCTCTTTTTCTCTCAGAGCTCACAAGCAGTTACATTAGACCAGAAAATTCCAGCTTCAAATGCCCGGTTGCAAGTTGCAACATGGTTACAAGCTGACTTTGGCATATCAGTAAATGAAGGGGGCTTGTTTGTTTTTTCAGACAAACACACACTACTATCATTCATTACATACAGAGGCATCCAATCCATTAAGCAGATGTAGGTGACTGCCTAGGGCAGGGGTAGTCAAACTGCGGCCCTCCAGATGTCCATGGACTACAATGCCCAGGAGGCCCTGCCAGCGAATGCTGGCAGGGGCTCCTGAGAATTGTAGTCCATGGACATCTGGAGGGCCGCAGTTTGACTACCCCTGCCCTAGGGTGTCAAAGCATGGGGCTTCATGGTCAGGTTCTAGCTGGGGCTGGATCAGTCGCAACAGGTGGCAGACCTGGGATACACCACCCACCTCAGCATGGCCACCCTGGTATACTATTTATTTATTTATTTATTTATTTATTTATTTATTTATTTATTTATTTATCATACTTCTATACCGCCCTCCCCGGAGGCTCAGGGTGGTTTACATTATAACAGAGAACCATACATAAAACAGTCTGTAGAACATGTACATCGATAACCAACAATTGCAACCAAACACAACACAGTATAACAATCGTAATACAAACAGGTCCAGGGCTTGTTGATGGGATTCTGAGGGGGGTGGCTTATTGAGTGAATTCTGAGGGGGGGGGTGGGGGGGAGCAGGGGCCCTTGGTCGCTGTAGTTTACATATGGTCTCGGCCAAATGGAGGAGCTCCTTTTTGCAGGCCCTGCGGAACTGTTTAAGCTCCGTCAGGGCCCTGATCTCCTCTGGGAGCTCGTTCCACCAGGTAGGGGCCAGAACAGAGAATGCTCTGGCCCTGGTCGAGACCAGACGGACTTCTTTAGGGCCAGGGATCCTTAGCTGATTGGAGGCAGTAGAGCGTAGAGCTCTTTTGGGGGCATAGGCGGGGAGGCGGTCCCTCAGGTACACTGGGCCCTGACCACGTATGGCCTTGAAGGTAATTACCAGAACCTTTAGTCTGATCCGGAATTCAACTGGTAACCATTGCAGCTGATGGAGAATAGGCCGGATATGGGACCTCCACGGTGTTGCCGTGAGGATCCTGGCTGCTGCATTTTGAACTAGTTGTAGTTTCCGGGTCAGGGCTAAGGGCAGGCCTGCATAGAGCGAGTTACAAAAGTCCAGTCTAGAGGTGACTGTTGCATGGATCACTGTGGCTAGGTGTTCCGGGGGCAGGTAGGGCGCTAGTAGTTTGGCTTGGCGGAGATGGTAGAATGCCAGCCGCGCTACCTTTGTGATCTGGGCCTCCATTGTGAGGGAGGCATCCAGAATCACGCCTAGGTTCCTGGCGGAGTGAGCCGTAGAGAGCTGCATGCCATCCAGGGTAGGCAGGCGCACTTCCTCGCATGGGCCCTTCCTACCTAGCCACAGGACCTCCGTCTTTGAAGGATTGAGCTTCAGACGACTCTGCTTGAGCCATCTCGTCACTGCTTCCAGGCAGCTGGCTAATGCTTCTGGGGGAGAGTTAGGGCGGGCATCCATCAGGAGGAAGAGCTGGGTGTCATCTGCATATTGATGGCAACCCAGCCCAAACATCCGTACCAGCTGTGCGAGAGTGCGCATGAAGATGTTGAATAGGATAGGAGAGAGGACCGCTCCTTGTGGGACTCCACAAGTAAGTTGCCGGCGGCCTGATGTTTTCTCTCCTATTGCAACCCTCTGTCCACGATCCTGGAGGAAGGAGATCAGCCATTGGAGGGCTGTCCCTTGTATTCCAGCATCGATGAGGCGGCGAGCTAGAAGCTCGTGATCGACTGTGTCGAACGCTGCTGAGAGGTCTAATAATATCAGCAGTGCCGACCCGCCTCGATCCAACTGGCGACGGAGGTCGTCTGTCAGGGCGACTAGCGCTGTCTCTACCCCATGGCCAGGCCGGAAGCCTGACTGGGATGGGTCAAGGACCGAAGCTTCTTCCAGGTATTCTGTCAGTTGGTTTGCGACTGCCCTTTCTATCATCTTGCCCAGAAACGCTAAGTGAGACACGGGCCTGTAGTTGTTAGGCTCTTGTGGGTTTAGAGATGTTTTTTTCAACAGTGGACGTACCACAGCCTCTTTCAAACCCTCCGGGAATTCTCCTGTTGTTAGAGATAGGTTGATTATCTCCTGGAGGGGGCCCATTATCTTTATGCCAGCTGTTTTCAAGAGCCAGGATGGGCAAGGATCTAGTGGGCATGTAGTTGGTCTTGTTGTCACTAGAATCCTGTCCACTTCGGTCAGCGTGAGTCGTCTGAAGTTACTCATAGTTTTCTCCAAAGATGGCCAAGGGGCCTCTAGTTCACTTTTTGTATCTAAGGTTGGAGGGAGGTCGTGGCGGAGTGTCAAGATTTTGTCCGCAAAATGACTTGCAAATGCCTCACAGCTGATGTCCAATTGCTACTGTTTTGTTGCCCTTCAATCAGGGCAGTGAGGGATCGAACTACCTTAAACAATTGAGCTGGGCGTGAGTCTGCAGATGCGATAGTAGCCGAGTAAAAATTGCGTTTTACTGACTTCACCGCCATCTCATAGGCTTTCATCTGCATTCTATAAGATGTTCTCGAGGCTTCGTCACGAGTCTTCCTCCAAACTCGCTCTAGCCGTCTCAGTTCCCGTTTCTTGTAGCGAAGCTCCTCGGTGTACCAGGGGGCCCGCTTGAGACGGGGCCGGAGAGGGCGTCGGGGAGCTATCTCATCAATGGTAGTCAGCAGTCTGTTATGCCAGTCACTGACCAGGCCATTGAGAGAAGTGCCGGGAGGCATTGGTTCCCGTAGAGCATTCCGGAATCCTATTGGATCCATAAGTCTCCGTGGGCGAGCTAAAATTTGCTCGGCGCCCAACTGAGGAGGTGGTGGGAGCCTTAGCCGAGCCTTTAGAGCATAGTGGTCTGACCATGGCACGGCTGTTGTTGTGACCAGATCCACATCCAAACCTGCGCCGAAAATAAGATCCAGGGTGTGACCTGCTTGATGGGTGGGGCCAACAACAACTACATGAGCAGCATTGGTTCTGAAGGCCAGGGCTTACTTGCTTGACATGCCATTAGTGGCCTCAGCTCCCCCCACTCCCCAACAGAAGAAGGAACAGTAAAATGTTGCAATATTAATGCCACCCAGCTAGCAGCCTAATTTCAAGTCAGAGGACATTATTTGATGTTGTTGATACTTGATCACTCTCTGCAGAAGAAACTGTATATATAGGGTCAGACTCTTTGGTTGCAAGGTGCTGGTGAGATTCCCTACTTTCCTTTCCCTTAAGCAGCTGTCTGTGACTCCTGAAAATACATTTCTGAGAGTTGCAGGATCAGCAGTCACAAGGGACCGAATAGGATTAAGGCAAAATCACTCGACTTTGCTCTTGTATCCAAGGTCCCGCAGAGCTCTGATCTTGCCAGGCAGAGTGTTCCACCAAGTAAATTTTATTTTTTTAGGGCTGGGGACCGTCAGCAGATTTTGGTAACTATACTTTAATGCTGGGGGAGGGGGGGAGAGAGGCATGTTGTGAGAGGCACTGAAAGCTTGCCCCATAGTGCTTTCAACAGCAGTTGAAGGCAACTTCACATGTCTTACAGGCCGCTGTGCTGCTTGTCTAACCGTGAAAACCAACCCATAGGACGTAATTAATGCCACATTTGCCAATATATTTTTGCCTTGGGATTTGAGTGAAGTAATAGTAGCTGCAGAGTATTGTCTCTTATTGTAGGAAAAGTTGTGCAGAGGGAGACATCACTCATTTTCATGCCTCTAGAAGTCCTCAGATCCTCATGACTGCACCTGTCACATGCAATTAACTCTTCTTTTGAAATTAATAGGGACCACAAAATTAATAGGGACTTACAAATATTTAATCTTTCCTTGATTGTACTAGTTTCCAAAAAATATATGGAAATTGTTTATAATTTTCAAATTATCTACCTTGAGGTCTTGCCATTTTTAAAAAATAAAAACCCAGCTTTCTTGAATAAAGTTGAAATTTAACAGAAGAGAACATTCTTTGGATTTGGACCTCACAAATAGTATTTAGAAGAGAGGCCATTGTTAGATTTATAATGAAAATCATATGAAAATGTTGTTTGATTTTGGGATAGCTACCACAATGTGACATTAGTGCCATGCTTAGGGTTTTGCAATGTATTAAATTGGCCAAATGTAAGGAAATTCTCTCTGAAACCAAGTATGTCCTCCATCATGAATGCCTTGAAGTTGCTATACAGAGGCATTTATATATATATATATATATATATATATATATATATATATATATATATATATTCTCGCAGAAGAAATGGAGTAGCCTTCATAATCAATAAGAGAGTAGGAAAAGCAGTCTTGGGATACAATCCCCAAAATGACAGAATGATCTCAGTTCGAATCCAAGGCAAACCATTCAACATCACAGTGATGCAGGTCTATGCCCCAACCACTGCTGCTGAAGAGGATGAAGTTGATCAGTTCTATGAAGCCCTACAACACCTTCTAGAAGCAACGCCAAAAAATGATGTGCTTATCATCATGGGGGATTGGAATGCTAAAGTAGGAAGCCAAAAGATAACGGGGATAACAGGCAAGTTTGGCCTTGGAGTACAAAATGAAGCAGGGCACAGGCTGGTAGAATTTTGTCAAGAGAATACAATGGTCATAGCAAACACTCTTTTCCAACAACCCAAGAGACGACTCTACACATGGACATCACCAGACGGTCAACACAGAAATCAGATTGACTATGTGCTCTGCAGCCAAAGATGGAAAAGTTCTATCCAGTCAATAAAAACAAGACCAGGAGCTGATTGTGGTTCAGATCATGAGCTTCTTGTTGCAAAATTTAGGCTTAAATTGAAGAAAGTAGGGAAAAGCACTAGGCCACTCAGGTATGAACTAAATCATATCCCCGACGAATACACAGTAGAGGTGACAAATAGATTTAAGGAATTAGATCTGATAGACAGAGTGCCTGAAGAACTATGGACGGAGGTTCGCAATATTGTACAAGAGGTAGCAACTAAAACCATCCCAAAGAAAAAGAAATGCAAGAAATCAAAATGGCTGTCTGAGGAAGTTTTACAAATAGCTAAGGAGAGAAGGGAAGTCAAAGGCAAGGGAGAAAGAGAAAGATACACCCAATTGAATGCAGAATTCCAGCGAAAAGCTAGAAGAGATAAGAATGCCTTCTTAAATGAACAATGCAAACAAATAGAAGAAAACAATAGAATGGGGAGGACCAGAGATCTTTTCAAGAAAATTGGAGATATGAAGAGAACGTTTCATGCAAAGTTGGGTATGATAAGGGACCAAAATGGTAGGGACCTCACAGAAGCAGAAGAGATTAAACAAAGGTGGCAAAATTATACAGAACAACTATACAAGAGCGAGCTTAACATCCCTGATGACCACAATGGGGTAGTTACTGACCTGGAGCCAGACATCCTGGAATGTGAAGTCAAATGGGCCTTAGGAAGTCTGAGCAACAATAAAGCTAATGGTGGTGACAGCATTCCAGTTGAACTATTCAAAATCTTAAAGGACGATGCAGTAAAAGTGCTACACTCAATATGCCAGCAAATTTGGAAAATTCAACAATGGCCACAGGATTGGAAAAGGTCAGTTTACATTCCAATCCCAAAGAAGGGCAATGCCAAAGAATGTTCAAACTACCGCACCATTGCACTAATTTCTCATGCTAGCAAAGTTATGCTCAAAATCCTACAAGCTAGGCTCCAGCAATATGTGGACCGAGAACTTCCAGAAGTACAGGCAGGATTTCGAAGAGGCAGAGGAACTAGAGATCAAATTGCCAACATACGCTGGATCATGGAGAAAGCTAGGGAGTACCAGAAGAACGTATACTTCTGCTTCATTGACTATGCCAAAGCCTTTGATTGTGTGGAGCACAACAAACTGTGGCAAGTTCTTAAAGAGATGGGAATACCAGAGCATCTTATTTGTCTCTTGAGAAATTTATATGCAGGTCAAGAAGCAGCAGTGAGAACTGAACATGGAATCACTGACTGGTTCAAAATTGAGAAAGGAGTTCGGCAAGGCTGTATACTGTCGCCTTGCCTATTTAACTTGTATGCGGAGCACATCATGAGAAATGCGAGATTAGAGGAGTCGCAAATAGGGATCAAGATTGCAGGGAGAAATATCAACAACCTCAGATATGCAGATGATACCACTCTAATGGCAGAAAGTGAAGAGGAACTAAAGAACCTGTTGATGCGGGTGAAGGAGGAGAGTGCAAAAGTTGGCTTGAAACTCAACATCAAGAAAACAAAGATCATGGCATCCGGCCCTCTCAATTCCTGGCAAATAGATGGGGAAGAAATGGAGATAGTGACAGATTTTATTTTCCTGGGCTCCAAGATCACTGCAGATGGGGACTGCAGCAAAGAAATTAAAAGACGCTTGCTCCTGGGGAGGAAAGCTATGGCAAATCTAGACAGCATCCTAAAAAGCAGAGACATCACCTTGCCAACAAAAGTGCGTTTAGTCAAGGCTATGGTATTCCCAGTTGCAATGTATGGCTGCGAAAGTTGGACCATAAGGAAGGCCGAGCGTCAAAGAATTGAGGCTTTTGAACTCTGGTGCTGGAGAAGACTCTTGCGAGTCCCTTGGACTGCAAGGCGAACAAACCGGTCAGTCCTAGAGGAGATCAGCCCTGACTGCTCTTTAGAAGGCCAGATCCTGAAGATGAAACTCAAATACTTTGGCCACCTCATGAGAAGGAAGGACTCCCTGGAGAAGAGCCTAATGCTGGGAGCCATCGAGGGGAAAAGAAGAAGGGGACGACAGAGAATGAGGTGGATGGATGGAGTCATTGAAGCAGTAGGTGAAAACCTAAATGGACTCCGGGGAATGGTAGAAGACAGGAAGGCCTGGAGGATCATTGTCCATGGGGTCGCGATGGGTCGGACACGACTTCGCACATAACAACAACAATATATATATATATATATATATATATATATATATATATATATATATATATATATATATATATATATATAGCTTCCATTTATATATGGAATATATATATATCTCCCACCTCCATCCCCAAATCTCCAGGAATTTTCCAGGATCTTGCCATCCTACCCTCTACTGTTGGCCAGGAGGAACCCTAATGTAAGGTGACCAGATATCTGGCCCTGCAAGGCCTCCCTCCTTCCTCCCCCCTCCCTCCCTGACTGGCCTTAGAGCAGTGGCGGCAGCCCAGGTCAAGGCCTGGTCCTGGAGGAGGCAAGGAGGCCCGGAGGAAAAGGCCACCCGGAGGAAAAAGCGGCAGCAGAGCTGCCCAGGAAGCCCCGCCCCAGAGCCTGGGCCCCTGCGCGGGGGCCTCCTGAGCCCGGGCTGTCTAATGGGCTGGCTGCCACATGGGCAAAAAAATTAAAAATTAATTTTTAAAATTTAATTTTAAAAAATAAATAAATGAACGCCGCGGGACAATTTGGAAAATGCAGCAATACACGGGGCAAATGCCCCAAATACAGGACTACCCTGCCAAAGGCAGGACAGATGGTTACCCTAATGTTACTGTTATTGTTGTCTAGCAACAGCCACTGAGGGCACTAACTTCTTACATTTATGTGTACTGCTTCTATTATTAGGGGTATTAACCTTCTAATGGGAGGGTTATATTTCAGATTTTTCCGCAAACCTGGGTCTTTTCTCAGATTTGTAGAACGATCTGACTTGTCTATTCATGTCTTTAGTCTTGAGATGTAAATATCCACCGATTTGGCTATGTAAACAATTAGACTGATTCTGAATAATTTTCAAATACATACTGCTAAGTTGATACACTGTATATTTAATAAGGAAAAGGATAAAAATTGTTTGTGGTTAACATTAGAAATCCAGGGCAAAGCAGTGGCATTAAAAAAGAAATAAGAAAACTGGTAATTTGACTTTGGTAACAAAAGTGAGAAAATCACTATATAGTGTATGCAATCATTGCCAGATGTTTGTTATTTTAAAGGATTACTCTTTATCCCAAAGCCTCATGCAACGTAATGGATGCTTCTTATTTCAGTTACCACATTGTTGCTAAGTTTAAAGCTTTTGATCAAGCAGTATAATTTTAATGCTTACTTAAAAACAGAGATGGATAAATGTATGTTCTCTTCTGATCTAGAGCGCTTGTGTAACACCTAAGTGGTGTATTGTTTTTAATTATCACCCTAGGGGGTAGGATTGGGTGTTTTGTTGCCATATGTTGCATTGCATAAAGTACTGGAAAGCCAAATTTTCTAGGACAATCAAGGGAATACTGGAGTAATTTGAGTCAGCTAGCATCTGATTTAAATGTTCTTCAGCAGCTATAAATCAATTGGCAATTAAACAATCTGTCGCAGTAACTATTTACTGACTCGTCATTTAGTGAATCGTCTGTCTACGTGAATGGTATATCATTTTTTCGAGATGACGGTTGTACCCCCAAATTCTTCCTGTTTACAGTATGTTGCACCAAATCTTTTCTGCAAAGCAAATTATACACCCCAACCATACACATACAAACAACTGTATCAAATACACAAAACAAAGTCCCAAAGCAAATGAACAAAATGCTTAGTTGTTTTTATTAGATCTTAGATTATAGAGTCTTTTTATTAGTCAAGGTATGGGGGCAAAGGAATCCCTGGTCTGTTCCACAAATGATATTAGGAAATTCTTTCACCAATGGGAACAGCAGCCTCTATTAAAAGAGAATGCTTTTTAACACTTCAGTATGCCAGCAGTTTGCTTCCAGTGCCTGCCCAGTTTGAGGACACTGGTATCATAGACTTACTAAACACTCATTTAGTGATGCAGCAAGTGTTAGCCTAGAACCCCAATAACACTTTTCAGGGATTAATCTCCACCAAGTAGATCAGATTAGGATATAGAGTAATCTTATTTAGGATTGCTTTATTAGAGCACCAAGGTAAAACTGCAGCTTCTTTTAGTGCTTTCCACATGGTGTTTTATGAAGCCTGAAGTTCCAAATAAATTTATCTGAGAAACTCCAAAATGGCAGATGAGCTTATTAAGGATGCTCAAGAACCTGCTAGCAAGTCTGACACCTGATTTCCCTTCACAACCCAAGAAGCTGTTTTCATCAGGAGTTTTGGCTGTTTTGTGAGCAACTTGAGACTATTTATCAGGTTCCATTCTGCACATAATATCAAACACCACAATTTATGAATTTATATCTCACACAGGTCCCTAAGATTCCTGGTTTAGACACACACATACCAATTCCATATGGCAGTAGCTGTGCCGGGCTACCGTCAGGAGTCGGGGGGGGGGGCGGGCTGTTTGCCCTAACACTTCCTGTGACCTCATGAGGGACCATTTTCAGCAGCAGACCCCATCCACCCCAGATTTCTGCCTCCACATGAGACAGCTGGGGCAGAAAGGTTCTGCTGTGTGTGTGTGTGGGGGGGGGGGTGGCAGGGGTGGTAAATAAAAAATAAATAAAATGCCCCATTCAGTTCTGTGCCACTATGAAGTGCTGTGGAGCCAACTGGGGTAATTTTGATCCTTTCCAGGATGCCATAAGTGTGGGAGGAGCCAGGCATGGAAGGCCCAACTCTTCCCCTTCCACACAGGCCAACACTAGGATAGGTCCTATTGGCACAATAGCTACTGGCAGAAAAGGGAATGTGGAAATATCCTAATTCCGCTACCATGGGGCAATGGAGGGCCTAAAGCATACCAGGCCCTGGATGGGGCCAGGATAGTACTGATGTCATGTGGAAGCGGGGATAAGCCTTGCTGCCATACAAGTGCTGGCCTGGCCTTCTCACCCCATGCGGAATTGGTCAAACACTCTTTCATTACACAGAACTCCACAGCTAATTGTTTAAATAAAGCAAGCCAATCAGTTATTAAAAAATAAAATAAAATATTGGAAGTAGTACTATATGGTGTCATCTAAGCCAGTGGTCCCCAACCACCGGACCGTGGCCCGGTGTTGGGCCATGAAGGCCTCGGAACCAGGCCGCAGCTCCCTCTCCCTGCCTCCCCAGCGAGAAAATCGCCAGGCCGTGAGCAAATCAGCCGCCAAAGCTGCCAATTAGCTTGCAGCCTGGCAACCTTCTTTCTGCGGGGGCGGAGAGAGGGAAGCGCGGCCGCTGGCACACCAGCAGTGCAAACGCACATGTGCGGCAGTTTCGCGCATGTGTGGACATGGTGTGCATGCGCATTTGCAGCCCCACCAGTTGCAAACGCGCATGCACATGAGTGTTTGCCGCACATGCGTGCTTGCGCAGGGCCTGTTGCGCATGCGCGGCACCCGGATCGCCCTCCCCCCCACCGGTCCGCAACCACAGAAAGGTTGCGGACCACTGATCTAAGCCACATTATTATTTCACACATGCACTTTTTAAAGAGCCTAAGGGTACATGTAGTTTTCCATTCTTCATGTCAGCCAGTGTGGTACACTGGCTGACTCTAATCAGGAGAACCGAGTTTGATTGCAACTCAGTAACCTCTAAACTCCCTCAGCCCCACCTACATCACAAGGGGCCTGTTGTGGGAAGAGGAAGGGATAAAAGGTAAAGGTAAAGGTATCCCTTGTGCAAGCACCGAGTCATGTCTGCCCCTTGGGGTGACGCCCTCCAGCGTTTTCATGGCAGACTCAATACGGGGTGGTTTGCCAGTGCCTTCCCCAGTCATTACCGTATACCCCTCAACAAGCTGGGTACTCATTTTACCGACCTTGGAACGATGGAAGGCTGAGTCAATCTTGAGCCGGCTGCTGAGATTGAACTCCCAGCCTCATGGGCAGAGCTTTCAGACTGCATGTCTGCTGCCTTACCACTCTGCGCCACAAGAGGCTCTTAGAGGAAGGGATAGAAATTGTAAACTCTTCTACAGTCCTTAAGGTAGAGAAAAGCAGAGTATAGAACTTTCTTTGTCATTTAATTACCTGATCCAATCATCCATGAACTTGGGAGAAACAAATTTCATGTACTGCACAGGTTCAAAATTGGTGAGGCAAGAAGATTTGAAGCTCAGCTCACAAATAATTTTGCATATCAAAATTTTCACTACAAAGTCCATATCATCACTAACATTCACTGAGTTAACCATAGGCACCAACATTCTCACCCAAAGTGCAGTTACATAGGAGTTTTAGGTGCCTTTTGAGATGCTCTGACTGTTCATGGATATGAAGATGGGACTAGTGTGGCTGTGATAGGGATATATTTTTAAGTCTATTGCTTTGTGTGATGTTCTCTGTAAAGAAGATAGTGTGACAGATAACTTCTTTGAATTTAGGGCCAAACTACACATTATGTTGAAAATCTGGGATTGTAAATCCAAATATATTTTTGACCCTAAAAATAGCAGTGGGGTGGTTTGGATTGTGGCCATGGCACTGGACAAGAGGAGATTTAACTCTTTCCCCTCTGCTGCTTGCCTGATGAAATTGTCCTGCCCCCAGGTTGCAAAGAGCCCAAGGAGGGGCAAACTTTCTTTTTAAAATCATTGAAGAAGAATAGAGTAAATTGCAAATATACATTTCGCTTTCTTTATTTGATCCCTCCTTTGTTTTCCTATTTATTGGTTTAGTTTTGTTCTCATGTTTATGCCAACGTTTATTGAATTTGTGCTATAAGACCCACTCTAATAGGAATGCAGTGGATAGATGTTGGTCTGAGAGAGTGATTCACCAAGGCTGGATGTCTTGCCCAATGATCACTATTTCAACATCTGTTTCAGTACAGGAAGAGATAATTTATTTCATGTGTCCAGAACAGAGAAAGCCAAAGGCTGGTCTCTGCTGAAATCAGGCATTATAATATACACACTATAGTTCTACTTATTAAACAAATTGGTTCATGCTTGCAAGTGGTTAAGACAGCAACGTTTTATGCTATATACTGTGAGACATAATGGATAAAGTAGGAGTGTAATGAGAATTCTAGAGGTAAGTGACAGAGATGGTCATCAATTTGAAAAACACGTGCATGCGGAGAATGACATCCTGGGCACAGGGATGGGTGAATGCTGCCTGCAGCCATACCACCCTGAACATGCCCAATCTCATCTGATCTCATTCTACAATTTTACCTGTAGAAGAGCCCATGAAATAGATTATATTGAAAAGGAGTGTCTGTCTTTTGATCACTGACTAAATTGCATGGCTGAACAGGGGTTGGAGCCAAGATTCCCGTCCAAGTCTAGCCATGCTTTCCTGTATGTCACAGCAGTTTTCTATACTGGAGCCAGTTCAGCCCAGACATATTGGGCTTTTCTTTTAGATAGTATGTTATTGATGTATTGTGATTCTTTTTTTTAATTTAAATTGTAGTCATTTTGTTAAGAGAAACAGAATGCATAAGAAAAAGGAAAAACAGTTACATAATATAGATATAGATTATTACATTGTCCACCATAACCAATATATATCAGAGCTACTTGGTGACATAATTCAAATAGCAGTTATGTTCACAAAATTCTCCCAGGGTCTTCTAATTACAAAATTAATCAATTTAACCATCTTGGTAAGTGCTCTGATTTTATTCAGCCATGTGGCCACTCCTGGTTAGTCTTACTGCTTCCAGTTTTGGGCAATTAATAGTCTTGCCACCATCATGGTATGGGGAAAATTATCTGTTGCTCACCAGTAAGTTTTCAAGAAAGAAGCTTAATATTATTCATTCTTATCGATGTAAAGGTAAAGGTATCCCCTGTGCAAGCACCGGGTCATGTCTAACCCTTGGAGTGACGCCCTCCAGCATATTCATGGCAGACTCAATACAGAGTGGCCTTGCCAGTGCCTTATAGTACATGTAATAAGTGCATGTATTTTCATATATTTGATAACATCTGTAAACCGCCCGTGGCGCCGCGGGCGCCACGGACTAAATAAAACAGTAAGGGGTCCTGGGGCGGGATGAGTCCGGGATGAGGAAGGGTCCAGATTGGACCCTTCCTCATGACAGACAATCGGAGGGACCAATCGGCAGGCGCGAAGCGCCTGCCGATTGGTCCCTCCGATTCCCAGCCCCAGGAACTGCGAGCCGCGCGCAGCGCGGCTCGCAGTTGCTCCTAGCCTGACGTGGCGAGAGGCGCGAAGCGCCTCTCGCCGCGTCAGGCCGCCTGAGGGAGACCCCGGCAGTCGCGCGAAGCGCGGCTGCCGAGGGCTCCCTGTCCGCTGGCCTGACGCGGCGAGAGGCGCAAAGCGCCTCTCGCCGCGTCAGGCCGCCGCCTGGGGGAACCCACGGACTCCTCGAAGAAAAAAAAACACCCGCCGCTCGGACCGCCGCCTGGGGGGACTCCCGGACTACAAAACAAAACAAAAACAGAGACCCGCCGCTCGGGCCGCTGCCTGGGGGGACTCCCGGAATTAAAAACACCCAAAAAAAGAGACCCGCCGCTCGGGCCGCCGCCTGGGGGGACTCCCGCACTAAAAAAAACCCAAAAAAAGAGACCCGCCGCTCGGCCCGCCGCCCGGGGGGACTCCCGGACTAAAAAAAACCCAAAAAAAGAGACCCGCCGCTCGGGCCGCCGCCCGGGGGGACTCCCGGACTACAAAAAACCCAAAAAAAGAGACCCGCCGCTCGGGCCGCCGCCCGGGGGGACTCCCGGACTAAAAAAAACCCAAAAAAAGAGACCCGCCGCTCGGGCCGCCGCCCGGGGGGACTCCCGGACTAAAAAAAACCCAAAAAAAGAGACCCGCCGCTCGGGCCGCCGCCTGGGGGGACTCCCGCACTAAAAAAAACCCAAAAAAAGAGACCCGCCGCTCGGGCCGCCACCTGGGGGGACTCCCGCACTAAAAAAAACCCAAACAAAGACACCCGCCGCTCGGGCCGCCGCCTGGGGGGACTCCCGCACTAAAAAAAAACCAAACAAAGAGACCCGCCGCTCGGGCCGCCACCTGGGGGGACTCCCGCACTAAAAAAAACCCAAAAAAAGAGACCCGCCGCTCGGGCCGCCGCCTGGGGGGACTCCCGCACTAAAAAAAACACGAAAAAAGAGACCCGCCGCTCGGGCCGCCGCCTGGGGGGACTCCCGGACTCAAAAAAAAACCAAACAAAGGGAGCCCTAGGGTGCCCTCGGCGGCCATCGCGCCCAGCGCGGCCGCCGGGGCCTCCCTCGGGATAATCCTACCTGGACGGCTTCACGCAGCGCCGCAGGACGGAGCCCTTCGCTTTGCCCGCCCACGTCGCGCCTTCTTCCCTTCATACTGAGACTGTGTCCTGCCGTTGACTGTGTCCTCGCGTAGCTCTCCATTTGCAGATGGGCCTCCACGTTCTACCGCCTTCCGAGGCCGGGGGAAAGGACTTCGCCTAACCCTTTCTCCTTGCAACCCCTCCCCTCCCCAATTGCTCTCGCTGTCCCTGAATGCCTGGGCTCCAGCCAGGAAACCGAGCCGTCAGGCCGCCGCCCGAGGGAACCCCCGGCGGTCGCGCGCAGCGCCGCCACCGGGCCCTCCCTCGGGAGAAGCCTCCCTGGACGGCTGCACGCAGCGCCGCAGGACGGAGCCCTTCGCCTGGCCCGCCCACGTGGCGGCTTCTTCCCTTCATGCTCTCGCTGTCCCTGAACACCTGGGCTTCGCTTCTTACCAAGTGCATTGCCAGGGGCAGCAGTAGGAAGAAAAGCCATAGGTAGAGATGAAAGCTGTTAGTAAATTGGCCTCCCGCGCCGGCCAGCCTCACGGTGAAGCTCCCCGCGATCGGCAGAGTGGACCGCAGCCAGGAAACCAAGCCGCGCCACCCGCCCTGGCCAGCGGAGCTAGGTGGCTGTCGCCTCCCCGCTCTCCCGATGCTAGAAATCCACCACCGAGCTTCCCTGGCGCCTCCCGCAACTCCATTGCCTTGCCCTTTAAACAGAGAAGCCGGCTCGCCAGGGCTTTCAAGAGAAGCCTCCCTGGCTGGCTTTAGCTTCTAACACTGGATGGCGCCCGGAGAACCCTCGCAAAGATGGCTGCCGCCGCCAGGCTGGCACGCTGGGGCTCTGCGGCGTTCTCCCGCATGCTGCGGGCGCCTCGCCCGGACAAGCCCTGAAGACGTCCACTCCCACGGAGCCGACACAAGGTCAGTCTAGCGCCCATTTTATTACGAAAAATAAAATGGGCTTATTTTCTAGTTTGTTATATATTGAGATACAAAATACTGGGCCCTTAAATTTGGAATTCCTTAACTTGTTGGTTCTTAATTGCTTTCAAAAGTTACAGCGTATAAACTAGTCACACCTCTAAGACCTGCCAAAGTACTGTAAGTAAACAACATCACCACACCCTTTAAAATTTAGGCAAACATTTCTGATCTTCCTCCCACCAGATAAAAAGAAACAGCAGTGTAATCACTGTAGCTGATGGTTGTCTCTCTACAGTTGTGGTTTTGGAGGAATCTTGGAAGACATTTGACAGTTGCAGAGATAAAATGTTTTTGAGTGACACATTTTCCCTTCGGGGTACATCCCTATATTTTTTTTTCTTGGATCTGCTATGGATTGATTCATGAAAAACTGAGGATGTGGTTAGTGGGGAATCTCCTAACAAAATAACCTTCACAGAATATCCTTTTCAGATTTAGTCCAGTTAACTCAACAATCTGACATTTACTAGATTGTTGAGTTAACTGGACTAAATCTGAAAAGGATATTCTAGATAAGGCAAGGAGGGCTGAGAACTAACACCAGCATTAAGACTGAAGTGGCCCTAAACAGGATTACACTGTTAGACCGTTTATACACTGGGAACTTCACTGCCCCAGCTTCCATGCAGGAACACAAATCAGGGGCGGATGAGGTGCACCGGGCCAAATGCTTCCCCATGTGGGTGCAGGAAGAGGTGGGGCAACCTGCCACAACTAAAACTCTAGCCTGCAGCCTGGCATGAAACCTCCAGTGCATAAACGGTCTTAGAGACCTGTTTTTTTAATTTGAAGAAATCAGTTTTACAATGCCAATGACTGTTTATCTTGCCCTTCCTACTCATATTTTTATAAGTAAATAAAACAAAACCATGGCCCTTGATGTGTTCCTCTGGAGAAAATGGCAGCTTCAGAAGGTGAAGTGTTTGGCATCATATTTCTACAGAACTCCTTTTCCTCTCAAAACTTCCCGCTTCCAAACTCCACACCCAAATCTCAAGGAATTCCCCAAACTGGACTTAGCAACCCTACTAAGAAAAAGGGCTGAGAGGAGGGTTTTTCTTGCTTGACCAGATGTCCTCTACCCAATCTAATTAATGCTTTATCCTAACAATGCCATAATTTCAACCGGATTGTTGATCAGAGAGCCATTTGCAAAATGCAATATAAGCTAACAAGAGCTGTGATTCAAAGTTAAAGCTTCAGGATTTATTGGATTGCAGAAAGGTTTTCTTGCTGCAAGAGCAGCTATGTGGATTTTATTCATACAAGCTCCTTGTTTTCATGCTATACACCAGAACACAAAATGTACATTCAAGTTTCAGGGATATTTATATCGTTAGCATGTAATTTGTTACATATAGATGCAAACTGGCCTAAGAGATTGTTTCTTGGTTATTGTCCTGACCAACATATGGACAGGAAGTGATTACATGGTGACTACATTTTTCATCTCCCACAGTAGAAAACATATCCCTTGAAAACATGGCCATGCTCAAAGACTGAGGATCTTTTGGTAGGATAGCAAGATAAGGGTAAACTTTGTCACTAACAATCTGAAAACACTTCATTCCTACTTGATTATTTTTCTCTTTATTTGCTGGAGGTCCAGATAAACTAGTCTGAAAAGCAGATTGTTTCCAGATTCACAGTACATTCCTAAGAAGAGGCATGTTTTTCTAAGTCTATAGGTCTCAATGAACAATAACTCTGTTTAGGAATACATCTGTTCTTGTTATGTATTTTCAGAGACAACTCTACGAAAGATCTATTAATGCAGACTTTTAAGGGTTAGTCAAAAACTGGATGGAAGATATGCTATAGCATATTTGCTAAATGTTAGTTTTTTATTGGATTGACTTGAATTCTGATGCTGTATTTTAATTTAAACATTGACACTCTTGGAATGCACTCAGCATGCTGTTTGGTCCAGGCCTACCCTGAAGGATTTGTCATTCTGCACTGCAAGATCTTGGTCTTATGCACAGGAGAGATGTCTGGCTGCAGTTCAAGAACTGCAGACTCTACCAAGAAACCAGTTTCACCTCTGAGAAAGGCCTGTGTTCCAGGTGGGACAGCCCACTTCCTCTTCACACTAGAAGAGAAGCTGAACTTTTGTGCTCTGTCACACATGCACACACATTGACCCTTTATGTACGGTGGCTACTACTCCGCGCTGCCACTGTGTCATTGCGGCAGGGTAGGATGCCCTGCCGTTCCCCGTGAACACAAGGGGACAGGGCAGGCGGGGCTGCCCCGGTGTAGCGCACGCACAAATGCTTTGCGCCGGGCCCAGCAGGGTAAGCGGGAGAGGCCGGGGGGGGGGAGATGGGGAGGGGTGGGAGGAGTGGGGGGAGGGCCCTCTCCACACGCTTTGGCGGGGACAGGGGGATGCCCCAGCCAGCTCCATGGAGCCCGCAGGGCGTGCAGTGTCCCTATAAGGACACCGTAGGTCGGGGCTGGGCAGGGCGAAAGGCCCATGTTGGCAATTATGCACAGCGCCGGCCCACCACAGCCCCTGCAGGCGGCTGCAGCATCCAGGAAGCTGCGGAAGTTCCCACGTTTCTATAACAATAGCCTTCCATTGGCCCTGCACCAGGCCATGCCCACGCTGGCGGCGGGGACTTGCATAATCAAGGATTTTCTCCGATGCCCTGCCGCCACCAGCGCAGGCATTCTGGCCCATGCATAATGGGTCATTGCTTTTGTTTTGTCTTGTTGTCTCCACTGCAGTTTACATTGCATTGAAATTGGCTTTGTTGTAGCAGCATGTAAGAACTGTACTGCTCTGTAACTTGCTTGAGCCCTAATCTGGCAAGCCTGGAAAGATCAGAGAGGATTATATATGTTAATGCATATATGAACAAGTAAACTTTAACTTTTAGCCTCTGTCCAATGCTCCTGAATCTCATTGAAGCTGCCTTTAGGATTGTAAGGTTAAGCTTATACTGCACTCTCTGAAAGTGTGCCAAAGATTGGAACCTTTGCAGCTGGGGAAAGGCAATTCTCTTTTTATATATTTTGTCCTTCTACCACAACACATAGTGCCTCTAAGAGGACCACAAAAGTGGTAACCAGAACATGGTTCCCAACAACAGAAACCAACTGTTACCTGACCTGAGTTTTCAACAGGAAGTGGTAGGCTCCATGTTCAAATAGATCACATATCAGATAGCTCTCCAAATCCTTCTTCATGGCTTACAATCTCCAAATCCTTCTTGAGCCAACAGAATAACTATACTGTGTAGAATTGCATTTACTTGTTAGAAGAAGAAGGAGAAGGAGAAGAAGAAGAGTTGGTTCTTATATGCCGCTTTTCCTTACCAGAAGGAGGCTCAAAGTGGCTTACAGTCGCCTTCCCATTCCTCTCCCCACAACAGACACCCTGTGAGGTGGGTGAGGCTGAGAGAGTCCTGATATCACTGCTCGGTCAGAACAGCTTTATCAGTGCTGTGGCGAGCCCAAGGTCACCCAGCTGGTTGCATATGGGGGAGCGCAGAATTGAACCTGGTATGCCAAATTAGAAGTCCGCACTCCTAACCACCTCACCAAACTTACTTAATTATCAATATGCTACCATTATGACGTATATAGAAATAAATACTATGAGGCCTCCAAGTCAGTCACCTGCCAATTTGACCAAGAAAAGAGATTATTTTGATATACAATGTAATCTATAGGTTTTGTGCAATGGGGAGGAAGAAGGCGAGTGTGTGCAGTGGAAACATAAGCTATTATGCAATTGATCCTAAAAAGCTAGCTTTGTTTATTTTTAAATGAGAAATTAAAAAAAAAATTGATAAGACAGGGTAAAAGTTGGAACAGGCATTAAACATTAAACAAACAAACAAAAAATAGGGGAATGCATTAAAGACACCCCAAAACATTCTTTTTTTTTACTTAAAGAGTGGTGTTCCCGCACCTTTATTAACCCTTTACAGGCCAAAATGCCTCTGGAACAGGCTGAAACAGGCATTAAACAAATAAAACTACCTCAAGAAGCGGGGGGACATATTTAGGGCATGCAGAAATATTGTGCACATTAACCTGTGCCTCCAGAACACTCCAGGACAGGCTGAAATGAGCATTAAACAGTACCTCAAAAAAAAAAAAAGTGGGATGCATTCAAGGCACTCCAGAACAACATTTTCAAAATCAAAACACAGAAGTATTGCGCACAGATTAACCCTTTTCAGGTCAAAAAGCCTCCAGAATGGAGGGGATGAGAGGAAGTATTCCACAGTTAAGTTGCTGCACTCCAAACTGAGCAGAAGTTTCCACAGAGGTGCTGGGTAGTTGTTGCGCAAGGGTTCAGGCGTAGACAGAACAAACCCTGGGCCAACTAGAGGCTTCAAATTCGGAATGCCTCTCCCATGAATGCAAAACTTCACAAAACTTGCTGGGCACATAGGGGGGCATCCCGGGAAGAGGAACTGCAAGTAAGCGTATTCTGTGTCTACATTTAGAGTCCCAAAATATTGTTCTGAAGTGCCTTTAACATGTCCCATTGTTTTTTGCAGTTGTATTTGTGCAATAGATCAATTCATTGGTTGTGCAGATGAAAGTCATTGGGCATACCCAGACATAACATAGTAACTTTGTTTACATTTGATAGCGCAGCACCAGAGCTCTCTAACTCCTGAAAGAGTCTTTTCATTTCCAGTACATGTTCATCAAAGGATTTTCCTTCTTGATAATGCATGCTGTAGAGTCTCCTAATTAGTCTGAAGGAGTAAGTCCATCCCTTTTTAACAAGAGTTCATTCCAAAAGCTTTAGCATGTCATGGGCAAACTTTTGTCTTAGTAAACCAAGGTTGTTTGTACTCAAGCTGTACTCAAGCTTGAGGTTATTATTGTAGAGGCTTTTGCATCTTTCTCTGTCCAGTTTCCATATTCCTGCTTGTGCTCCCATGAGGTGCTTACATTTGCAGCTACAGGAGGGTTTTCTTTAATAATTTTGATTAATTTCTCGGCTCTCAGCACCAGTTTCGGGCATCCAACCCAGCCTGAAAAGTTGTCTTTCAAGTGGATGAGTCTTACACTCAAATCTGACCTGCCCGTTTCACTTGTGGCAAATACAGACAAAAGGGACAGTTTGTAGTGTCTACAATAAAAAGAGAGAAAAACCTACCCCAGTGGAGCAGTTGGGTCATTAGCATCCCTCCGGTGCAGAGCCAAAGGCCGGGGTATACTTTAAACTATCTAATAGATTTAATATAATATAGTTATTGAAGTACCAATTTACTTACAAGTGAGAGGAACAAACACTGGGAAATTAACCTTTGAAAATGGGAGATATATAGAAACTGTTCTGGTTGGATCCTACAATAAAGCAACAAGAAGAGACTTTTTACTTTTCTTTAGTCTGTATAAATTTTGAAAACATTGTTGGTAGCCTTGGGATAGGTTTTTCTCTCATGGCTGCATAACAATAGAGAGCCATCTGTGCTCTTCAAAAACGGAGAAAGCAACTTGATTTCTCTGTCTAGTGACTTCTACCAAGCAAGTGTCTTGTAACTGGATGTCAAGATCACCATGTGGGCCTATAACCTGAAGTATATTGATTGGTAGACTTGTGATAAAGTCTTAATATCCTGAAAGTTAGCAACGTGCCTGGTTTGGCTGATAACCCCCCAGACCGGGGGTTGGGGACCACTGCTCTAGGGACAGGTCAGTGTTCCTATCTATCTCACTAACTCTATGGTAAATAGAGTTACTGGTTGCAGGTAGAAGCAAAGAGACATCACTCTGGAGAGACTTATTTCAAACAGGAACTGGCCTTGGCCAATCAGAAAGGGTGTAAAAGAAAGGGAGTTACCTGACTCCATTACTAGCCTGCTGATCTACGCTGGTGGAGAGGACACTTGCTGAGCCTGACTTTCAGACATTTTGTTGGTTGACTGGATTCCCATCACTGGAGAAGACCACACTGGTTTGGCTGGAGGGAATTTGGGAGGGGGGGGATCTTTTCTTTTTTCACTTCTTTTTAAAAAACTTTTCTTTTTCTTGTATCACACCTTGAGTTTCTATGAATGTGTGAGTGGCTGTGGGTGAATGGGGAGACTGATTCTTTTTTATTCTTTTTCGCTTCTAAACTTTCTGGCTTTTTAATTATTTAATTATTTTTAAATACTTAAAATTCTATTTTGATTCTTTTTTTTGTATTCTGCTGAGCCAACATTCCAGCTAACATGACTCTGAGACTATGTTCCCCCTGCATCATTATGAAAGAGCTAATTTACAGCATTTGCACATGGTTTTGCTTTGTTGAATGTTCCTCTAAACTGGGGGAGGGGTTTTTCCAAGATTAATTTTCAAAGAAAATCCCCAAATAGGGGAAAGTCTTAGTCTGCTCAATATTGCTTCTTAGTTATAAAGATTTCTCTTTGCAATGGCTTAATATTGGAGACCTGTTAAAGAAGATATAAAACTTTTGAGTATAGCCCTCTATCTTGACAGCTATTAAAAATAATCTGATGATTTAGTGGTTTGACAGCTTTCAAAGATAATCTAATGTCAATTGGTTGACAGCTTGTTTGCAGTCAAAGTTCAAGTAATTGGCTTCAGCTGTTTGCAGTGAACTCTTACTCTGTTCAGCTGGGGACCATTAGCAAAAATGCATTTCACTATGGTGGCTTGTGGGTCCACATAAATGCAACTGACTGGAGCCATGCAATGCACGTTATTACACCACTTGGGAGCAACATTTTTTGTCTGTGCAGGTAAGCGTTTGAAATGTATTAAATGCATGGGAAGTCGTTCTAGGTATTGTTATGGCTCTGTTTGTATTATATGTATTTTTCATATTTCACTTCTTTTCAGATGAAATGTGCTATAACAAAACAGAGGTGAAACAAGGTTCTGGAACATAGTTGCATATTATGGCATATTATTGCAGAATAGCAAATGCAACCGGAATAAAAAAGACACTTTTATATGTACTCTTGAATTTTTTGCTTCGTTATGCCATGGTGTTTTTTCTTCTGCTGATGTTATAACCATTTTCTGTGGCTGTATATAATTATTTGATGACTAGTTAGTGCCTTTTTCCCTGCCTGTCTTAGGCCAGGTTGTTACAGTGGTTCGTTTTTGCAGTTTATTTGGCAAATTTAAAATTCTAGCTTTCACCCAGACCAGGAAATGGGATCCACTTCAATGGGCTTTGCGTGTGTTTTTAACTTGAAAGATTTGTTTAAGTTGCACAAAATAAATGTATTTTTTGTAAGCTGTCTAGTTCAAACAGACATTTAACCTTTTAGGTCTTAACGATTCCTGTTTTTTGTTTCCTGTTCTATGGTGACCGGGTCTATTGATTAAAACCAAAAAACCCACTTTTGGCAGGTAGCCCAATTCTCTGGAGGGCAAGGCTTCAGGCCTAGAGACCTCTGACAGGTAGATCTGTTTCCCAGAGCCCAGGTCTTCCATCATTTGACATGTCACCTCACGGGCAGCCACCACCTGTGGCAGTTAATGTTGGAATTCCATGGAAGCCTTCCTTATAATTCCTAAATTTCCTCCAGCCTTCTTCTCCCTTTTGTGGACCTCCAGACATCTGCATCACAGAGGCTGATTTCTGCACAGCCAGTCTGAGAGGGCAGTCATATGGAAGTGGAGCTAATCCCTGTTTCTATATGATGCATTTTTAAAATTCAAGTTTTTCAGAAGCAACAATTTGAACTGAATCGGCATGAAGAACTTGAAAGAGGAAAAGTAGTGGATTGGGCATGGGCTCCTCAGCACCCATACGGCACCAAGAGAGGCTTCATTGTTATCTCCCTTCCCACTAGATCACTTTTGTGAGCAATAAAGGGCTGTGAGGGGCGTGCTGTTTATTTTAATATTGGTTCCATGTGTCTGGCTAGAGTTTGTCTCTGAATCACAAACAAGCTTGGGAAATGGATTCTGTTCAGTAGCTGTTCAAGTCCTATGGATCAAGCTGCACAGATCCAAGGACTGGATCAATTGTTATCATTGTTATTACAATAAAATCAGAGTCCAATAGCACCTTTAAGACCAACAAAGATTTATTGAAGGTGTGATCTTTCAAGTGCAAGTGTCTGAGGAAGAGTGCTTGCACTTGAAAGTTCATGCCTTGAATAGAATCATAGAATCATAGAGTTGGAAAGAGCCATACAGGCCATCTAGTCCAACCCCCTGCTCAACGCAGGATCAGCCCAAAGCATCCTAAAGCATCCAAGAAAAGTGTGTATCCAACCTTTGCTTGAAGACTGCCAGTGAGGGGGAGCTTACCACCTCCTTAGGCAGCCTATTCCACTGCTGAACTGCTCTGACTGTGAAATTTTTTCCTGATATCTAGTCTATATCGTTGTACTTGTAGTATAAACCCATTACTGTGTGTCCTTTCCTCTGCAGCCAATGGGAACAGCATCCTGCCCTCCTCCAAATGACAACCTTTCAAATACTTAGAGGGCTATCATGTCCCCTCTCAACCTCCTTTTCTCCAGGCTGAACATTCCCAAGTCCCTCAACCTATCTTCATAGGACTTGGTCCCTTGGCCCCAGATCATCCTCATTGCTCTCCTCTGTACCCTTTCAATTTTATTTACGTCTTTCTTGAAGTGAGACCTCCAGAACTGTACACAGTACTCCAGGTGTGGTCTGACCAGTGCCGTACAATGGGACTATGACATCTTGTGATTCTCATGTGATGCCCTTGTTGATACAGCCCAAAATGGCATTTGCATAAATCTTTTTTGGTCTTAAAGGTGCTACTAGACTATGATTTTATTGTGCTACTTCAGACCAACACGACTACCCATTTGAATCTGCCATTGTTATTACTTATTTTATTTGTATCCCACCCCTCACTCAGCATTCAGGGGTGCTAATTAAAATACAACATAAATACCATTGTGAAACCATAAAATAATATAGAACATACAGAATTAATAAAACTTGGGTTGATAAGCCTCCTAATCAATAAGTGGCCACCAATGTAAATAAATGTTGTTGAATATGTTGTTCACTACCCTGAGTATATAAATAGACCAATAAATAAAATAAAATAAATCAGAATGTTTCCTAGAGTGATAGTGAAGGAGAGGGGAGTGTGTGTGTGGGGGGGGAGGCTATAGTAGCTGAATTCTGTTTATGATAGCTGGATATCATACATAAAGGTAAAGGTATCCCCTGTGCAAGCACCGAGTCATGTCTGACCCTTGGGGTGATGCCCTCTAGCGTTTTCATGGCAGACTCAATACGGGGTGGTTTGCCAGTGCCTTCCCCAGTCATTACCGTTTACCCCCCAACAAGCTGGGTACTCATATTCAATGCTAAATTAGCACCATCCCTAGTTATACTGAGTGCAGTATATTTTCCACACATATCTCACGGAGGCGACCAAAATTATATTTTATCTTTGCCTCTAAGTCAATACTAGACTTCTGTTTAGAAGTAGTTTTCAAAAATGTTCTAAAACTTCATGGTAGGTTTCTTAAAATGCAGTTAAGTGCCCCTTGAGAACCAAGACAAGATCACCAAAGCCACATAAGCAAAAAAACATATAATTTTTGATACCCGCAAGAGAAATCTGGTTTCACATCTCAAATGCAATATTTATGCAGTCTTCATAAATGGTATTATAATTTATATCATACAACCACTATAAACAAACCAATATAAAAGATTTTCCAGGCTGTCTCAAGATGAGGGATACTGTCCTTGGATAGCATGGCAATATTTTTCTAGAAAGTATTGCAAAGTATGCTTCTCACAATTTTTTCTATCTAGTTTTCAAATAATAAAAATTGCTTGGGTATATCATTTTTGACATATCATTTCCACAGGGGTTTTTTTTCCAGTTCTCTGCCTTGCTGTTAGGCATGCCAGATAGCAGGAGACCTAGGGAAAATTTACTTTTGGAAATGGCGATTGTTATGTTGCACAGGGCTTGCAAAATCAAGCCATGGAGCATTTCACAAGGTATTTAGTAAAGCTGGTGACAGTACTTTGGAGGAAGCTGGTGAGGAATGCTGTAAACATGGAGAGAAAAGCAGGGAGGGCTCTGTAGTGTAAAATGAAGGTAGGACACTACAAAATGTCACTCTGGCCCATGCAGCGCCAATCATGTTACTTTTCCTTTTGTGCAGAATGGCCCTAAGTGTTATCAGTGTGTGATTGGAACTGATGGTTGAAATGGTCACACAGCTCTCTATATATTTTAAAACAGACAAGAAACATAGTGACGTGACAGATGGCTTGACTTACCTGTAACCTGTGATGGATGGCCTGAACATGGGAGGGTGGCAGGCACTCTTGAAGTGATAAAGACATCATATGCAGTTACTCCAATTGAATGGCATTTCTGACAGTTCCTACTGCTTATCCATACCCCCCCCCCCTGGTCCTTTTCCTGAGGGTCTGCTAAACTCTGGGAAGAAAATATCAGCAGACTTAGTGAGCTACAGCAGAAGAGAGAGGTGAGAAAGTACTGCCTTGCCAAATCCATAAATGGTGTAACACATTTGTTTTAGGTGTTAATTTCCATGGTATCCAGACTTAACCTTGCAGTTTCAGTCACCTTCCTTAAAAAATTTGATTTTTTATTTTCTGTTTAAAGTAAACTTAGAGCCCTTTTAGTTATGGCAATATATCTTAACACCTTTAATAAATAGTTTAGCTTTATTTTTATAGCTTCTATCCTGGAGGATCATTGTCCATGGGGTCGAGATGGGTCGGACATGACATCGCACCTAACAACAACATCCTGGTTGCAGTCCGTCTGTCAAATTTATTTATTTAATTACATTTATATACTGTTCTCCCTAGAGGCTCAGGGCAGTTCACATGGAACATAAGGAACAGAGAAAGTCACTAACCATAGAACAATAAACGTTAAGAACAATAAATTTGTAACTGGAACATACTGATGAGCCTATGAATGGTTGGTACAAGGCATTAGTTTCATGGGAGGGAGGCTTGGGGGCCCAGTGGAATATGTTGGAACTAGTGGACCTCTGCCAAATGCCTGGTAGTGGAGCTCTCTTTTTCAGGCCCTGCGGAACTGTTCTCTTTCTGTTAAGGCCCTGATCTCCTCCAGAAGCTCATTCCACCAGGTGGAGGCCAGGGCAGAGTCTGCACTTTCTTTATTCCATTGTCACTTTCTTTATTCCATTTCTTAGTCACTTTCTTTATTCCACTTTTATTCCATTGTCACTCTCTTTATTCCACTTTCTTTATTCCATTGTCCTGTTGAATTCAGATCGCTTTGAACTTGATTCTTCCTCCCCATTGAAACAGGAAAGTCTTCTGCACGTAGTTAGGGAGGCTCAGAAGGGGGGAGGAGGCTCAGAAGGGGGGGGAGCCAAGCCTCTTTCTTTCTTTTCTTGAAGGGGGGGGGAGAGGAGCCAGGCAGGGAGCCTCTTTCTTTTCTTTAAGGGGTGTGGGCAGGGAGGCAGTTCCTCAGGAACACCAGGCATGGACCGCATATAGCCTTAAAGGTGATTACCAGAACCTTAACTCTGATCTGGAATTCAGCCAATCACCAGCACAGTTGTTGGAGAATGGGCCGAATGTGGGACCTCCAAGATGTTGCTGTGATCACATGCCTTCCTGATAAAGCCGGAAGGCCAATCTATGGAACATTCCAAATGCAGACATTTTAGTAGTATTACACAAGACTATCTAAGTTTGTTTCAAGCATCTCCTTTTTTCCCAGTACTTTCTTTTGACGACAGAAGTCAGAATTGTTGTTGTTGTTGTTGTTGTTATTATTGCTATTATTGTTATTGTTATTATTAGATATATTTCCCACCACTCCCTTGCGGCTCGTGGCGGGTCACAGCATCCCAGAATCCCCATTAAAACCCCATTAAAACAAGAATAGCATTACCAATATTACTGGCATGGCAGAGAATGGCAACTCAACTTCCCCCCCTCCCACTACTGGCGGGTGGAGAGGAGGTCCTGATGATGTTTACTTCGTGTCTGAATCCCGAGTCCCCGGGGGGGGGCATAGATCTTTATTATCGGCCTTGGCCTCAACCATAAACCTGGCGGAAGAGCTCCGTTTTGCAGGCCCTGTGGAACGTTGAAACATCCCGCAGGGCCTGCAGCTCTCTCGGTAGCTCATTCCACCAGGTCGGGGCCAGGACTGAAAAGGCCCTGGCTCTGGTCGAGGCCAGGCATGCTTCCCTAGGGCCGGGAACAACCAGCAGATTTTCACCCGCAGAGCACAAAGCCCTGCGAGGGGCATAGGCCGATAGGCGGTCCCTCAGGTATGTGGGTCCCAACTTGCGTAAAGCCTTGAAGGTTAAAACTAGAACCTTGAACCGGATCCGGTTCAAGGTTAATTAAGAATTGAGTTTTACTACGAGATGTGCTTTACAGTGATGTTTGTCTTGTGATAGAAAGTTTTTAATTTTTTTGTTTAAAATATTTTATGTCACCTTTCCACTTGATCAGGGACCCCAAGGGGACAAACATTTCAACATTTAAAAGATTTTAAATTATAAAACCATTCAATAAAAATACATAATGAACAATACAAGGGGAGGGCCAATAACATTGGGAGTATGCCAAATGCAATACAGAAGTCTTCACCTAGCAGTGTAAGGTATTGATAGAGGGAGGCAGACAAACATCACTGGTAAGGCAGGGACAAACAGGGATCAGCATGGCGTGCATTCAAAACCACCTGATTCAAACACATACCCCCAAAACACCTTACTGGTATTTTTAGGAT
Organism: Paroedura picta; assembly: GCF_049243985.1. Classification (NCBI taxonomy): domain Eukaryota; kingdom Metazoa; phylum Chordata; class Lepidosauria; order Squamata; family Gekkonidae; genus Paroedura; species Paroedura picta. Next base: position 142,076,495 of record NC_135369.1, read on the forward strand.
ATATTTCAGCATCCAAAATGTATCCTGGACTTTTGGGGAAAGCTGGGGGGGGACCTCAAATATCCTGGATACATTTTACCTGCAACCCACAAAAAGTAACTGAGGGGATAGAACAGATTTCTCCTACTACTCAGCTATTTTCAAGCTTTCTTCTGCGGCCCCAGTAAACAGGGATGTTTAAAGGGACAGCAGAAGGCAGCCCCCCCCCCAAAAAAAACAAGCCAGAGAGGGAGAAACCACTGTTTACCCTCAGCTGGGGATCTTTGGTAAGGTGCCCATTGCGGGACAATCACGGGTTCTGAAGAAATGTCCTGTGTCCTGGGGCTTTAAAAAAGGTCCGCCTGGCCTGGATGCCGCAAGCAGCCTCACAAGCTGCTTAAACCAGCCTGTCTTTAGGCAACGGCGGCAGCAAGTGGGACCCGCGGGTGCTTTCCCCGCCAGGTGGGCAGGACAGTAGGCGGCTGAGCAGTTTGGCCACCGTGGAGCAACAACAAATGGCAGCGGAGCCAATGAGAGTGATGGCGGCTTAGCCAGGATGCGCTCTGCTGCGGCCGGCCATCGCTCTGAGGGGACAGGGCGCCAGCCTATATAAGGCTTGGCGCGTCCCCCCGCCGCTGATTAGGAGCCCCCATCACTCTCCCGCCGCCGCCCACAGTGTCCCGCTTCAGCTTCCCAACAATCTGATCACTTTACTCTTTGGGGAAGTTTGGTTTAAAACAGACTACCCAAAAGAGCCCACAAAACAGCTGATCCCACTGAGAGAACTTTCATAGAATCATAGAATCATAGAATCATAGAATCATAGAGTTGGAAGGGGCCTGCTCAACGCAGGATTAGCTCTAAGCAGCCTAAAGCATCCCTATTGGCTTAGCTGGTGCTGTCTTGAACAGTGTGGTTTAAACTGGGATGCCCAAAGAGCAGGTAAAGCAGCTGATCATAGAATCATAGAATTGAAAGGTACCTCATGGGTCATCTAGTCCAACCCCCTGCACTATGCAGGACACTCACATCCCTATCGCTCATCCATTGTAACCTGCCCCCTCCCTGAACCTTCACAGAATCAGCCTCTCCATCAAATGCTATTCAGCCTCTGTTTAAAAATTCCCAAAGATTGAGAACCCCCCACCTCCTGAGGAAGCCTGTTCCACTGAGAATCCGCTCTAACTGCCAGGAACCCCTTCCGGATGTTTAGACGGAATTTCTTTTGATCCTGTGGGGAGAATTCTCCTTATGGCTCAGCCAGGGCTCTCGTGGATAGTTCATACCAGCTGAACTCTCAGAAGAGTTCTTTCCATGGGATCAACTGCTTCGTGGGCTCTTTTAGGGCAGTCCAGTCACTTCTCAACTTGCTTTTATGGTTTTGCCACTGCTTATACACATACCCTATATTCTTTCGGTTCAGGTCTATTGGACCCGTAAAAAAAATGAGACTTCCAAAAAATCCCAGATTTGAATACTTTACCAGTATTAGGAATTGGGTTTTTCAGGAATCCTGCAAATCAAACCCAAACTGAAAAATATTGAGAAAAAAATCACACAACAAAGTTTTGGTGCCATGACCAAGGAAGTCCATATACCTTCTGATGGCTATGGCAACTAAAGCAGAGCCTCCAAAGATGACTGAAGTGAGTGGGTATGTTCATATAGGAGAAGGAAGTCCTTAAGGTATGTGGGTCACAGGCCAAGCAGGGCTTTAAAGATGAGCCAGAAGCCAGTATACATGGAACAAGAAAAATGCTGTGGTCCCCACAATCCACTCCAATTAATACTCTAGCCACAGTATTCTGTTCTACCTGCAGTTTCTGGGCAGTCTTCAAGTACAGTCCTACATCGTGCATTATAGTACTATATGATACCTGGGCACGCACCACAGTAGTAAGATCTATTCTGCCCAGGCTGCATCTGGCTCACTACCAGTCTCTGCTACCACCTGTTTATTCCACAGGAAGCCTGGGTCCAGGAGCAGCCTCTAACTGCAAATCTGCTTCTTTAGGAGGAATGTAACCTCATATGGAACAGGGGGGATAGTCCATTTCCTGAGTCAGACCCTCCCATCAATAGCACCTCCATTTTGTCAGAATTAAGTTTAAGTTAGTTAGTCTTCATCCATCAAAAACTGTCTCTAGGCACCTGTTCACAGTTCCACAGCATCCCTTGGATCTGCTAGTTGTGTGAGATAGAGTTCAGTGTCATATTGGTGGCAACTGTTTTTTGAAAAGAAAGCCCTATTGTTGAAAACGAAGTAGCTCCAAAACCTTGGAGGGGAAAGATGGGACTTCAGGCCTCTCTCCTCCAATGGAAGCAGCTGTGGGATGCCTGTTTGTCTCTTCCTTGGTTTGTATATGTCCATTCCAGAACAAAAGCAGCCCAGGTGGGAAGCCTGAAGACACTGTTTCCCCCGCAAAGAGCTACAGAGAAGCTTTTAAAGTTTAGTTCCCACTTGATATTGTAAGGGTTCCGTTGGGCATTCTTGACCCAAATCATATGCCCTTTGACTCTAAGTAACAATGATTATGCATATTAAGTAGAACAGATTATCTCTGCAAGTTCTACTATCTCCCAAAATAAGGTTTGGTACATTTAAATGGCAAGGGATCATAACAGCATCATATAGAAGAAGAGTTGGTTCTTATATGCCACTTTTCTCTACCCGAAGGAGTCTCAAAGCGACTTACATTTACCTTCCCTTTCGTCTCCCCACAACAGACACCCTGTGAGGTGGGTGAGGCTGAGAGAGCCCTGATATTACTGCTCTGTCGGAACAGCTTTATCAGTACTGTGGCCAGCCCAATGTCATCCAGCTACAAACTCAAAAAAATAATAAAAAATAATGTTCCTATTTTCTTTGTATTTTCAGAAACTAAAACAATAAAAGGAAATATTTTCTAAAAATTAGATCCTTCAGCTGCTTCCAGGCTTACAAAAATGAGCACCCGCTAATTCAAGCATGAAAAAATACCATCTTTTTCATTTTACTTGTTACAAAAACAATGTTTTGGGCAGCCATGTGTCAGCTGTTTATTATATTAAGCAGATTATGGAAGAAGCAAGGAGACTCTGGGAAAAAATAATCCAAGAAGAAAACAGACACATGGGAAGATCTTATCTTTTGCCTGGCCTTTGGGCACAGACAGACATTCTTTAAAAAAAAAGTGACATCTATTAAAATGGCAGGAAAAAAGTGAAAAACTTTTTTGGGAAAATGCTGTTTAATTTATTCATTATTCCTCTACAATCTTACCTATGATACTGTTTAGTGAAAGGCTTAGCTTACCATCAGCAGACTTCAATAAACCTAACTCTAGGGTGAATTGTTTCCCACTTGAAATCAACAGTTTGTTTGGAATACCTCATTTGGTTTCCATTGAAGTTCTTGCACCACGGATAGATTAAAATCTGGCAAGGCATCAAAGGGCTCTAAGTTTAGACTCTTTTCCAATAACTTCATTCAGTCTTGTGGTAAGCATGCATGGCAGGAAGGAATAATTATTTGTATTTTTAAAAAACTGATGGTCTCATGGACAAGGCAAACAACTGCAAGCCTTTCTGTAAGAGTCATTTACAATTTCTTGTTAACTCTCTTGAATGAACAAAGAATAGATGTTGGAGTGAGTTTTCAGTTTAGAATGACTATGACTCTGTCCTGTCTTAAAACTTCCAGAAGCTTTTCTGAGATGAAATAAATACCACGTAATCTTCAGACTTCTTGATATATCATAGGAAGGTAGCCCTACAGTGCATTTCTAACCAGAGTTACACTCTTCTAAAACCACTAAAGTCAATGGATCCATTGCCGTTAATGGGTATAGAATAGTGTAATTCTGTTTAGGTTTGCACTGCTATTCTTCTGTTTACAGACCTCTATAATCCTACAGCATAGTCAGTTGACTCCAATGATAATTTCTGCCGATGGAAGGGATGCTCATTCCATGCAGGTTGGAGAGCAACCCAGAGCATGAGAAAACTCTGAACCCCATATTTTATGAGGCAAGTTAGAGCTGAATGTGCAGAATCTGGGGTTTGCAAATTAACCATGATTAAAATAAAACATTTTTTCATTATGTCTGAATTGAGCCATTATCATAACCATGTTCGTTATGAAATATATTTTTAACCAAAATGCACAGCTGAAACTTTGCTGAACATTTCTGTAATATTTCTGCATGGGAGCCTTCTAGAAGAGATGGTCCTTCAAGTATGCAGACCCCAGATCATGACAGGCATTGAAATTAAATAAGAGCACCTTGAATTGGACCTGGAAACTAATCAGCAGTCTATGAAGGATCCTCAAATAGGAGTGATATGGTACCATCACTTAGACCTCATATAACATCATGGAATATGGTGCAAGAGACAATAGAGGAAGCTGCCAAACTGAAACCCCAAACTATTCTTTCTATGGGATACTTGATGCAGAATGATTAAACCGTAAAGTATTCAAGTAATCATAGTTTGCTATGGGCATTTGAAAATGAATAAATAAAACTTGAATAAATCAGTGCTACCGCAAACTGGAGCTCTTAGTATGGAATACTCCTAAGAGAAAGATGAGTACACTGGTACTAAAAAAGTCAGTTCATATTTTTAATTTTAATATTTTCAAGAATTGTCTGTGGTCTCTGTCCATTGTGCCATGGTTTGTCTGAAAAGAGAAAGGAAGGAATAAACTTTCCCCGGTAGCATCTGTGAATACTTTTGAAGAAGTTTAATGGGCCTGTTAGGGTTTTATTAATGATAAGTAGAAGTATTTGGGGTGTTTTTATTGTTATGAGTGGAAAACCAAGAACAAAACAAAACCATATAGTACGGTCTGCTTCCATTCAAGATCTAACTATGCCTAACAAAACAGTATTTTGCTTAGAGATTTCACTTTATAGGGCGAAGAAACCAAGAAAGAATGGACAACATGGATTAGCCAAGGACTGTTATATGGATAAGGACAATTTCCTAAAATGGTGATGGAGGGGTAGTCTACCCTTTTAATGAATACTGTTGGTAATTTAAAAAAACACAGTATACTGTTTATATTCTGTGTTGCTATTTTTTATTTGTTTACAGCCTTAGTAATTGCTGTAATGCATCTTGCATCACATAAAGACAATCTATGGAAACAGTAGCTAGTGCAGCATCTAGAAGCCTGTTTGTTATGCCTTCAAACCCTTTGAACCACAGTTTTGTGAGGTGCAGGGGACCGCAGAGATAAGGAAAATTGGGAAAGCCATATTATGTGAGCCTAATTCTACAGACAGATCTGTTCCCAGTCATGGAATTCAATGGAAGAGGTCAGAACATCCTTAAACCTCCCCAATGGCTTTCTAAATATTTTATTTTATGTGTTTTTATTGTTGTACAACAAAATGAGCACCTAGAAAGAACCAGTTCTACATGGCTCCTTGTCTTGGGAATCTCAGTCTTTTGTTCTGAAAGGATAATTTGTGGGTTTGTGTTACCCACACTCTGTTTTCTCATACGACCATTAATAGGACCAATTCTGCATAAGGAATCTGCCCCTGGATAGCCTCTGGTTGCTGGTGGGTTTTAGTGCTGCTTTCATATGAAGTTGTCAGCAACCCAAGGCTGTCCAGGAGCTGGCTCAGGTTTTGGACAGATTTGCCTCAAGATGAGGGAAATCACCAAAACTGGATTTGCCACTTATCGTGATTCACATTGACCCATTATGCACGGGGGGAATAATGCACATTTGGAATGGTGGAATGGCGGCGACTAAAATCACCGATAACGCACGGAGCCAGCTGCAACCGGCCGCAGCTTCGGTGCATGCCGCCAAAAAAGCCGCGTCAGCGAAACGCGGAAGAAAGCGCAGCTTCCAGGTGACCGGGGCGCAACCAGAAGCGGCGCTGGTATCGCCACGTGCATAATCGGTTACTCTGGGGTTTGCCGCCGTCGCGCCCCCTCCTGTGCATAAGCGGTGTGCTTCACGTCTTCCCCCTCCGCGTTTTCCATGTGACCCGAAATCGCTGTTTCGGCGGCCGTGCATAATGGGCCAATGGGGAGCAACGAGGACCAAGCCTATGTGGAGGGAGAAACATGTGACAGTCACTGCAGTGTTGCCTGCCCTTGCAGCTCTATCTCAATTTCTTGCTCAAAAATTCTTAAAAAGAAAAATGGTGCAGTCCACATTGCTGCAGGACCACAAAGATTCTTAGCCTAAGTTAAAATAAAATGTTCCCATGTCCATGGTCTTTTTTGGGATTGGGCAGGCAAAACACAGTCCTGTTTGTGTTTTCTGGCTGTGGGGAATGAACGGGGAAAGGGAGGTCACGTAATGAAGCAGCCCTCTCCCGATCAGCTAGTTGTCCGTGTTCTTTGTTTTTAAGCCTTACAGTTTGCACACAATCACTCTTTGGAATCCAGTTAGCCGCTCACAAATCTACCAGAACATAAATAGAGACCAAAACCACATGAATCCCAAAAAAAAGGGGGGGGGGTCCTTTACCATTGTGGTATTTCTCCACACCAACATGGAAGTGCAATAATAATTTCAGGGCTTGGGGGAAATGAAGAAGAAGAGAGTTGGTTCTTATATGCTGATTTTCTTTACCCGAAGAGGCTCAAAGCAGCTTACAGTCACCTTCTTCCTACACACAACAGACACCCTGTTAGGTGGGTGAAGTTGAGAGAGCCCTCATATCACTGCTCAGTCAGAACAGTTTTATCAGCGCCATGGCCCAGCTGGCTGCATGTGGGGGAGTGCAGAATCAAACCCGGCATGCCATATTAAAAGTCTGCACTCCTAACCGCTATACCAAACTGGCTCTCAATTTAAGTTTGAGACAACCACTGTGTTGTGATTGGTGGCTTGCTGTGTTTGCCAGGCTGAGGAGTGGGGGGGGGGGGATGTTTTCCCTAACCACCTTGGGAAAAAGTGGGAAAATGCAGGAGGGGTTTCCCATCAGGAAGCTTGCAACCACATGTTTGCAAGCAGGTGGTATCGCAAGTTTTGTGCCTCCGTGTGGAATAGGTCTAAGTATATTGTTTACATTGGTTCGCTTGAAGGAGAGTGAGAGAATACTCAACACTTAAGGTGTTTTGATAGTTCTTGCTTTATTTACAGATACACAGATAGAAAGGTGAAGCACAGAGTCAACCTACCTGGGAGGGAATCAATAAAAAATTACTTAAGGTGTAAGCTTTTGAATGCACACACACTTCCTCAGATACACATGAGTGGGGGAGGCATAATAAAAATAAATATGTCAAGAATTGAGATTAATAGATCCGACTGAGGATGCATCTATCCATTAATCTCCAATCTTGACATTTTAATTTCGTTTTATTATGTTCCCCTGAGAGTTGAACCCCAACAATAACAACCTTATAAACCTAGCTTGTTAGGTGCCACTGGACTAACACTTCATTATTTAGAGATCCTGCAGCTATCTCACAACTCTGTCAGCTCCTCTCTGTCTCCAAAACCTAAAACGATGGGCAATTCCACACATTTAAAAAAATAGTGTTATGCCAGTGAAATGATGTAGCACTAAAAATTATTGAACCTCCATCTGTTCCTCATCTTCAGGCTCTCTCACCTTAATTTGCTGCCTTCTCGCACTCCTTGCACTCCACATGCCTACTTGAAATGGTGGAAAAGAGCTATGCACTTTACGCATGACTCTCTTCCACCTGTCAATCAAACCAGGCAGCCAATCCCCTTTCTCCATGCTTTAAGGGGCCCACGGTGCCAGCTACTTTTTTAAAAGTCAGACTTCTCCATTGAAATGCCTATGCATCTAATTATAGCCTAATTATAGATGCATAGTGATTTTTATAATGCCACCCCTTACGGAATCACAAGTCTGTAATCTTTAAAAAAATTAATCTTGTTCCTGATTTTTTTTTCAGGGGTAGGGTTAGAGAGGCATGCTTTGTGTTTAAATGTGGGAAAATTTTATTTTGCTTTGCCTGCACAATTGAGGCAGTTTGCTTTTTTAAAAAAAGTCCCCAGGAGAAGGGAGAATGGAGGAGTGTGTGAGGCGGGACATTGGAGGCGGAGATACTGCTACTTTGCCTCCATACATTTCCTTAGCGTGTGGCTTGCTGGTTGCTCTCCTGTAGCTCATGCTTTTTAGGCTGGGGAATCCACTTTATGCGATTCCCCAGCTAGCGCTTTGAAATGGAGGATGTTTGCTACTTGGATGCTGGATGTCAGCGACATCGTGCAGAATGCCAAAAATATGGTGTCTTCATATGGTAAGCATTTCAGTATATTTATTGGGTGTGGAATAGCCCTATGTTTTCTTTTTATGCAAAGACTCATCTGCCTCCTCCTTCTGACTAGTCAAGAAGGGCACCACTTCCAAGCTGTAATGGATACTTGAACAAAAGCATTTGCTACTGATTTACTTTCTCCTTGTATCTGTACTCTTATAATCCCTGTTCCATTGTTTGAGGAAGTGTGCATGCACAGGAGAGCTGATACCCTGAATAAAATTTTGTTGGTCTTAAAGGTGTCATTTTTGTTGTAAAACCATCTCCTGACACTCAGAACCCATCAGGGAGACTCTAATGCTCTTCCTTTAGTCATATAGGAGAGACTGATCTACAATGATCAAACACTTCCTTTTGTGTCTTTTGTGGCTGGATGTTTGAAGCTCTCCAGTGGAAAGGTGGCACCCTGTAACTTAACACATGCAAAGTGAACAGTTTTCTTCTTCACACACCAAGTATAAAAACTCTCTTTTAAAAACCATTTCAAGGCTTATTTTGGTCGTGACATTTTCTGAACATGTAGAATTGCACACCTGTAAAAATATAACTGAAAGAAATGAAAATTGGGATGTTAGTTGTTATTACTATTAAGATTTATTTCAATAACATCAATGTGATTGCTGTGTAGCTACTCCCTTTGACAATTTGATCAGTATTCCAATGCAAGCCTTATTTTACAATGCTGAACTTTCCCACTCTTGGCAGTGGTTTTGATCCCTGAAGGCTCTTATATGATGGTTTTATTATGAATAATAACAATTGAGAAAATATTTTGCGAAAATAAATGCAGCATTGTGGATAGTTGTCAGCTGAGGCCAAAGAATAAGTTCAAGCCATGAAGAATTTTGACTATGAGAGGCCAAGCATAAATTATAGATCTATTCTTATTTATAGGTTCTGACTGCAATTAGAATTTGGGAGAAAAGAAAGAAAATTTGTCTCTCCATCTATTCCAAAGTCCATTTCCTGCCAGATAGTGCACTGCAATATAGTATTTGGCATGTTATGGGAGGCTGTTTATGTTTTTGCTGACTATAAACAACCCCCTCAAAATGAGGAGCGGTCTGGCTTCTAACATATTTCAAAAAGTTGATGCCTAGGTGCAAAATTCTTTATACCAGTGGTTCTCAGCCTTCCTCAGAGAAATTCTTTAAACCAGTGGTTCTCAACCTTCCTAAGAGAGCCAGTTTGGTGTGAGCTGGGTTTGATTCTGTATTCCCCCACATGCATCCAGCTGGGTGACCTTGGGCTCACCACAGCACTGATAAAGCTGTTCTGACCGAGCAGTGATATCAGGGCTCTCTCAGCCTCACCCATCTTACAGGGTGTCTGTTGTAGGGAAAGGAAAGGGAAGATGATTATAAGCCGCTTTGAGACTCCTTCAGGTAGAGAAAAGTGGCATATAAGAACCAACTCTTCTTCTTCTTTTTCTTCCTCCTCCTCTGCAACTCTTTAATAGAGTTCCTCCTGTTGTGGTGACCCCCAACCATAAAATTATGCAAGTGTTCTTTTACAGAAATTAAACTGACCAATGGTGCGAAGATCCATTGTTCAGGATTGTATATAAATTGTTTCCCCCCCCCCCAGGTTTCTCAGTTCAGTTTTGCCTCTTGTCCCACCATGCCGATCTCACTCTTTTCTGCTGCTCCAGTCAGACAAACACTCTCTTAATCTACTCAACAAGGCTGTTGTGTGGATGCCCCCCCCCCGGCCAAGCTGCTTGCCCTGCCATGACCCTTGTGAAAGAGTTGTTGACCCCCAAAGGGGTCCCGACTCCAGGTTGAGAACCACTGCTTTAAACTGTGTATGTGTGTATATGTGGGGAGGGAGGAAGAGGGAAAGAGAGAAATTTATTTTTTGCTCATTTAATCAAACAAATAAAACCTGCAAAGTTTCAAGGGGATGGCAGGTTACAGTGGAGTGCAGTGATAGAGTGTGAGTGTAGGGGGTAAGCTGCTTCGAGCCTCCTTCAAGTAGAGAAAAGCAGCATATAAGAACCATCTCTTCTTCTTCTAATGCTGAGAAATATATTGCAGTTGGGATTTATTAAAATTTAAAGGGATTAAGCTCGAGTTTTTTTATAATTAGTGGCCCATGACTCACCATGGCCGCCATTGATGAAGAAGGAGGCAGCCCAGGAAGACAGCGGCGAGTGGGGCTGTGTAAAGGATGCAGCCATGCTCTGCATGGGAGGTGGAGCATGGGAGCCTATATAGGCTCCACATGCTTCCGCCCCGGCGGCCTTCCTCTCCAGCAGCCCGAACAGTTTCCCTCCCTCCCATCCGTTTTTTTTCCCAGTTCTGTTTTGTATTGTTTCTTTGTCACAGCTGCGGTGTAAGTATGGCCGGAACCTGTTGATAGGGATTCCTGTTTGCGCAGTGGGATCCCTGGGGATGGGCGTCTCCTTAACGAGACCGGTGGTGATGTGAGTGCGGCCTACCTGGCTGAGAGGCCAGGGGCTTGTAGTCAAGCAACCTTGGGGGCGCCAAAGTGAGGTGGATGCCTGGTGGGCCCTGATAGGGTCACTTCACTGTGAGGGAATCCGGATCCATAGGGGCTTGCTCTCCCGGCTGGGATGGAGCAGGCCTTAAGGCATCCATGGACCCTCGGGTTAACACCCCATTGGCTGTGGGGTTCAGGCTCCTGCCCATGGTGGGCCAACCTTCTTCTTGGAGATGTTTAATAAACAGCGGTGGCCATGTTTACACCAACTACAAGTTATCTTCATTGGCAAACTGCCCCCCTGCTGATGGCCCAAGGCCTGGTCTGGGCCTTTTAGGATCATTCGCCTAGTGTGCAGTACCCAAACAGACTGACCACTAGATTGAAAAACCTTTTATGATTTTATTCAAATGCAAATGAACAAAGTAACACAGGAGGGTTGGTCCCGAAAGAACCTGTGTGTAGAACAAAGGATTGCATGAGACTTTATAATATTCCATTGGAGATAGGGAAAGATGATGCTTTTTGGGTCAAACCAATAACCTGGGGTCTCCACCCCCTTGCACATCCCACAGAACCACCCATTGCCATTATGCTTAGTTACCGGGAAAAGGTTTCAAAAGTTCTCTTGTTAATATAAACAATTGCATCCAGCCTTGAGAATAGAACATATCAGCCTTGGTAACACTTCAAAATACAGTCAAGAACAAGTTTCTGGGCCTTCTGTTATGAAACAGTCTGGTACACCAAGCTTCTCTTTTACAGAACAATAATTAAGAAAATATTATTTTACCCCCTACTCTATCACTGCTAATCAATTTACGCTTAACCCAGATATGACCAAACTCTTGTAAAAGATGTTGTAAATGAAATAGACACTTAATTTTGAAAGAAGACAAATTGGTTCTTATATTCTGCTTTTCTCTACCTGAAGGAGTCTCAAAGCAGTTTACATTTGCTTTCCATTTCCTCTCCCCACTACAGACACCCTGTGAGGTAGGTGAGGCTTAGAGAGCCCTGAGATCACTGCTTGGTCAGAACAGTTTTATCAGTGCTGTGGCAAGCCCAAGGTCACCCAGCTGGCTGCATGTGGGGGAGCGCAGAATTGAACCCAGCTCACCAGATTAGAAGTCCACACTCCGAACCACTACACCAAGCTGGTGATATAAGGCAACGTTGTTATCATATAAGGCAGTCTTAAATTCTTAAATCTTTCTGTATTGATGAGCAAATAGGTACTGGTTATAACTAAGTACTAATAGAAACTGGAGTTTGCAATATGACTTCTTCCCTTAGGACAATGGAAAAGAAAACCAATTATGCAATTGACTCAAGCTGCCAAATACACCATTACCACTAACTGGGCTTTCCAAACTATTATGAATAAGTGAATGAAAAATATCTGTTCTAAATTGGACATTGAGGATTTAACCTATGCAGATAGTGACTCATACAATAAACTTTTGGATAGAAGCAGTTGGATGCGAAGTGCTCTGAAAAAAACCTTTTTCCCAACAGCAATAAATAGTGCATGTTGAAGAGTGAAATGATCTGGGGTTTCAGAATTTTGAACTATAAACTTAGCCTGTCCTGCATCTAAGCCTGCCCATATGATTTCACCATTGTTACACTGCCAAAAATAAACTTAACCTAGAACCCCAATTCATGCTCCCCCATGGAAATGACCATTTAATAGCTATTTTAGACTTATTAGACTATTAGACAAAGAAAAGCCAATCCAAAAGCTACTTAGAAAACTATCCATCATCTTTGCATTGATATTAGATGTCTGACAACTCCCAATGCATTTGGTTTAAATGGAAAAAGAAACGAAAGCATTCTATCTAAAGTCCAGACTTCTTCCAAGGAGTCCATGACTTAATTTTAGTGACTCTCACAGCTTCTATGTGAAACAGGCTAGGGTGAGTATCTTGCTACAAGCCCCTCAGTGAGATTTAAAGCTTATCACAGGTGGGTTCCTTGGTTTCTTATACTGAAGACCAACACTTATAGTATATGACTAACAAGGCTACCCATCTTGACTTACACAGCACAGCTCTAAGCACCAAGCTGAAAGTAGTTGGGTTGACAAATATGCCCTGGGCCAGCAAATCCAAGATTTACACATGCTGGCATATCTGGAGATATACCAGTAACCAGCTCTACCTGCATGACATAGGCAATACTTCAGTATAACTGTTACAGCAGTGTAGAAATTGGAGGTGCTAAAGCACAGCATGAGATGAGCTGGACCTAATTAGCTCCCTAAACCTCTTAATCCATGATATAAAATTACTCCCACCAAATCTTAGAATGGTCCATATGTTACCACCCACATTTACTTCACCACCATTGAGCATAGGCCTTGTTTAGAATTAAGTCTACAACCAACCATACCTCCCCAGCACTATGTAAGACCTTGTCAGGACACCTGAAGCTCAAACTAAAGGACACAAGGCATGGGTCTGTGTGTCTCAAGTCCCTGCACTGTACATTTCTAGCATGTTGCTTAGCCTTTTGATAGTGATAAAAGAACAGAGAAAACAGAGCAAATAAGCTCTCTCCTAACAAAGAAACAATTTTTTGAACCAATTTCAACATGATGATAGCCAAATGGCCAAATTAGGGTTCTTTTGCCCATCCCAATGAATCACACTGACAGAAAAACCTTTCCCGTATATTTTTACTGCAGAAGAAATATAGACACAGGGGGGTTCCCAAATCTGTGCAGAGAACAATACAATTATATGAGATTAAATAACTTCCCACCTGAGGTAGGGAAAGGAAATGCCCTTACAGGTCAAGCCAATAACCTGGCGTCTACACCCCTCTTGGACATCCCACAGGGCAACCCTGCAGCCACCAAGGCAGCCCCCCCCTAAGTTGTTGACAGATTCTGAAAAGCTGCTTCCATTATCTCCCCCTCCCACCCAATCTTTAACCGCTCCTGCAGAGTGGATAAAATAAAGCCCTAAGGGCTAATGGGGAGGAGTTAGGGTGGGCCCTGTCCATGATAAAAACTCAAAGTGGCTCTTGATTCACCCCTCCGAGTCCCACTCAAGGGCCAAGCGGCCTCGCCTCAGCCGCTGGGGGACTTGCCACGCAGAAGGACAAGCTGCCTTCCCCTTGCCCTAGGAAAAGGAGCAGGAACGCCGTGTCAAAGACGCGGCGTCCCTGCCCCTTTCCCGGCCCCGACCACTGCCATGCATTTACCCAAACCCAACTACCCCCAGCCACCCCAGACCCCTTCCTGTCCCCCAAAGCCCCACCTCTGCCCATTTTCATAAATGGGCTTTTTCCCTAGTTGTTTCATAAACAGTAGTGATACACACTTCTTCCATTTCTCTAACCTTGAGGAGGACTATCTCAGCTATAAAATAAAGTTTGCTTTTATGAGAGAGCTAATCAAAAGCTATATTCCAGAGAGTAACAGGCCATTTTCTTTGCCTGGTCAGAACCAAAGACTTGAACCAGGACAGGATATAGAATTATAGCCAATCCCTAATAACTATATGATCAATCAGAAGGTTGCAGTCATTTTCTGTACCACCAGGCCATCAATGGGTTGTTACTGTTCCTTTGCTTTATTTATTTGTGTTACATTTTATAGGTAAAAACATGTTTATAAAGATGCCATGTACATTAGAGGATTAACAGTTGGTGAATGTAGTGACTGTTGTTAAAGGAAGGTTCAGTGGTCATCAATAAGGACTTTCCAGTATAAAAGAGGGTTTCAGTTAGGTGGGCTGCCTTGAGGGGATTATAATCTTTAGAAGGCAAGAACCGATCAGAATAAGGCGTGACAAGTGTCAGTTGCCTATTTGATAGAATCTGCTTCATCTAGAGTCGTTCCGCATTTGTCCAAAATAGCACAATGGTTACTAATTGAAATCGCTACAGTTTTGCCGTTATGCACAACGTCGTTGACAATCTGCAACACTCCTGAAACCGATCCGCAAAAAGCGCTTCGTTGTAGCGCTTTCAGGGAAATCCCAAAAAGTGGATTCACCCTCCAGAAAGAGCTACACTCCTGCAACCAATCTGCAACACTAGCGGGAAAGTTCTGTGCGTTACCATTGTTGCGGTTTCTGCAAAGTCCCTCCCCCTGGCTCTCTCCTCGGATATTCCGGCAAAGCGATCGCAATTTTTTTTTCTCCGAGCGAGCGGAGATCAACGCACCGGCAAGCCTTCGTTTACCCAGTGAGGCTTCCCCGGCTGCAGTCCCTCTGTTTAAAGTCACCAAGCACAAGCATCGCAGAGGCCTGTTTGCTGGTTTATTTTCACTTTATTTTTCACACTGTTTTTGGCCGAAAATCGCGCCCGTGAGGGGGGGGATTTTTTTTTCACTTGGGGGGAGTGTGGCAACGATGAAACGGCAGCTCAAACATCACCTGCTAGCTGGATGGGTCTCTCCGTTGCAACGAATCAACGCATATTCGTTGCAACGGGTGTTTTTGTTTTTTTGAAAACCTTCCTTAAAGGGAAAGGGGCTGTTTGGGAGCATGATAACAGCCGCCCATTGGCTGCTTGACGGCCAGGGGTGGGACACAGCTCAGCAATAGCGCTTCCTTTCTAGCGATTTTTGCTGAGACCGGAACCCTGTGGGAAACGATAGAAACGGAACTGGATTCCACTACAAAGGCAGGTATGCATAACGACGAATTCCACTATTTAAAATGGCGATTTTTCGTTCAGCAAACAATTTGCTACATGGATCCCGGTGCGGAATGGCCCCTAGTATATGAGGAGATGAAGCAAACAGGGAAGAAAGAGACAGTTGGAAGACAGTTGAATGGCAGTTGTGAGGAAGAAAAAGAAATAAGAAAACTACCAGCCACAGTCTTCCAAGAAAAGAATGGATGAGAAGCTGAACTTGAGGAAGTTTCACATGCAAAAAACAGTCAGGAAAGGAGCACAGATAGAAGGTAGTAGAAGATGTGTAGCTGAAACTGAGAGGGGATAGAAATAATGTTGGGGGGTAGGGGAGACCAAGAGGCAGTTTAAGTCAACCATTTGCCAGCATTCATCAATTAGTTTACATATTAAGTATTGGCAGGTGTTGAGAAGTAGATAAATCTGCCTATCTAAGTAGGGATAGTGACTGTAAGAGCTTAATTATATTTACACAGAGAGAGAGAGATTCCTATAAATTTGATTTGCAGGGGGTTTTTTTCTAAACTTGCCTGAGGATCTCACTGATGACCTCGTGAGAGTTTAAGGCCTCAGGGTTTTATTGGGTCATCACAGAAGGTGCCTGGCACAACAAAGTTCAAACAACCGAAGGACAGGACAGCAAACATTGTTACAGTGTTCTGAACACCTTGGCTCAGAACTAGGAATGGGCGATTTGGTTCAAAAAAGCCAAACAGTAGGCGAAGCAATACTGATTTCAGTACTTTTGGGCTGTATCCAAGCCAAATCAAAAATCTCATCCTGCTGATTCAGCACTGAGCAGGCCTTAGAATCATAGAGTTGGAAGGTACCTCCAGTGTCATCTAGTCCAGCAAAACGCAGGAAATTCACAACTACCTGTCCACCCACAGTAACCGTAATTCTATGCCCAGATGATGCCCCCTCACCAAAAATACCAGCCTGGATGACATTTGCCTCCTAAACCCAAAATTGTGATCAGCATTTTCCTGGGCATGCAAGAAAGGGCCACAAGAGCCAACCACTGACACAGTCCCTTCTGCCCACTCATACTCTGCCTAAGTTCACAGAATCAGCATTTCTGTCAGATGACTATCTAGCCTCTGCTTCAAAACTTCCAAAGAAGGAAAACCCACCACCTCCTGAGGAAGCCTATTCCACTGAGGAACTTCTTTCAGATGTTTAGCCGAAAATTCTTTTGAATTAATTTCATCGCATTGGTTCTGATCTGACTCTCTGGGACAACAGAAAACAACCTTGCTCCATCTTCTATGTGACAGCTCTTCAAGTACTTGAAGAAGGCTATCACCTTGTCGTCATCTTTTCTCCAGAGGTCTCCACAGCTTGGGAAATGCCTCCCAGATCATGGGATGGACATGACCACCCTGCGCCCTCCCTCCTGCGCCTTCCAGAACCAGCTGCCAGATGTCCACCCTGTACTCAGCCTTCCCAAGCCTTTTGGAGCTGGCTGCCAGTGGGGATTGGGGAGGGGAAGCATGCCTGCCCTCCCCAACTTTTCTGTAGGTGGCTGCCAGCCCTGCACCCACCCTGCCTGATCTAATCCCCATAGCCTAAGCCAATCCAGGGAGAGAAGTTTCTTCCTGGATTATCTGGCTTTCAGACCATTTAAATCCCCCCCCCAGCTCAACAAACAGCTGAACCCTCTGAGAGATTTCTCTCAGTGAGATCAGTTGTTTGGTTACTCAGAGGTATTTAAAGAAACCTCTGGGTCCCATTGAATGCCTCAAAGTTCGAATTGATTTGAACGTACTTGAATGGGCAAAATTCAAAGGGGATTTGGATTCATCTGAATCAATTGGGGCCAAATCCAAAAACTACCTAATTTTTATACAACGCACGTGCTTACTCAGAACATTTATAGGTACTCCAGCTCTAGAACTCACTGAATGGGACAGCAGTGCCCCAAAGAAGGGGTGTGAGGACAATGCACCCAGACAGTTAAGCAAAGGTGGGGAACAACTGGCTTCCAACTGGAGCTTTTGCAACTATTTCTCCATGCCTGTACTCTATGTTTCACCCCATTAAGTTCTGCTAACGGGTCTAGCAGCCATTGTGTAAGGTGCTGAAAGGTTTGCAGATATGCTGGGCAGTCACTACTGGGCTAGCAGCACAATGTCTTGCCAGGGTCACTCTTTCTTTTGCAGGTAAGGAACACACAAACACACATACACACAGGAATGCATGCACACATTCATTCATTTATTTTATTCTGTTTGAATGTTTTGACCGCCGCTACAAGCCATGCTGGCTCGAGGCAGATTACAGAAAAAACCGTTGGACTTCAAGATGCTACTGGACTCAACATTTATTCAGCATTCAAAGTTCACAATGCCCACATTAACCATTTTGCTATCTATTCCTATATCAAACCAATTTATCCTTCATCAACTCCTCTGAGAAAACATAACGGCAGCAGGAATATAAATTACTGAGCATCTTTAGAACTTGCAAAAAGTCTAACATTGATACATTTTATATAGGTGGGAAAGTACAGGAAACTGACATTCTAATATGAACTAGTTTGGGCAAAAAGAAATCTATAAAAGCAACATTTTGTTAATATGGCAAAGTCTCCAGTCAAAGTGCCTCTCCTTTTGTCTGTGCTTTCAGAGAGGGAGAGGGAGAGAGAAAGAGAGAATACTGAATCAATTTCTCTCTAGGCTCCATGACATTATACAGGATTTCCAGTTAGGCAATTAAAATGCCTTCAAACCACATGGCAAGAACTCAGCAGAATGAATTCATGTAGATCTGGAGAAGAGAGTATTTTAAAGACCACTTAGTTCAACCATCCCCAGTAAATAATCCTGAAACTGTCCTCCAACAAACTTTCCTCACCATGCTATAAATCTCTGAAGTGAACATTCCTGCACAAGAATAATTTGATGTTGTCACCTAAAATTCCAAGCCTGGGCATGCACTGGATCTCCAAGATTACACATACTCTAAATCACTTAAATATTGTGGGCAGCTATTTATCCACCACCCCAGAAATGTAGCACAGTGTGTTGCATCAGTGGCTCAAACTGGGAAGGGGGGGGGGGGGAGACTACTCTAAAAAGATGTAGTTTCCAGTTAAATGTTTCCAATGCAATTCTACTTGTATCTGTTTTTGTGCACTTCCTTTCTACTTTTCATAGTAAAGACACAGAGAACAAATATTCTTCTATGTTACAATAGTCCTCTTGATAAATTATTTTGACCATCCTGGGCAAGCTTTCTCAAACAGGGTTTTGTGAAACCTTGGAGTTTCTTGACATCTCTGCAAAGATTTCCTGAATGGGTGGGAGTTAATTAACCCTACCCATGCCAAAGCCGCCCTCCCCCTTAAAGCTGTGACATATAAATAGTCCGCAAGGGCAGCAGTACAAACCCCAAACATTCCTTCAACTTATATAACACAAACAGAATTATAACAGGGTGGGTAGGAGGGAGTGTTGAGTTTGTCTGCCATCTGTGGGGGGAAGATGCCGGTTGACACAGCATTGTGTCTTATATAGGCACGGCTGGTCACACTGCTCACACTCCCTGCACATGTGTGCCCATCTCTAGCCAAAACAGGGCATCCACATGCCTTCCTCCCCTCAACAGCCTGCCACCTCATCAGTGGTGGCTCAGGGTAAGACCCAGCTGCGTTTTTCCTTATGATGTGCTAATCCATAGCACATCCTTCTTAGTATTTACTTCCCAGTTTGGGATTTCCATTCCTGCAGAGGTCTGATAAAGTTTCTACCCGAACATCTTCCAGAAGCAATGCTTTTCCTCTTTCTTTGGGAAAAGATACTATGATCAGAAATTAACAGGATTAGTACTTGTGTGTTTATAATGCTTGCTGTTTCTAAAAGAGATAAGATTTCTTTGGTTCCATAATTAAATATTTTTCTAACCTTTGGACATTAATCACCTGAAGAACCCACAACAGAATTAAATCAAGGGAGAAACATCAGCTACACATGTGGAAATCCTTACACAAGGAGGCCATAACTGAGCATAGAGTTAGGCATGCTCCACTGATTTCAATGGAATTAATTTGTTGGATGGTGTCTACATACTATATACGTTTGGAAAACACATCTAGTCATTAATTATAGGAACAGGTCCCCTTTCAAGACATTCTCTCTCTTTCTCACTCACTGCATGCTCAACATTTCCGAACTTAATGTTTTGGAAAGAATCAGAGATGTCTATAGCAATTAGCCTATGAAGTAAAACCAATTAAATCCATGACCCCAGCAACAACGAAAATTGAATCAATTTCTCTAAGGATGAAGGTCAATGCATGTGTAATTTCTCCTCAACCCTTATGCATATATTTGGCTTCAGTTTCTGGACATTCTTTCCCTCCTGTTTATAAAACATCCATTTTGTGACTCTGAAGATTCATTTACCAGGAGAAAGAAATGTTTGTAGTTGAGACTAAAATCACTTTTGTTTTATATTTGCTTTTATTGGCAGAATTCATGATGTCTGCTGGAAATGTCGTGGTAGAAAATCCAGTTGGACAGTACCCCAGAGGCGCTGCCTCATCACCTCCTTGTTCCAAAATGACATATCAAGGAATGTATTGGTTCTAGCTTATGTGATGCCAGCCAATTTAGCTGAATCCCCAGTGGAAATCAGCAACAGAAGTAATCCCTACTCACTTAAATCAATCCCATGGAATTAGGCAGATAAACTGTGCACAGATTTATAACACTTGTCCACTTGTAGACTTAATAGCCACATTTAGACACGGTGACCCACCATGTCAGAATGAGAGATGGATAATAATTATTTTCTGTGCTCAGTATCATGACACCGGGCAATGCACAGGCAAATGGCCATGAATCAATATCATGTGACAGAGTGGTTGTAGAAGTAGAGCTGGATAAAGACATAAAGAGGAGGAGTTTTTTTGTTTTTTTTTACATTTAATTGGAATAAAATCCTTTGCAAAAGGTAGACCTGTCTCAGTTCTATTCTGGCCAAATGATGTGAGGAGGTGAGCTCTGCTACTAACTACGTTCTCTATGGCAATATGTTCTTAGGACAAATGGATCTTCTGGATTCTGCGCTATGAGCAGATGTGATCTCCGGTCCGAGAACTGTTACCCAAAGCTTCCCCTTTCTTTCCAGTACTCTCCATTGCAAAGGCTTTCCAGACAAAGAGCAGCACATTCTTCTCTGATCACATACATTATGCAGTTTACATTGGAGTTCTGGTTTAATAATTACATCGTAAGCCCATGATGTTTTCCCATTTATCATGGTTCAGAATGCAGTTTTTCTGGCTTTGGACATCATTGCCTCACACCAATTAATTCAGAAGGAGACACTTGCACATCTGATTGCTGTCAGAATGTTTTCCACTCTCAACTTTCTCTGCTCCCACTTTTCCAGCTGATCAGCTGTATGTGGGGGAAAATCTTTTCTAATGGGATGCTGCAAGACCAATCAAGTTACCTTTGTCACTACTAGGATAACCTCTTTCTGGAAACAAATAGTCATTCAACCAAATGCTAGAACAGATGAATGATGTAAGCTAGAGAAATGGAAAATTCTCCTTTACTGTGATATTGAATGCCTCTGTCTTGCTCCAGGTGGTCATTGTAGACCCATGCTCTGACATCATGGAATTCTCTTACAGTTTCACTCTTTCTTCCATTCTCTCATACTGTTGAATGTGTTCTGAGATTTTTTTTTTTTTTGCACAATGCAATCCACTGCTACCAAATGTCACTATATTTAATTTTGAATTGCTATCCCTGTGCAGATAGTGAAACTTCACAATGGGAATATGCAAGGGGGGTGTCAATATATCGGAAAGAAAATCCAGGCATGCAACAACAACAAAAAAAGACTTCCCCTTTGGCTATTAAACTGGGGCAACCCCATGCCCAGGTCACACATTTAGAACATAATACATTTTGTAAGATTGTAAAAGCAACTGAAATACTACTTGATATCTTATGAGACTTTGGGAGCCATATGGGGCTATCAGAGTAATCTTGGAAACCATTACTGTATTTCTCATTGTTTTGTGAGGCCTTTCTACTCATTAGAGCAGGGATAGTCAACCTGCAGCCTTCCAGATGTCCATGGACATCTGGAGGGCCACAGTTTGACTACCCCTGCATTAGAGAGTTCTCAACCAGTAATTGCTTGTCAGATGATATAGCCACTGCTTGGTCAAAGTCATGGTACCTTTCATATGAGTAATACCTGAATGGCCTAAACTCAAAAGCTAAGCAGGGTCGGCCCTGGTTAGTATTTGGATAGGAGATCATCCGGTTGTTATGCAGAGGTAGGCAATGACAGACTAACTCTGAATATGTCTGGCTTTGAAAACCTATGAGGTTTCCATAAGTTGGCTGCAACTTGAAGGCACTTTCCACCACCAATGCCTGGAGACTATTTCTCTCATTTATTTTAAACAGTGCACCAATAATTTGGAAGGGGTATACAGGTCATCTAGTCCAGCCCTCTGCCTAATGCAGGATTAGCCTAAAGCATCCATGATAAGTATCTGAAGACTGCCAGTGAGGTAGCCTATTCCACTGCTGAACTTCTCTAACTGTGAAAAAAAATTCCTGATATCTGGGTGGTACCATTCTGCACATAGTTTAAAACCATTATTGCAGGTCCTATCCTCTGCTGCCAACAGTAACCACTCCCTGACTTCCCCCAAATGACAGCCTTTCAAATACTTAAAGATAGCAATCATGTCCCTTCTCAACCGCCTCTTCTCCAGGCTGAATATTCCCCTCAGCCTTTCCTCCTAGGGCTTAGTCCCCAGGCCTTGGATCATCCTTTACACTCTTTTGCACCCTCTAATTTTTGTCCACATCCTTTTGAAGTGAGGCCTCCAGAACTGCACACAGTATTCCAGGTGCAGTCTGACCAATGATGTATATAGCAGGACTATGACATCCTGCAACTTTTGATATGATGCCTGTGTTGATACAGCCCAAAACTGCATTCACCATCTTTGGTACAACTTCATACTGTCTGCTCATATTTAGCTTATAGTCCACAAGTACCCCAAGATCTCATTTACACACACTGCTACCCAGAAGTGTATCCCCCATCCAGTATGCATGGTTCTTATTTTTGTGACCCAGATGTAAAATTATGCACTTATCCTTACTGAATTGCATCTTCTTCTCATTTGCCCACTTTTCCAGCATATTCAGATTTTGTTGAACTTTTATCTTCTGGGGTGTTTGCTACTCCTCTGTAAATTTACACCTGTAAATTTAACGAGTAGTTCCCTCCACCCCCTCATTCAGATCATTAATAAAAATGTTGAAAAGTACCTGAACTCGTCCCAAACCCTGTGGCACCTCACTGCTCACCTCCCTCCAATCTGATGAAATACCACTGACAACCACTCTTCGGGTGCATTTTTCGAACCAGTTCCCTATCCACCTAACCATCTGAAAAACAGTCTGCAGTTCTTCAGTTTACTCATAGGAACATCATGGGGAACCTTGTCAAAAAACCTTATTGAAATCCAGGTAAACAACATCCATGGAATTTCTATGATCTAGTAAGGAAATCAGGTTCATCTGGCAAGACCTGTTGGAGAAAAATCCATGCTAACTTCCCTAATTGTCCTTCAGATGTTTAAATCTGCTCCATTATCTTCCCTGAGTTAAGGTTTCATTTTAGCTCAACTGCTTTTTAATTTTTATATTAACAATGTGGTTAGATGTTTACATGAATCAATTTTCCACCCTGCTAACTTAATGGTTCATAGGATCTCCATGTTACCATAAACAGATGATACTGTAATTCTGATAAGGACTCCAGTAGGACTCAAAAGATTACTAAGGGGTCTGATCCAATATTGCAGTAAGGACCATCTAGTAATAAGTTACAAAAAAGACCCCTAAAATTTTGACATTTTGTAGGAGACCTAAAACTTAGGCAAGGACTATAAACAGCCACAAGAAAGAACAGGTGTCCACCTTTAAGTATTTAGGGGTAGTACTGCATGCCTCAAGCATGAGGAAAGCTCACTGGGATTATTTAGCTGATGCTGGTCAAAAATCTGCCCTTAATATAATTAAATCTTTATGAACCAGTGGTGATCAATATATTCCAGCTGCTCTTAAATTATTTCAGACCAAGATATTGCTTCAGCTCCTATGTTTGATCTTGATAGGATAACCATCTTTTTCTTTTGCACTTCTAGTGCATGTACAACTGCAATTTCCAAGAGTAGCCCTACAATTACCTGGTTGTGTATCAAATGCAAATTTGTATTTGAAGACAGGAATGGTGGAAGCTGAGGCTAGGGTGTACCTTGCCTACATTAATTTTTGGCTAAAGCTCAACTTCAGTCTTCACAGCTTGATCCTACAATACAGCTATCAATCTACATGGTTAAAAGCAGTCAGGGCCAAGTTGCTGAGCCTGGACTTTCCCCTTCACTCAGTTTTGGAAATGGGGCATGAGCATGTGAAACAAACTATAAAGAAGAGGGTGATAGATACTGAACAGCAAGCAGATCTAGAGAGGGTAGTGGCTTTCCTGTCTACAGAAAACTGTAAACTACAAACGAACCGTCAATTCCTTTTGGTAACTCCAGTCCAAGCAAAATGTATAGGAATTGTCCAGGGTATTTCAAATCATTAATGGATTTTTTTTTATTTCTTCATTTTATAATAATTCAAAATTTTGTAAATCATCCAAAATCATAAATCACAACCAAAACGGGTTCCTAGGTAAATAATATCCTGTTTTCCCAAACTTCCTCAATGATTGTGATCCTATAAAAATAATAATGATATAATAAATAATATAACCAAAATGACCAATTACCACCTAATTACAGCATTTAAGAATCAAAACGTACCTACATATTTTCTTAATGTTTTCACTGCTCCATATTAATTATCCCATGGGCTCTCCGCTCATCATGCTTTTAAGTCTTAATTAGCTAGACCTAACCACTATCAGTGACCACTAAAGTTATAGCTATCTAATGCAACAGGTGTAGCTCATTAGTCACAGGAAACATGCCAAGTCCCATTCCAAATTCAAGCCATTTTGCTCCAGTGTATCACAGTTAAAGATATAGAAGCATTCACACTGTAATAAACTTTGTTGTATGTTGCTCCCCATAAAAGCATCTCTCTTCCTTGTTTCTAGTCCAAAGAACTTAAAATCTTCTATATTGTGTCCTGCTTCCATCCAATGTTTAGCAACTGGAGAATCCCTGATGTTATTTCTTATTTTACATCTATGTTCCATGATCCTGGTTTTAAGTGGTCTAGTGGTCATGCCTATGTAACTCAAATTGCATTTACATCTTATCATGTAAATTACATTCTTCGTTTGACATGTGATAAAATCTCTTATATTTATACAAAAATCATTGGAATGTTTATAGAATTCAATCCCCCACATATATTTACACATGGTGCAATTACCACATTTATGATTCCCCTTGGGTAAATTGTCACTGCATTGCCACCTTGATCTCAATAATTCTTTAATATTTCTACCCCTTTTCCATGCTATCAAAGGTTTTTCACTACAACCTGGAATGTGTGTCACTGTATGCCAATATTTCATAAGCTGAATTTCCTTAGAATTATCTGAAAACTCAAAAGCAAAGGTGATTCTGTTAGATGTACTACAATGCTTATATGTTAATAGTGTTTGTCTTTCCTCCCTGTCCGCACGGCTCTTGGCAGCTACAATGTAATTAATTGGGTAGCCTCTAGCCTTAAGATCTTTTCCCAAGGAGCTGCATGCCTGACAGTAATTAAAGGGTTCAGCATTGTTACGTTTGAGTCTTAAAAATTGACCTATTGGTAATTTATTTTTTAGTGGCCATGGGTGAAATGATTCATAATGCAGAAGGGTATTTCTGTCTGTCTCCTTCCTATATGATGCAACTGTCAATCTATGATCCTGAGTCATTTTTACCATGGTGTCTAAAAATGGTACACAATCCGAGTTGTGTGCTAAAGTAAATTTAATAGTTGGGTGTAAGGTATTTAACCACCTCTCAAATGTATCCCTGATATTATTATCCTTCATCACTAAGAAGATATCATCTAGGAATCTTGCTGAAAAGACAATGTTGTCCAAAAAAGGGTTAATCTCAGGGTTAAATAATAGTTTATTTTCAAAGTCCAGCATAAACATATTTGCGATAACTGACCCAGTTGCTGAACCCATGGTTACTCCCCTGATTTGTAAATAAAAATCATCCTCATAATTAAAATAGTTGTTCTCCAAAATAATATCTAACAACTCCAGGAGGAAAAGTGTGGGTGGGTTACAGTTCACTAGACTCAAGAAAGCTCTCCACCACAGTTCTCGCTTCCATGTGTGGGATGTTAGTGTAAAGAGCATTTATATCTAAGGTCATTAAAATAGACCCTGGTGGAACCCTCACTGTGTTAATACTGTTAATAAAATGTGTAGTATCCCTAAGTAAACTGTTATTGTTAGTTGGTAGTATTGTTAGTTGGTAATAAAGTCCAAAAATTTAGCTACTGGTTCCAAAGCTGAGCCACACTGTGCTACAAAAGGCCTCCCTGGTACTGGGGTAACTTTCTTATGGATTTTGGGTAGAATGTAAAAATGTAGCACTTTGTAAACAGATTTCAAAAGGAATTCTGCCTCTGGTTTGGAAATGTAATCCAAACATAAACCTTCCTGGACAACTATTTTAATGAGTCTAGATGTAGAAGTAACTCTTTGCCAATCAATTATTTTATAATGCTCTTCATTTGACAATTGTCTCATAACCTCCCTATGATATTCACACTTATCCATGACAACAATGCCTCCACCCTTATCAGCATGTAGTTTCCCTGGCTACATACCTCTCCCAACTGGAGATTTTCAGGCATAGAAAGGCTTTTTCCCTTGCTAGAGGCCATGCACTTCCTTCAGCAGTCTTGGAGCAGTGATATAAAAAGATTCCCAAGGCAGGCTATGCCCCTGTAGATAAGGGAATATCAAAAATGTGGAATATATCCTGCTTCGTTGCCCCTTATATCAAGAGGCTCATTCTAAGTTTATCCTTCCCTTACTTAGTAGGTACCTTGGGAGACTAGTCAATCAATTATTTATTGTGGTCTTCGACGAAAACCAATCATTATACAGAAAAAGAAAATATTTTATATTCATAGACAGTCACAGTCAATGTGAATACATCCAGAAACATTGATGGACAATAAACTGTTTGGAAAATTAAAACAAAATAAATACAAAGATAAAACAAAAAAAATGATTAAAAAAATAAATTCCAGTATATGATGCCTCATATGATCTTCCCTGACTTAGAGAGCCAACTTGGTGTAGTGGTTAGGAGTGCAGACTTTTAATCTGGCGAGTTGGGTTTGAATCTGCACTCCCCCACATGCAACCAGCTGGGTGACCTTGGGCTCACCACAGTACTGATAAAGCTATTCCGACGGAGCAGTAATGTCTTGAGAAAGATTGCTGTATTCATTGTGGCAGATTGGAATTCTGTTTTGTACTGGTCTGAAGGCACTGGCAAACCACCCCGTATTGAGTCTGCCTTGAAAACGCTAGAGGGCGTCACCCCAAGGGTTAGACATGACCTGGTGCTTGCACAGGGGATACCTTTACCTTTTACATTTATGACTATTAATAAAGATTTTGATACTAACTTCTTGGGGCATGTTGCATTGCAGAAAGGGTTGCATTTGTGCTGCTGCATACTACAATCCAATTTTAGCACTGCAGTTCCACCATTGTCCATTTTCCATATATTAATTGACTCAGGGTATTTTGTAGATCAAAATAAAAATCAGTGATGCATTCTGAACTATACATGGTCATGATTTGAGACAAATAGAGAATCTTAAAAGTTCTTCAATTAACTCATATTTTTTGCCTTTCAGCAGGAAAACAGTTTGGGAGAGAAACTTTGAGGTAACCTAAGGCTCAAAGGGGGAGACTGTTGGAGCCAATGCTCTGCCTCTCTTTCCTTCTCTTGATGGGTGCTCCTGAGATTGCATTTTTATGAAGGAGAAGATTCATAAAATTGATCCTTACATGTTGATGAGCCTGAGAGACTGCAATATACCTAAAGCCATCTGCTGAATTCATGACAGTGCTGCTATTCATATCAGCAGATTTCAGTTCATGACTTGGATCACCAAACAATAAATCCTTTAGCAGTTTTGTTGTGATGTGGTGTGATGTCTGCATATTGAAATGGAAGCTGCAAATGCTATTATTCCTAAATATGAGAGAGGGTGTTGAATAAGGGTTTCCCTAAGTCATCTAGCAAGCTTTCTGGCTGATTCCCTAAACAACTGAGTTACACCAAATCTATTCATTAGTTAATTAGCACAAAGTAAATGCAATAGTTGCAATAGACTTAGTTCTGTATTCATACACACGTTGCAGGCACACCCAAATCTGTTTCAGAATAAAAACTTGATTCATCATCCACCCCAGAAATGTGCATTTACTACAACAGTCTCCATCCAAGGTTTATTGTCATGCACAAAAACATATTCTGTGTTAGTGCCAGCTACATTTTACTGCCATTGTAGACCAGACTCATAAATCAGACAGAAGCCATGTAAATGGCTTTTGAGTTTTATTAGTTTTGGTTTCTGTGTGATTTTGGCAGCCAAAACTGAATAATGGCAAAAACGGCCATATTTTTGTTAAAACCAATAATGCTAATCTAAAGGCTATTTTCAAAAACTGCTAAACAATCAATCGTCTGTCTGTTCTCCTTTCAGGAGGTGACTGTATCATAAAAATCTTCCCCCCCCAAACACATACACACAATTCCTTTATTATACCAATGGTAGGACAGTGTTATACCATGATTAGTATATCAGACTATGACAGGAGAGACATGAGCTCAGCCCTCGTTGAGGAACCGACGTGCTTGTTTGGGGCCAGAGATCACCAGCCAGTTGGTAGTGGCAGAGCGTAATACTTTTTTTTGGGGGGGGGGGTATAGGCAGAGAGACAGTTTCTCAGGTATACTGGGCCCACATCCCGTATGGCCTAGAAGGTAAGAACCTTTTGCCTGGTTATCACCTTCCATTTGATTCTGAAAATCAGCAAAAGTGCCTTCAGGATGTGCCAGACTTCCACTTGCCTGTTGTCTTAGTACAAGATATTTCAAAATGGTAATACTGTAAAATAGGGAGTATGTGACCCTTAAAAGCGTTACTTTTTGTGCAGCAATAAGTTTTTAATTCTCTTCCAGTTGTGTTCCAACATGGGAAGAGGATGGCCTAATGCTACCGTGACAGACAAGACACATTGACTTTTCCACACTTTGTTGAGTCAGCTGCTCTGGAAGAGCTACGTGACAAATGAGAAGCTGGTGCAATCTTTTGTAGCACACAATCATACATACCGTGCTTGGAGGAGGCAAGGATTAGCTTAATTCCATTTGTCTAACATATGTTTCATAAAGTACATGCTATTTTCTTGGAAATCTGGGCAGTAAATCATTACAATGCTGAGACAAAAGCCTCTTTTTGCTAAGTATTTTGCTAAACTGCTGTGTGGAATTCTGTCCAACAAACAATATCATATCATGTTGTCAGTGCCATCACATATTCTTTGGTTAGAGAGGGACCATCATAATGCCACAAACACTTCCACAAAGTTTTCTTTGACGCTTCCTCATACTCAGGGCCATTCCACACGACTTTAATATAGCACTAGTCTTGCATTTTGTTTTCGCCACTAAAACTACGCTCCACATGACGACATGAGCAATCTGCAACACTCCTGCAACACTAGCGCCAAAATCGCTTTGTTGTAGCGATTTCCGTGGAATCGGGAAAAGTGGATTCACCCTCAGAAAATCGCTACACTCTTGTCAACAACCTGCAACACTTGCGAAAAAGACATGTGTGTTCTCAATATAGCGGTTGCAACAAAGTCCCTCCCCCTGGCTCTCTCCTCCGAACTTCTGGCGAAGCAATCGCCATTTTTTCCCCCTCAGAGTGAGGAAAGCAACAAACCAGCGAGGCTTCATTCACCCAGCAAGGCTTCTCCGGCTACAGTCCCTCCACAGAAGTGCTTTAAAGCTCCCCTAAGTCCCCAATCACAACACAGCCCCCTGTTCACCAGTTCCCTTTAATTTTGGCCAAAAATTGCACCCGTGAAGGGGGGGGGGATTTTTTTTTCCACTCAGGGGAGCATGGTAACGATGAATTGCCAGCTCACACGCCAGCTAGATGGGTCTCTACGTATATTCGTTCAAACGTGTGTGTGTATGTTTTTTTAAACTGTGCTTAAAGGGAAAGGGGCTTTTCGGGAGCATGATAACAACCACCCATTGGCTGTTCCGTTTGATTGCCAGGAACAAGCACAGAAAAAAATCGCTTCCTTTCTAGCGATTCCTGCGAGATCGTAAACCTGTGGGGAACGAATGAAATGCTACTGGATTCCACTACAAATGAAGGTATGCAGAACGCCGAGATTCCACTATTTAAAATAGCGTTTCCGCTTTGTGGAAGCAATTGGCAACATTGGTCCTTGTGCGGAATGGCCCTAAGTCTGCCCACAGAAGAAAACTGAGTCATTCATCTTTGTAGACCTGCTTAAAGATGGACTGGGAGGCCAAAATTCTCCTGTTAAGATCCCACCCAGCTGCCCACAATGGACACAGTCCCATCTGCCTTGGTTGGAAGAAGGGAACAGGACACCAACCCCCAAAAAACTAGATCATACTTCCCAATTAGTTTTCACTCTCAAGTTTGTACTTTTCTTTGCTAGACATAATACTAATCAACCTTTCTAATAATGCTACACACCATGCATGTTTTCTTCTCAAGGGGGAAAACATAGGCATGAGTATATATGGCCTCTTTATGTAGAATGAGGATGCAATCCTACTGCTTGGGAGTCAGGTCATTGAATAAAAGAAGAAGAAGAGTTGGTTCTTATATGCTGCTTTTCCTTACCCGAAGAAGGCTCAAAGTGGCTTACAGTTGCCTTTCCTTTCCTCTCCCCACAACAGACACTCTATGAGGTAGGTGAGGCTGAGAGAGCCCTGGTATCACTGCTCGGTCAGAACAGTTTTATCAGTGCCGTGGCAAGCCCAAGGTCACCCAGCTGGTTGCATGTGGGGGAGCGCAGAATCGAACCCAGCATGCCAGATTAGAAGTCCGCACTCCTAACCACTACACCAAACTGGCTCTCTTGGGAAACTGAGTGGACCTTCTTAGGGGGTCATGTGGGAAGCCTGAACAGCCACTTGGAAAAGGTCCTCTCCCTCCGGCCATAATCTTATGTCCCTTCAATGGAGGGAGGGGACCATGATATCAACCCTCCAACCACTAGATCATACCACCCAGTTAGACAGTCTCACTTTGTACTATTCTACCTACCACTTATAAAAGGGGTGGACTTCTATTCTATGCCAGATTTGTTGCCTATGATCAATTCACCTGGTGAGTTCATTCATGACAAAGTTCTCGGCCTCCCTATTATTGAGAGAGACCATTCAATTCTAAAGATTAAAATTTAATATATATAAACATTCATATCTCACATCAGTCTGACATTATCCACTGATTCATTTCATATAGCTAAGATTAATTTTTAAATGCTCATAGGCATCTTTTAGCATCTGCATAGGTTATTTCATGGTATGTGAATATAATAATGGAATGAAATATCTTTAGTGTACTATAACTATTTTTATTTTTGTATGAATTATTCTATAATTTTCCTTCCAGCATGAAAGCCACAAAAAGAGCTTTTATGATTAATTCTATAGCTATTTGCATAATTTAAACAGCATAGGCTACACTGTTTGGGAAATGTTACTTTATAAGGTTGTATTCATAAATCTCATTTTCTATTTTTATTTTATCGTTGGCAGAATCTGCAAGAGAAAGAAGCCAGCAACTAAAATGGCCAAATTTAGCCTTTGGGAGACTGATATCATCCAACAATAGAGGTCATGCTTCTTTGCAGACTGATTCCAACCACTGATATCACAGCTGTATATTTGTCCTTGCTGTACAATAACAGATACTAGTTTCACAGTTGTTCTTTCATCCTTTTGTCTAAGAATCTGTGCAAACAATGATCAATCATTAACTAATTTGGTTTTTTAATCAGAGAAGAGCCAATATCACCAATGAGACCAGTCTACCAAAGTTACCTTCCTCACACATTTGCATGGCCACTTACTTGCACCCATAAGCACTCTGCAGTAACTTCTCTTAGAAATATGATCCATTTAACTGCTGGGAATGCATGGCAATATAGGCAGTATGGGCTAAAAGTGGGTGGCAGCTACATTGGACAATAAATCATTCTAGAACTGAGCACTGGAACTAGGGATGAGAACAAATTCAGTTCAGTTCATGGTTCATGGCATACGGCCAGCAGGAAGTAAAAGAGGCTCACTCCCTCTCAGCAGGAAGAAGCAGAGGGGAGCAGGGGGCCCTTCTAAGAAAGGCTCCCTGTCCTTGGGAAGCTGTTGGTGGGACATCATGGTAGGCCACCCTCTGGGAGATCAAAATGGCTACACGGAGGGCTCAGGATGAAGTTACTAATTTCATTTGCAAGATGATTGCTGTGGATGGCCAACCCTTCTTCCTCATGGATGAAGATAGCATTTCATCAGCTGCAGTGGTGATGGTCAAGGCTCAGCAATCCAGAGAACAAGGCAGAACTGTGCAGACCTTTAGAGCAGCCAGCAAGACATGGCCAGGACCTAGGAGGGGACAATCCTCCCACTGGGCTACAAAGATTTTTTTGCTAGATGTGCATGGAGTAACTGCAGACCACACAGTGCAAAACATCACCAGTGTGTGATACAGAGTAGCCTGTTGGAATGGTTGGGAGGTGGCAAAATTCTTCATGACTACATGGTCTTGGATGCTGGTGCCAACATGCTGGTAGAGGTAAAGTGTTTGCACCTCAAGGGCATCACCTGCACCTACATTGTCAAAGCTCCCCATGAAATGTAGTCCTTGCTTGACACCTATCAGTGCCTGGCTGCCTACTTCTCATGCAGGCCTGGGACAAGGCATCCCCAAATCAAGACCTGGACTGGGTACTGACTTCCTCACTAGAGCCAACTGTTCTCATGTGGCTCAGTGACTTGGCAGATAGGTTGCAGGTGGTCATCATCATCAGGTTGCATCCTCTCTCCAGTAAAGTATAAGCTGGCCTGTATCTGTGACCCCCAGATAAAAGGCAGCATTGTCTCCTGAAGGCAAACCTATTGCAATAGAAGTATGAGCACTGCAAAGAAGTATGGAGGCCACAGGTCAAAAGATATGGGCAGATGGAGCAGCAGGTGGAAGAGGCTGGCAATGAGGAAGAACTGCAGCATAGTACCTCTGCACCAAAGATCCCAACTATGGAGAAATCTCACTACTGATTTCTAGTAGTGAACTGGGAGGTTAGTTGCTGATGGCAACCCAGTGTGCAATAGTAGGGGATTTGGCAGACGTGATAATGTGGGAGTACTGGTCAAGTCCCCTGAGCCCACCAAGATTTGTGGGAGGTCACTTCACTTTCCTTCTCATACTATTTCCTCTTTCCCTACTCCCTGCAACCTCCATATTCTCTCCCCTTTCCCTGCCTCCTTATCTCCTTGTCAGCCATTCACCAACCTACCTTTTATCTGCCTCCCATTTTTAGCTATATTTAATATTTATTCACTTCCTTTATACCCCATATTTCTCTATAGTGGGGACCAAAGAAATTTACATTATTCTCCTCTCATTCTTTTTATCCTCACAACAACTCTGTGAGGTAGATTAGGCCGAAAGTATTTGCCTGGCCCGAAATCACCCAGTAAGGTTCTATAGCAAGATGAGGAATCAAACCTGTGTCTCCCAGACCATATTCTGAAGCTCTAACTCCCACACCACACTGACTTTCATAAGATAGCTGTGGTTGAATTGTGGTAAGCTGCCAGCCTAGTTGAGTCATCAAGTCAGGTGGTATCAAATAATCCAATGGTTGCTTTCTGGGCCATGCATAGCTCCTATGATCTTGGGCTAGTGACAGTTCTGTCTGAACTGCTCAGCCCCACTTACCTCACAAGGTATCTGTTGAGGGGAGAGTAGGAAAAAGTGGCACATAAAATCCAATTATTCTCCTTCCCAGATTTGTGGAAAAATCTGTCTTGCTCATTTTCAGTTCCATCATCAGATTTAAGTATTCTCAATTCTGGACAACTTGGCTGTTAGATTATACATGGGGGAACAGCAAGGACTTGCAAGGGACATCCCATTTCCCCTCCTCCACTATTTTATCTTTCGCTTCCATGAAAACTGCATAGCCTTTCTCCTTTTTCTGCTTCCTTTTCACCTCCCCACGTGCCAACCAGCTTACCTTTATGTGCCTTTCCTGACTTCAGTTTTTCCTGCTTCTCTCCCCTCAGCAAAATTCTGGCTGAGTTGCTGGGCTAGACCTGGCTGCATAGTGGTGGACCTCCAAGAACTTTGGGGGTATACCTGATTTTCTCGTGCATCCCCTCCCCACACTATTTTTCTTTCCTCCTGACAGTCCACAGATTCCCTCCTCCAAGGCTTCCCTGCTGCCCTTTTTCCTTTCCAACCGCTAACCAATCTACTTTTTTTTTTGCCCCTAATATTCAACAATACTTATTGTTTATTTACCTCATTTATATCTCACCTTTCTCCCCAATGGGGCCCAAAGTAGCTTACATCATTCTCTCCTCCATTTTATCCTCACAAAAACACTCTGAGATAGGTTAGGCTGCAAATGTGTGACTGGCTCAAGATCATACATTGAGCACAATGGCAGAATGTGGATTCAAACCTGGGTCTCCTAGATCCCAATGTGAAACTTTAGCAACTGTACCACACTGGCTTTCATGGGCAGCTGCTGTTGAACAATAGCAGCCAGTCCTGCTTGGGTAAATCCTGCAAGTTGCATGGTTACTCATGGCTGCTGCTAGACCTAGATCAGATGAGTCCTCCCTCAAAGGCCAAAATAGCCATGGAAAGGTCCCTATGTCTCCCTCTGCATTTTGCTCACAGAAGACAATATATGAAAGCTGGATATCATTATTTATTTCCTGTTGTGGTTGTGTAGCAATGGCCACTGAGGCATTTGTTTCTTAATGCCACAGGAATTCCTCTTGGAGGAGGGAGGTTTATCTCATTTGCATGTATGTGTATGTGTGTATATATATGTGTTTGTGTGTGTGTGTATGTATGTGTTTATTTAATCATTTTAAGATCTGTTTGGTCATGTAACCCCATTTTATTATTTTGTTGAAATTTTAAACCCTATTTTTATATGTCTTATACTTTTTATGCCAATAAAAGGTTACTGACTGACTGACTGACTGTATGTATGTGTGTGTGTGTGTGTGTGTACACACACATAAAATTAGGTTTTAGACTTTTCAGCATGTATAGGATTTGTACTGAGATCTGCCTTGTCTTCCCATGACCCAAGGCTCTGGTTTTAAGTATCCACAGATTCTGCCATGTTTAAAATTAGATATGATAGTGATTGACCTAGACAGACCTAGATGCCTGACTTGACAGGCAGTTTTATATGTTCATAGTGAAGAACAAGAATACTTTTTAATATGCTTGTGTCATTTAATATACTTTCTGTACTTTATTTGAAGGCCAAGTATTCCTTTATTATATCATTTCAGCACAGAGATGCTCATCTAAGCCATTAAAATATAGCCATTAAAAGGCCATACATAGCCTGGGCCATGAGCACCTGAGAAACTGCCTCTCTACCTACACCCCCCAGAGATCTCTACGCTCTGCTAATATCAACAAGTTGGCAATCCCTGGCCCCAGGGAAGCTCGGCTGA
Source organism: Paroedura picta (assembly GCF_049243985.1). Lineage (NCBI taxonomy): Eukaryota > Metazoa > Chordata > Lepidosauria > Squamata > Gekkonidae > Paroedura > Paroedura picta. The sequence goes on from NC_135369.1 coordinate 142,111,629, forward strand.
CATCGACCAGAACCAAGGCAAAAACAAATACATAACAGAAATAAAGAATAAAACAAGAATAAAATACAGTCACAGTACAAAACCAGGTTTGCAAAACAAAACAGTTACAGACAATCATGTACAGTTATAGTAGTTGTAGCGTTCATCCATTCTAAGTTGGCAACTAAAATCTGAACTAAGATCAGTACAATCGCAAGCATCTTGGCAGGGCTCTTCTTGTTCAGTGCTCTCCCAATATAGTGTTTGCAATCTAGGTGGATGATATTAGCCTTGCATAAGGCAACCTTTCAAAATGAGGACAGCCTAAGTTTAAATGATCCAGTGTATCCAGAACCAGGGCTTTCTCTATCCTGCCCCTCACCTGGTGGAATGAGCTCCCAGACAACTTCAGGGCCCTGCTGAAAATAGTTCCACAGGGCTTGCAACAAGGAGCTCTTCCACCAGTCTTTCAGTTGTGTCATGTGAACCAACCACAGCTCAGAGGCCCCTCCCATCATGAACTACACCTACTGAAGAAGAAATGGGTGCAGTGAAACTGAGTTAAATGTTACTTGTTGAAGGTTAATTGTAAACTGTCCTATTTGATATATGTTTCCTATTTTTAAAATCAAGATACATACATTGTATTGGTCTATGACAGTTTCAGTGTAAACCACCTGAGTCGTATGGGAGGGCGGTATATAAATATAATAAAAATAAATAAATTAAATAAATTAAATATTTTGTAAATATTACTGTGCCCTCTATCTTTGATACATTGTTACAGTTTTCAATTTATAGTTATTTAATTCACATATATGTTTTAGCTATATTATTTTCAATATATGCTTGAAGCATTCAATGTACATATCAATTTACTAGCAAAGTATAAATTTACTAGCAAAGATTTGGCAGTCTTTTACTTATGATTCTCCCTCCTCCAAAGGCACATTTTATGTACAAGAATACGGTTAGGATTGTATACTTGCTAAAAAATGGGGCTGCTACTTCAGATTTCTACAAAAATTAATATCCTTGATTGTTGTTCAGAACAAAAGAGCAGTTTTAAAATGAAGGGTATATGAAGAATGTCAGACACTGGAGGCTTGTAATGTAATCAGACTGTTACCCCAATAGCACATTGTAAATCAGATTTTACATTTTGCTATAAACCTCTGAGTTGGAATAGTTCTGGCTTGCTACACTTTAAATATATATGCTATTGTGTTCAACCATATGTTTGCAGAAATATTTAAGGCTGAAAAAATTGTGTCTCTTTCATTCTGGTTTATTATCAAATAAACATGAATTGCATCTGCTAGGCTTACAGTTATAAAACATGAAATTAAGCTTGCAGACTTTCATAACCATTCCAAACATTGCTGTGAAATTCAGCCAGGAATAGTATCACAGGGGCAAGTCCAATAATCTTGACTACTATTTCTTCCCCAAGCAGTGCTGGGTGCTACGACTACACTTAAAAAGTGAATGGCAATACTTTCCCCCAAAGTGCACTGATTTCATTAATAAGAACAGAAGCATTTTTCAGGATGGGGGAAAGTACCTTTTTGCATGTCACCTCTCTATACTTATTTATATACCACCCTCCCGGCAGGCTGGCTCAGGTTGGTATACAACATGTAATTCATAACAAAAATATAGATTAAATAGTTAACAATTTAAAACATTACAAAAAAACTTTTAAAGTTGTCTTTAGCAGCAGCAGGAGTTGCAGGCATTATTTCTTAGAGACTTAGATGTTTTAGTGGCAAGTTTTCTGTCAGGGAGGCCCATTAGGTGTTATAGAATCAGTGACCCCAACCAAATCCTTGGTGGAAGAGCTGCCTCTTACAGGCCTTGAGGAACTGGACCAGTTCTGTCAGGGCCCAGATCTCCAATATGTACACAAGAAGAACCATAAAACCACATTGCAACATAATAAACAACTTTATTAATGTAAAACAAATATTAGGTTATTAATAACTACCCAGCAATCAAAAACTAAAATGGTGGCATCAGTATTAAAGGGCAGAAATAGAAGGATGCAATTCTGCTTAGAGATGCACTGCCTACTTGTTAAAACAACATTAAAACATAGATCAGCAGCAGAATAAATCAAGAGTTCAGTTTAGAAATCACACTAAAAGCACCCTTTTTAAGTGTTTGCAGATGGAGGTAGTAACTATTTAATCTAGCAGCTCATTCTAAAAATACACTGGCATTATTTTTATGTGTTCTCAGTATTTCTTATTTATCTTTTCAAAATGAAGTTTGTCTTCTAACTATCTTGGATTTCAAATACTTCCCATACCATTCTCTCCCTTTTTTAGTACACAATTGTTGTTGTTATGTGCGAAGTCGTGTCCGACCCATCGCGACCCCATGGACAATGATCCTCCAGGCCTTCCTGTCCTGTACCATTCCCCGGAGTCCATTTAAGTTTGCACCTACTGCTTCAGTGACTCCATCCATCCACCTCATTCTCTGTCGTCCCCTTCTTCTTTTGCCCTCGATCTCTCCCAGCATTAGGCTCTTCTCCAGGGAGTCCTTCCTTCTCATGAGGTGGCCAAAATATTTGAGTTTCATCTTCAGGATCTGGCCTTCTAAAGAGCAGTCAGGGCTGATCTCCTCTAGGACTGACTGGTTTGTTCGCCTTGCAGTCCAAGGGACTCGCAAGAGTCTTCTCCAGCACCAGAGTTCAAAAGCCTCAATTCTTTGACGCTCGGCCTTCCTTATGGTCCAACTTTCGCAGCCATACATTGCAACTGGGAAGACCATAGCCTTGACTAAACGCACTTTTGTTGGCAGGGTGATGTCTCTGCTTTTTAGGATGCTGTAGTACACAATACTTGTACAATTAATATATGAACACGACCACAGACATGATCCTAGCATATTTACTCCAACGTAAGACCTTCATTTCAGTTGGACCTGAAAAGGGTTCATGGAATTGAGTCCTTTGCATCTCCTTGACCAACAGAGATTCACCTCTAACTTTACTAGCAATGATAAATACACATTAATGGCACGATTCAAGGAGAATTATGTAGTTGCAACATTTGATATTTGGTGTCAAATTCAGCATCCTGAGAAATCTGGTTTTCATTTAGAAAACAGAAGAGAGCTTTGGGCTGCAGAAATACAACTGATAATGTATGTGCACTAGTCTCTAGGGAAATTTCAGCTCACAAAACTAGACCAATCAGGATCTCACTGGACGAGAAAAAGAGGCTTTGTGTTCTCTGAAACAGAATTTAGTTTTGTGGGGGGGGGGGTTCCATATAGAGTGGACTCAGCCATCCTGAATACAATGTTTCAAATAAAGGCTGCTTGATATTCCCCTGCATTTGAAAGCAACCCATCACAGGGGTGAAATTTTAAGCATAGCAAACATATTTCTTAGGAAGGCCATTTGAAACCAGCCTTCTCCTTTCCCAGATACTTTGTGTAAATAACACTTATCACAACTCAGAGGTAACAGAGTTTGCATCCAGTCCTTGCAGAAAAATGAAAACAGGTGTGTAGTTTACCGTAGAAATCTTTTGCACCACCAGAAGTTGTCAAAATGGCTTTAGCAACATTTGCAATAAACTGACTTGGGCAGATTGCTTCACTTCATTTGCACTCTGTCTGCCACATTTTCTCTTCTTTACAAAAAACAGAGATTGTGAGGTAACTGCTAACAGTCTATCCTCATTGCTAGACTGGTCATGAACTAAAGCAGTGTTCTTATTATATATATTTTCCAATAGCAGGTGTCATATGGTTACAACCAGTGGGAAAGATGGAATTCAGATTTAAAAGTTCAGACCTGGGCTTGACTCTCAGGCAGCTTCACCTGCAACTTTAATTTTAAAACAGATTTTTTTAAATTGAAAGTACATTGTCTGCTTTGTTGGGTTTTTTTAAGAAATGAATTAGGGAAGAACTTGTTGCAATACTAATTAAGAACATCCTTCAAGACTGAAGCAGATAATAAAAACATTTTTTTAAAAAAAAATCAACCTCCCTTGTTAAAATTCTGGGTAAGAAAGGAAATTGAAAGAACGACCTTATGAAAAAAAAATGAGGATGAATGTCTTGGAGGAAAGTCCAACAAACCAACAGGTAGACTGAAAACAAAGAACTGAATGCAATGAAGTCAAATCAGAGACATCTGACATATATTAAATATTCTCGATCACAGTATGTGGTTGCCTCACTTTTGAAATAATTAGATTTTGTTTTTTATTGTGCACAGAAGACTTCGAAACTAACACACAGAAGTATAAGTGTGCATATACATAAAACCTGGCTAACCAATCAGGAAGATTTCTTTTACTTTTTCCTTCCGCCTGCTAAACAAAGCAAACTGTCTTATACCAGGTCAAACCAATGGTCCAACTAGCAAAGGGCTCTTTACTTTTATTGGCAGCGGTTTCCTGAGCTCCCAGACAGGGATTTTTGTTTTCATGGGATAACTCTCAGTGATGTAACTGCCAGAGGTCTAAAGTGATATAATGATATATGGAAATGATCTCTAGAAATGCTGCATTACATAATTCTTCTCAGTCTGCAAATAACATATGTAGGATGACATTCGAAGACAATGCCTGACTTTGACCAAGGGTTAGCAACAGATTTGAGACATCACTGAACGAATGAATTATGCTGAGCCCAGAGGAGCTTTTTGCGTTAAGTGGGTTTTCTGGAAAGATTTAAAGGAAGAGAGGGAATAGGCTTGACAATCCCCTAATACATTTAGACACACAAATTCAAGTATGAAAAAATGGAAAATGTTACATCAGAACTGGCCTCATACCTTGGTGATGAAATCTGTATAGTGCAGCCACATACTGCTGCTGTATAGAACTCTGGCCAAGAATTCAATGTGATAGGAATACACTGCTCCTGACAATTACTTGCATACATTGATTCAGCCAGTCCCAAACATGTTTAAGTTACTTGAAGATAAGTACACTAACATTAAGGCCCAGTATTAGCCAGTGACTGTGGGCTAAACTGCAACATATGAGTTGGCACTGGATTCTCTAGGCCTGACTCAATTTCCCCACAACCATACGGCTGCTTTGGGGGAATCACCTTTGAGGCCTTCAGGAGCCCAATTTGCTCAGGACAGTGGGAGGAGGGAAGAACAGCAGCAGTCCCACCCCCACCCCTCATCCTGATCTGAAACAGCTCCAGGTGGGAGCTATTTGCATACCTTCAGACCTGAGCATGTTCAGAATGCTCCAAGTGCAGCTCAACAATTATGCAAATAATTGTGATGTACCCTGGAGCTGCTATGTAACCGGGGGGTGGGGGGTGGGGAAGAGAGCTGGATCCAGGGTAAATGGACCCAACTTGTTAAAAACATGTCACATAGTTTGGTCCTCTGTATGGTAGCAGCAAGGAGAGAGCAGTTTCTACACATACTATTTTAGTACTAACACTAAAACTGAAGAGGATAGCACCTGAGCAACATTCACATTTGTCAAGTTATTTATGACTGTGTTATTTGTTTAAACTGTTCTATGTATTACCCCTGCAATGTTTTATGTGAACCGCCCTGACCCATATGGGAGGGTGTTATAAAAATCTAATGAATGAATGAATGAATGAATGAATGAATGAATGAATGAATGAATGAATGAATAAAAACCTTAAAAGAAGTTAGTTCATTTTTTAAAAATGTATAATGAGGAAAATCTTATTTTTAATAATGACAAACGTATCTGGGTTCTGAATTAAATACAAATGCTATGCTTCCCTCTCCCCCCCCCCCCAAAAAAATGGAGCTATCTTCCTTGGTCATTTTTAGTTTGTGTGAAAACATGATCAAGATGTTGTATCAGTGGCATCATATCCCTGCCAGATTAGCAAGAATTTATAAGTTTGTTCCTAGAAATTGTTGGTATTGTGGGGAAATTAATGCAGATTATATCCATATGTGGTGACAATCATGTCAACACATGGCATTTAATAGCCTGTTGTGCCTTATCCAGAATTATTTTTTGTTAAATTATGTGGAATATAAGAAATAAATAATTAAAAATGGACAATGTCACATTGTAAATTATTTCAACCAGTAGAATTGAATTAGCTAAGGTAAAAAAACAGCCAACACATAAAGCTTTTGTAGACAAAATTAATTTTTTTTTAAATCTAGATATTAAAATATCTGTAAAAATAAAGATTTGTCTTGGGTGGATAAAATTTGCAAGAATATTATCTTTAGTATGGAGCAACTGTGATAATTATATGGAACATATGATATTGCTTGAATTCTTGTTATCTTTATTTATATAAACAAAGAAGTTTCTTAAAATGACTTTTGGGCACATCATAACTGTATCCCCTCAACAATGGATATTGTGCTATTGTTTTGCTGTAGTAGTAGTAGTATTCTTTATTACGGTCATAGACCAGCAAAATCAAAACAATTTCACAGTTACATAAATAATATGGCTAAAACACAGTTTTACTCCTAAAATAGCATTATGTTAAACACTTAGACTATGCTGTAGCAATCATGCTCAGTTGGGTTTTGCTCTGTGGACAAGACAATCCGATTGTGAACTAATGTCAATCAATATTTATTTACGGTCATTCAGTCCAAAATTAAAATATAAGCAATTAACAACTAAGACAATTTAAAAAGAGAAAAAACAGTAATAGTACTATAAAAATTTTAAAAGATCTGACAACATAAAATCTTTAAGATGTTACATTCAATATTTAAAACATAGTTTAAGTTGCCAGTGACAAATGGCTCTTTGTACTTTTGAAATTGGATCAGAGAGAAATTTTCTGATCCACATACATAGTACGCAATTTCATGGCGGCAGTGCAAAATTTAACTGTGCAGAGTTATTTGCAACAAGTCCCTCCCCCTGGCTCTCGATTTCTTTGTAATTTAGTGTAATTTGTACCCTGCCTCAAGACCAATTTTGGAGAGAAGCAGGTTAGAAATCTCAAAAATAAATAAATCTTTAACCGCTCCTAGCAGAGCGGATGAAATAAAGCAGTAAGGGCCCTGAGGTCGGGACCTGTTTGGGATGAGGAAGGGTGCCGATAGGCCTCTTCCCACGGACTGACAATCAAAGGGGCCAAAGGGGCCAAATTGCCAATCAAAGGGGCCAAATTGTCAGTCCGGCGGCAAGGGACCAATTGCGAGCCGCGCACAGCGCAACTCGCAATTGGTCCCTTGCCGCCAGACTGACTAATTGGGAGGTGCATTGCACCTCCCGATCTGCCCCCCTTCAATCTCGGCACATTTGCCCGCCCGCCACCATTACTTGCCTCGCCTTCCCAACGGCGGTGGCAGAGCCGGCAGTGGCAGCAGTGGCGGAGCCGGCGGCAGCAGAGCCGCCAGCACCTGCCTCTCCCACCCCGCCCACACACAGACCCGCTAGGACTCCGCTCGGTCAGGTAGGCCGCGCCGCGGGGGGGGGCAGGACTAACAGCTAGTGCCCGCTGTATTTAGACTACAGCGGGCTTATTTTCTAGTATAAATAATAAAATATGACCTGTGCAAAATTCATCTTTAATTTGCTTCATGGTTTGGTTCATGCTCACCCCTGCTCACAACATGGTGACATCACTTCCAGTTATGCACCCAGAAGGGACAGTGTTGTCATTTAGGAATATTTTGGAACTATATATTTTTGCTGGTCTTTGTAATAAATAATTCATTTCTTGGTTGAGATTTTGTCACCATTTGAATTGGTCTTCACCCCCTTGGGCCAGACCCTCAATATTTTTATCAATTAATGGATTCAAAATGGATCCATAAACTGATTTCTGAATTGGAATTTTAATCAGCTATATTTCTCTGCTTATTGTAGTCCTTTTTAAAGTCTATTAAGAAGCAAAGAACTAATCAGCCATTAACAGTGCAAGCAAATTCTTTGCTCCTGCATATTGCTGTACAGTGTATACATTGCTATTTGTTGCTAGAGTTATGGCTGCCAACTCCAGCTTGGAGAATTCTTGGGATTTAAGATTGAAGCCTGCAAAGGTGAGATTTAAGGAGGAGGGGAACCTCAGTGGGATGTAGTACCATAAAGTTCATCCTCCAAAGCAGCCATTTTCTTCCCATCTATGGTCTGGAGATTTGTTATTCTGGAATATCACTGGGCCCCACTTGGAGCTTGGCAAGCTTAGCCAGTACCTTCACGTTACTCTAGATTCTAAATTGCTCTCCTTCTTTCCCCAGTAATGCTGGGAGAAGTAACTATTGGAATGCCAACCTTCAGGTGGAACTTTGGAATCCCCAAGAGCTACAGCTTATCTCCAGACTACAGAGATTAGTTCCTCTGGAAAAAATGAATGCTTTGGAGGACGGAGGCTATGGCATTGTACTTGCTGAGGTTCTTGTGCTTTCCATTCTCCATCCCCAGATCTCCAGGGATTTCCCAACCTGAATCTGGCAACTGTACTCCCCTGTCCCCCATTGGTGGCCAGGAAGTACCTGACAGCCCTAAGTAGATTTCCCTTGTCACATGACTAATTCATCTGACTAATACAACATGGCACCTGAACATTATAACATTGAAATCTTTCAAGAGGAAGGAATAGGGAACGAGGTAAGCCATGTATAATTGTCATCCCAGCCAATAATAAAGCAAGATAAAAAACAGAGACTGGAGAAAAGACAGAGAGATGTATGCCATGGAGCATTTCCCACTTATTGAATGATTCCCACCCACAGATTCCCACCCACATTATGTATTAATATCAGGAACCAAATTTAAAGGGTTTCAGAAGTTTCCCACAGAGTGAAGGAATGTTCAGAATCTATAAAGTTCATTTCCCCAGACAGGCTATAAATCTGGCCAAGTAGTAAAGAAGACTCACAAATTAAAAACATTCATGTCATAATTATACCTAAGATGTGCCTATATAGATAAATAACTTAATGTTATTTATTGATCAATAGTATGTCATCCACCTACCACCCAAAAGAAGACAGAGTATGAAACTCATTATAAAATGAGTAGGATGCTAAAGTCAATAAGGGGGAAAAATCATGTACATGTTCAAGGATAAAATTACAGTTAAACAGTTTTACAAAATCTAAGTGCAAGAATGAATATATATCTCTATATGGGGGAGTAAAGCAGAGTGAATTAACAGAAGAGGGAAATAAAGTTAAACCTTCATCACAAAGGAATACTAAATACACAGCACCAATGCACCATATATTCAGTGTTAAAGAAATAATATGGAGAAGGGGATAGTTTGATTGACATTAAATCAATGTGTGCTGGGAAACAAACTCTGCGAAGCGTCCTCAGTCATGCAACTTTCTGACCTGCCTGGCTGACAATTTCATTTATCAAATGGTAGATGAACCCACAAGAGGTTCAGCCATACTGGACTTAATACTGACCAACAGGCAAGAGTTGGTGGATGAGGTGAAGGAGGTGGGGACCCTAGGGGGAAGTGACCATGTCCTCATAGAATTCCTTTTGAGATGGGGAGCCAAGGAAGCTTGTAGCCAGACGCGGATGTTGGATTTTCGTAGGGCAAACTTTAATAAACTCAGAGACATGATGAGTGTCATACCATGGACGAGAATGCTGGAAGGGAAGGGAGCATGTGAAGGGTGAGCGCTACTCAAACAGGAGCTATTGCATGCTCAATCAATGACTATCCCAGAAAGACGAAAACACTGCAGGAGCTCTAAGAAGCCTATTTGGATGAACAGAGAACTTCAAGAGGAACTAAGAAAGAAAAGGAAAATGTTCAGGAAATGGAGGGAAGGACAGAGCTCTAAAGAAGAGTACCTACAGGTTACTAGGCACTGTAGATCAATCATCAGAAAGGCCAAAGTTGAGAGTGAGCTAAGATTGGCCAGGGAAGCCCATTGTAACAAGAAAAGATTTTTCAGTTATGTGAGGAGCAAACGTAAAGTAAAGGAGGCAATAGGCCCACTGTTGCGTGCGGATGGACAAACTCTAACGGAAGATGCAGAGAAAGCAGAAAGGCTTAGTGCCTATTTTACATCTGTTTTTTTCCCACAGGTCAAAGTGTTTAGGCACATCTAGAGATGGCCATAGCCAAAGGACAGTGTCTGGGTGGCAGGTTAACATGGATAGAGAGGTTGTCGAGAGGCATTTAGCTGCACTGGATGAGTTCAAATCCCCTGGTCCGGATGAAATGCACCCGAGAGTACTCAAAGAACTTTCCAGGGAACTTGCACAGCCCTTGTCCAACATCTTCGGAACCTCTTTAAGGACTGGAGATGTCCCGGAGGACTGGAAGAGAGCAAATGTTATTCCGATCTTCAAAAAAGGGAGGAAGGATGACCCGGGAAACTACAGACCAGTGAGTCTGACCTCTGTTGTGGGGAAGATAATGGAGCAGATATTAAAGGGAGTGATCTGCAAACATCTGGAGGACAATTTGGTGATCCAAGGAAGTCAGCATGGATTTGTCTCCAACAGGTCCTGCCAGACCAACCTGGTTTCCTTTTTTGACCAAGTAACAGGTTTGCTGGATCGGGGAAATTCGGTTGATGTCATTTACTTGGATTTTAGTAAAGCTTTTGACAAGGTTCCCCATGATGTTCTGATGGATAAATTGAAGGACTGCAATCTGGATTTTCAGATAGTCAGGTGGATAGGGAATTGGTTAGAGAACCGCACTCAAAGAGTTGTTGTCAATGGTGTTTCATCAGACTGGAGAGAGGTGAGTAGCGGGGTAGCTCAGGGCTCGGTGCTTGGCCCGGTACTTTTTAACATATTTATTAATGATCTAGATGAGGGGGTGGAGGGACTACTCATCAAATTTGCAGATGACACCAAATTGGGAGGACTGGCAAATACTCCGGAAGATAGAGACAGAGTTCAACAAGATCTGAACACAATGGAAAAATGGGCAAATGAGAACAAGATGCAATTTAATAAAGATAAGTGTAAAGTTCTGCATCTGGGTCAGAAAAATGAAAAGCATGCCTACTGGATGGGGGATACGCTTCTAGGTAACACTGTGTGTGAACGAGACCTTGGGGTACTTGTGGATTGTAAACTAAACATGAGCAGGCAGTGTGATGCAGCGGTAAAAAAGGCAAATGCCATTTTGGGCTGTATCAACAGAGGCATCACATCAAAATCACAAGATGTCATAGTCCCATTGTATACGGCACTGGTCAGACCACACTTGGAGTACTGTGTGCAGTTCTGGAGGCCTCACTTCAAGAAGGACGTAGATAAAATTGAAAGGGTACAGAGGAGAGCGACGAGGATGATCTGGGGCCAAGGGACCAAGCCCTATGAAGATAGGTTGACGGACTTGGGAATGTTCAGCCTGGAGAAAAGGAGGTTGAGAGGGGACATGATAGCCCTCTTTAAGTATTTGAAAGGTTGTCACTTGGAGGAGGGCAGGATGCTGTTTCTATTGGCTGCAGAGGAGAGGACATGCAGTAATGGGTTTAAACTTCAAGTACAACGATATAGGCTAGATATCAGGAAAAAGTTTTTCACAGTCAGAGTAGTTCAGCAGTGGAATAGGCTGCCTAAGGAGGTAGTGAGCTCCCCGTCACTGGAAGTCTTCAAGCAAAGGTTGGATACACACTTTTCTAGGATGCTTTAGGATGCTTAGGGCTAATCCTGCGTTGAGCAGGGGGTTGGACTAGATGGCCTGTATGGCCCCTTCCAACTCTATGATTCTATGATTCTATGAAATCACAAGTATGCAAGCCCCTTTATAATCCTATCTATTTATACAGGACCTGGTAATCTGATTCTACAGCAGTTAGTGTTAGTGAAGTTAGAGGCTGGTTTGTCTTACTCTGAATAGGGATACCAACTCCAGATTAGAAAATTCCTGGAGATTTGGGGCTGAACTTGGAGGAAAGTGGAGTTTGGGGGTGAAAGGAGCTAAGAAGGGATATGACACCACAGATTCCACCCTCAGAAGCTGCCATTTCTCCCAGGGGAACTGATCTCTGTAGTCAAGATCCGTTGTAATTCTAAATAAATATAAATAAATAAATAAATAAATAAATAAATAAATAAATAAATCCTGGAGGTTGGCTATTTTGTTCTGCTCATTCTCTTGACTTCTGTATTTTTGATGGACATAAACTAGTGTAAAGACAGATAGAAGAGAAGCTCATTTTGATTCCTCCCATCCAGACCTTAATGAATTCAATAACAATTAGCTGTCATGTGGCAACAGCTCTTATGTGACCCCAACCATCAGCCCACTCTGTATGAAGAGCTCAAATATAAGCATCCTTTGCCCTCAGTTCAAGGAAAAGGACAGATCCATGTGAGGTGATCTAGTTGCATTGGTTTTGTTTTATTTTTTCCCCTTCATTTGTAGTCTGACTTTCTCACTGAGACTCAAAGTTGATTGCAAAATATATTTTAAAAAACAACATCAAACAGCATCAACTATCCAATGAGCACAGAACCAGAAAGCAAGCAAGTAAACAAGCAAAAACCTGTCAAAGGCAGTTTCCAGAATAATTATCAATTCATTGACAATTATGTTTCTTTTCATTTTTTTGTTACTGACAGTAATACTGAGGATGTTTCTCTTGGTACTTATGAAAAACAGAAACAAAATTGGCCTCAGGAAATAGTTACTTTTATGTAATTTCATCTGATCTGCATGAAGCCCTTTTGCAATCTATCACTGAATGTTCCTGGCTTCATTTGCCTTTCTTTTTTGAAGGACATATTCAATTAATGGACTTCTAGCACGTCCTCTCTCTTGAAATTGTCTCCCTCTCATTGAATCTGTCCTGGAAAACCTTGCCAAATAATGTGTTTGGTCACTTAGTTGAAATCACAGATGGCATGAAATCATATGCTGCTGTCCCGCTAGCTCTTTTCTCTAGAATCAATATTTTTCATGTCCTGGTTACTATGGCAAGGGCTTGAAGCAGTCAAAGGATTCCCTGCAAGCAAGGGATTCACAAAGTAGCTTGGAGGCCAGGTCCAAACTTCTAAAGAGCACTGAGGTCAGGGTCTCAGTATTGGTAGCTGGATGTTAGGGGGCACAGAAGCAAATTATGCAAATCAACTGGTTGAACCGATAAGGCTCTGTTTAATGCAGAACTAAAATCCCCTGGAGATCAAGAGGCTCCACCTGGGTTTCACTGAGCTCTGATTCTGCAAAATGTTTTGTGTACTTAGACAGCGATCTGGTTCAGTAGTTGGAACATCATCAATTAGTTGCTTCCTGTCTGTCCGCTGTCTGTCTCTGACCCTCTTGCTAGATGTGGGGAGAATTTGAAGGACTGGTATTCAGGAGCTAGTCTTGCTGTTTGCAGAGTGTCAACATGAAAAGAGAGAGAAACACCAAGCTGCTTAAAGAATAAAATAGGTTTTTATTCAGAAGACAAAAAACTATAGAAAGAGAGAGGTCCAAATGTACGGTCTAGCTGACTGTTGTCTGCAGTTATTCTTCTGTTGTTCACTGCTGTTCTAGAAGCCAGAAGGAGGAAGTGAGCTCAAACAAGCAGGAAGTCTACAGTTAAGTCAGTCAGGACACTAGAGGAGATAATCTGGAAATCATTAGGAGGTTTCTATCCTATCTATGCTAAATATGCATCTCCTGCAGGACACCCGTTCTGTTCTGCTCAATTATGCACACTGCACATCTTGCATATTCTAACATTTAGAGGCGGGAAACTAGCTGCCCTAAATCTGGCATGTTAGTAGCATTGCCAGGGCAGGTCCTTCAGGGACAGGTCCTTTGATGGAGGCCTCCAAAACTAGGGGTTCTAAATCCAGAAGAGGCTCTGAGTCTAAAGGGCACACAGTGGGGTCAGGTGTTCTTTCCTCAAGGGTCATGACCACACACTGTATTATTACTGTTTCACAAGCAAACTTCAGTAAGAACGTTTTTTGTTTGCACAAACAGGAGCAAAGCTCAGCCTTCTTTGATTAAGGCCAAGACCTTTCTCAAAACTTGCTGGTTCAAGGCAGCCTTTTATACAATTTATCCAGGAAAATTAAATCTAAACTGACCCTCCCAGGTTTTTCCTGGGTCGGGGTCACACTCTTTTCCTAACTGCCCCAAACATACAAACTTCATACAATAACATGTACATTCAAATTAGTCTGGAACAGTGAAAAAGAGCAAGATCGGCATGGTGGGACAAGAGGCAGAACTGAACTGAGAAACCCCAGAAAAAAAGCAATTGATATACAATCATGAACAATGGATCTTCACGCCATTGGGCAGTTTGGGTTTAATTTCTGTGAAAGAACACTTGCCTAATTTTATAGTTGGGAGTCACCACAACATGAGGAAATGTGTTAAAGGGTTGTGGCATTAGGAAGGTTGAGAACCACTGTACTATGCTAATAAGTCTAACTATACTTCTGCACAAGTGTCAACATCTATATCCTTCACCTTCACCCCAAAAAGCTGGGAGTTTCTACAACAGGGTCTAATCAATACACAGGCACCAGGATTCTTAGATTTTATCTAGACAGCTGCTTCTGAAGCCCATTTTATTATCAGGATGGAATGACGGTACTAAACAAGAAATTCAGCTCTGACTCTTCAGCTCCCCCCTTGTGTTGTGCCTAGGTGTCACTGTATGCTGGTGCTGAGGCACCCCTATAGTAAGGTGTCCTTAGTATATTCTTAATTCTCTCTCTTCTTACTGTATACTTGCTCCTAGCTTCTTTGAAAGCTAAGACTGCTTTTTTTCCATTTTGCAAAGCTACTAGCTATTACAGACATGCATTTGGGGAAATACTGTATTCAAAAGCAATACAAAATTCCCATTATTATTAAGTCTATGAACACTGTGCAAATCTAGTAACCAAGAGATTACCGAGGACAATAGATCCCATTCTTCTGTTCTGGCATCTCTGGTCCTTGAAGCTACTTTCTGGATTTCAATCATGTCTGTTTTAGTGTCTTCAGACTTATTTATAAAATGACAACAAGTTTGATTTATAAATACACACAAGCCCCCTTGTTATGCCAACATATGGTCCAGAGCTAAAAAACTTGTGTTGTATAATCATTATTTCCCAGTGATATAGTCTGTTGATTCTGGAGGGCTCTAAGGGTATTGTTAGCTAAAACTTCAACCTCCCAAGCCAGACTTCTAATCCTTTTAATAGCTTAGCCTGCACCCAATCCTGGAAATACAATGCCAAAATATCTTTGTGCCTCATTAATGTCATATGTCTTTCTTGTTTGTTATTATGATGAATAAAATGTTCTGGTCTTTGTTGTAAGGGGTGGAACATGATTCCTCCTGAAAGAGCATAACTCCATTCTAGAAAGTGGGTAATGCCTTACCTTCCCATGATTATACCCAGTATAATCCTGGGTCAAGGATGAGTAACCAATGAAGATTCATAGAACAAATAGATGCTCCTAACTGTCCCAAAGTCACTATTCTCCTCTTATTGCCATCTAAGACTTTTAAATCTTTAGTCCTGGAGGCATTTGGATGATTTTAGCCTTTGCAAAGTTCTCCCCTACAGAATAGTTCCCAGAACTCAGGTTCCTGTAGGCTTCCTTTCCTTTTCCTAGCTCTAGCCGTACTATTCTCAGGCCCATTCCGCACAAGAATCAATGTGGCCAATTGTTTACAGTAAGCAATTCCGGAATTTAAAATAATGGAATTCTCCATTATGCATACCTGCCTTTGTAGTTGAATTCAGTAGCGTTGCAATTGTTTCCTACAGGTTTCCGGTCTCGCCAAAAATCGCTAGAAAGGAAGCGATTTTTTCTGTGCTTTGTCTCGCCCCTGGCCATCACTCAAACAAACAGCTAATGGGCGCCCGTTATCATGCTCCCGAAAAGCCCCTTTCCCTTTAAGACAGGTTAAAAAAAAACACGTTGCAACGAATCTGCGTTGATTCGTTGCAACGGAGAGACCCATCTAGCTGGCAGCTGGCCTGTGAACTGCCGATTCATCGTTGCCACGCTCCCCTGAGTGAAAAAAATCCCCCCACTCCATGCACGGGCGCGATTTTCGGCCAAAAATAAAGGGAACTTGCAAACGGGGCTGTGTTGTGTTTGGTGACTTAAAACAGCTCTGTGGAGGGACTGCAACCGGAGAAGCCTCACTGGGTGAATGAAGGCTCGCCGGTTCGTTGCTCTCCACTCGCTCTGAGCAAAAAAAAAGGCAATCGCTTCGCCGGAAGATCAGAGGAGAGAGCCAGGGGGAAGGACTTTGCTAAAACCGCAACAATGGTAATGCACAGAACTTTTTTGCTAGTGTTGCAGATCGGTTGCAAGAGTGTAGCACTTTCCAGAAGGTGAATCCACTTTTTGGGATTTCCCTGGAAGCGCTACAACGAAGCGCTTTTTGCTGATCGGTTTCAGGAGTGTGGCAGATTTTGTACGACGTTGTGCATAACTGCATTTTAGTAGCGATTACAATTTGCCACACTCCTGCTACAATAAACCTGTGCGGAATGGGCCTCAATACTCCAGGCCTCAGTCTTATTCCAAATGGTTGAAATTAACTAGGACTGAAAAAATTGCATATGGTTAATTAGCATGGGCATGCAGGTTGTGTGATTTAAGATCTTGATCACATTGGTTGCCAATTGAAGGAAGGCAATTTGTTTCCAATTTCCTTGTACTACCCCTCTCCATAGGACCAAAATGTTCACAAGCAAAAACCAATAGCTACCTCCCAGCAAGGGAACATTAAGCTTGCCACCAAGGGCCTGGGTCCTGAACCCTGTGCCGGGGATTAAAATGATTATCTTCCCTTACTGGCAGCCACCTAAGTACTCCTTCTTTTAGGTGGTTGATAATAAAGTTGGCACACACTATAAATCTATTGGCTGAGATCCAAATTTTCCTTTAGGATCATAAATAGTGATGATTATGGATCCCTCATTTATGTCCTAAACTATAAATTCCTTGTTCCCACGGGGGTAGCTCAACCGAATGGCCTGCTTTTGGTCCCTTATTTCTTAAGAGCATAAAGAACAAAGCTTAGTGGATGGGTTAAAAGGACTTCAGGAAACACCCTTGTAGTCTGAGCCTGTTACCCAACTTTTGGCCTCTGCAGATGAAATAGTAAACAGTTTGCTCTTTTCTAGCTGCCCTACTAATTTCCAATCTATCAGCCTCTGTCAATTCTTCCAACACATACTAAACTCTCACCTGTTCAAATCCTCAAACATCCACTCTGCTGGAGTGCTTCCCCCTTCTGGCTCCTTCCTACCTTCTCTCTTTGGGGTCAGAACCTTATAGTTTGTCCCCAATAGCACAAAAAATATGTTCTTCCCATTGAATACCGGGGGTATCAAACCTTATGCATTTTAAAACTACTTTGAGGTCTTCTGCAGAGTAGGCCTCTATCCATGAGTGTTCACACCCTGCTTGATATCTTCTCACCCCATCCAGTCACGAGGACCTAAAATGATATCTGTTTCTCTATTAGTGGCATTTCTGTTCTGTACTCAATATAAGGGAGAGAGCATTCTGCCAATGAGGGCCAATCAGGACAAATTGCACACAGACAGCCAGGAAAAGCCTCTACCCTGGAAATGTTTACTCATGAGTAAGTCATAGCCCTCAGCCAGGATAGCTGAGCCCCAATCAGGAGGGCCCTCAGCCCTGGTAGCCTAACCCCAATCAGGGGGATGTTCTCAGCCAGTAGAAGCTAATATGGAATCAGTTTTCTGACTCCTACTTGTTTCTCCTGCCAGTTTCAGATGTTTGCTGGGAGGAAGAAGAGCTGGCCTCAGAGCATGCCCTGCTACCAGTAAGTTGCCCTGGTCTCTTTCAGTTTGGAGGACATGGGGGTGGGGAGAGCGAGCAACCTCCTGGTGCAGCCTCTCTATGCCTTCTGGAGGGGGAGCAATGGGAGGCCCAGAAACAGCTCCCTGCCAGCCCTATGGGACACAGTAAAATCCTTTGACCTGGGAATGTTTACTCATGAGAAAGTCATGAGAGCTTTGGAATGTCTTGGGGGTAACCATCACAGGCAATTGCAGGAGTGAAAATAATGCTGATGTGGATGGGGCTGGGAAGGTATAGACTTTCCCTTTCCATATGGATACCACCTTGGCATTGCTGCAGTCTTTCCAAGACCATAACAACAAAGCAAATTTGAGACCAATGGCATGGAAAATTGGGAAAGTGTAGACAGGGCACAGAAGCACCATGGGGACATGAGGGGGGGGGGGACACTGTTTCCCAGTAGAACCTCAGAGTGGCTTATAATAGTATTCCCTTTCCTTTCCCCACAACAGACACCCTGTGAGGTAGGTGAAGCTGAGAGAGCCCTGATATTACTGCTCAGTAAGAACAGCTTTAACAGGGCTGTAGCAAGCCCAAGGGCATCCAGCTGGTTGCATGTGGGGGAACGCAGAATCAAACCCAGCTCATCAGATTAGAGGTCCGTACTCCTGACCACTACACCAAGAGGGGAATAGTGACTTTGGGACCGTTAGGAACATCTATTTGGTAGAGTGCAATTTGAACTGATTGGCTCTTGTTGTTAGAGTGCAATTTGAACTGATTGGCCTTCTTTAGCAGAGTGCTCTGTCTCTATTGGTGGCACACCCCCAGGGAGGGCCAATCAGTTAGCAATTGACCTATTCTTTTGGAAAATATATGGTTTACTGATAGATTTGCTGCTTCACCATATCGCTTTCAATTTCTAAAATTCCATATGGCTAGTTCATGTATGATCAGAGAGCTTGTTTTCAATAAGATGTTGATGTTTTTGTTTTTGCAAGTTTAAACTGAAGGTGGCTATGATAAAGTAGTTAAATGCTTTCAGATACTGATTAAATATTAGCCTGCATGCTCTCTCAAAAATTCTTTCTGATGGGAGATCTGGACATGCCTAGAGAGGGGGGCTCAACCAACAGCTCCACCAAAAAAATTCCTTTTCTAGGGGCCATTCTGCATGACTTAAATGTAGCAGAAGTCTTACCTTTGGTAAACGCTATTAATTCAACATTCCGCATGACGTCACACACAATCTGCAACACTCCCGCAAAAAGCGCTTCGTTGTAGCGCTTTTCGGGAAATTGGGAAAAGTGGATTCCCCCTGAGAAAACCACTACACTGCTGCGCACAAGCTGCAACACACCAGCGGAAGGTATGTGCGTTGTCAATGTAGAGGCAGAAAGAATGTCCCTCCCCTGCTCTCGTAGCCGAACTTCCGGCGAAGCGATCGCCATTTTCTTTTCCTTAGACGCGGAAAGCAACAAACAAGCAAGGCTTCTCAGAGACTTCTCCGGCTAAAGTCCCGCCACATAAGTGATTAAAAGTTCAACAAAGCTCCCTACTGCAAGTGTGTTTAAAGTTCCCAAGCACAATACAGCCACTTGTTCAACACTGCCCATAATTTCGGTCAGAAATCTCGCCCATGGGGGGGTTTAACTTGAGGAGTCTGTAAACGATTAAGCGCCAGCTCCTACGCCTGCAGAAAAGGTTTTTCTGATACATTGAAGGAACAAATATGCGTTGCTACAGGTGTTTTCGGGTTTTTAAAAAAGAGTTCTTAAAGAGAAACACGAACACAACAGTTAATTGGCTGTTAAGGGGCGGGAGGAAGCGTGGAAAAATATCGCCTCCCCTATTGCGATTTCAGCAAGACTGGAAACTTGTACGTTACAAGAACAGCGCTAGTGGAAGAGCCTTTTTTCGCTAGAAACGGCTGTGTGTGTTACTGCGATCTGCCACTTTTGCCTGCAGCGCTTTTCAATAGCGCACAGATTTAGCCACATTGCCCTTTGTGCTGAATGGCCCTAGAAATTTGCCTCAAGATACTTGTAAAGGCTCACAGTAATGTACGTGGAGTCATTTCAGTAGGTCACTATGTTGTTCAGTTGGAATAGAGGGCTACAATGGTCAGGTCCCACAGGTTTGCAGGATATTAACAATACTGCACTGCTGTAGAATGAGCAAAGTGGCTCACAAACAACTATAACATCTAAACAGCATCTTTTATTTGTCAATGTAATAATGTTTATGGGTTTGGGGAGACTTTGTTGTTCTCAGTTCTGACCTTCCACAGCCAAAGAGACAAGTCACTTTCAGAACAAAACAGTGGTTTGCCTTTTGCTGCACTATAAACAGTGAAGTTCTGTCTTCAGATCTGATCCTCCTCTGCAAAAAAACATCTCTGTATCTCAGCCCATACAAAGAAACATCTGTCACTCATCTTAATGTGTTTCAATTTGCCATTTAACAATTTTTATGGCACATATATTATAACCAGTTTTATATAACTTCTAAAGGAAATTTTGCTTATCTGTGAGTTCCTGTTTACTCCTAATAAGCATACTTCATTGATGAAAAATCTCTTTATTAAAAGAATAATGAACTGATCATCACAGGATTCTTGCTAAGATTACAGATCTTACCTCTACAGCCACCTTATCTATGCTCCACCCAACAATTTGGTTCAAAGGCCTTTTCCTGACCAAATTATCAGGACAGATGCAGGTGCATGCAAAGTCTCTGAGACAGTGGGAAAGATTCTCACAGCTTCAAACCCAGGGCCTCTCCATAAAACCCCAGCTTGGCTAGCTACATTCACACCTATACTAATCAATCAACAATGGATCAGATGCTCATTCAGCATCAAAGACCACAACAATGCAGATAGGACAGAAAACAACCCACACAAGGCAGGTCAAACAAGCAATAGATGGCAAAAAGCACAAAATGTAATTTTGACATTGTCTTCTGCACAGTATCCTAGTGCTTCTATGGAAATTAGTCTATAATGAAACCATATAACTACAAAAGATTTTTCAAGACAAATAAAAGCAACATATTAAAATATGTGTATTGTTTATCTTTCAAGAAAAAGTTGATTTTTTTAGGTACCACATGAAAAAGTCTCTGAGTTTTCTAAGTTAACAACTGCCATAGAAACAAATATTTTAATCACAACAATATACATAAATGTGAAGAGCATTTCCTGTCTGTGTACTGAATTGGTCCTCCTACATAACCACATGAGTAAGTGCTGGAACTCAACCATTTAGCAACAGCAGTTTTACTTTCTAGTTCCAGATCACTTGGTTTCTTACTAGCTGCCATTTCAATTCAAGATTTTTCTGTTGTGCCATCTCTTGGTTATGAATGTTATGTCTGATAAAGGGTGGGAACAGGGGACATCTCTATTTATTTATTTTTATTTATTTTATTTATTATATTTATATAC